>NC_079192.1:184934295-185261170 GCF_029499605.1 Hyla sarda | reverse complement strand
TTAAACGTACTAAAAATAAACTTAACTGTGTACTGAATGCCAAACCTGCTCTTTAGGGGCTTAACCCTTAAGGACGTGGCCCCTTTTGGTCTTGAACAAACGGCCATTTTTCTCCCCTAGTAATCCACAGAGACTTAAAGGAGTCATTTCGAAGAACAATTGGTCCTGCGAAAAAGACCTTAACTATTAAGATCAGGGGGGGGGGGGGGGGGGGATTTTATTTAGTGCACCGACATGTAGTCTTTGTTCTGTCAGTTAATACGATTAAAATTATACTCCTGTTCACATGTATGTGCACTCCCACTTTATTGCTATGTAAAGGGAAGCGTACACAAAAGTTGCCATGACTATGAACCTAGTTATGAAGGTAACCAATAAGGAAAAGAGGAAGGTGTTACAATAAATGGAAAGTAGAAAATCATTGGATAAAAATCAAGTGCAACTATGTATATAAATGAGAGTTAATGAACACTTAAATAAGTTTTGGCCTGGAATACCTCTTTATCAACTGGCTCCAGAAAGTTACAGATTTGTAAATTACTTCTATTAAAAAATCGTATTCCTTTCAATAGTTATTAGCTTCTGAAGTTGATTTGTTTTCTGTCTAACTGCTCTCTGACTCACGTCCCAGGAGCTGTGCAGTTCCTATGGGGATATTCTCCCATCATGCACAGCTCCCAGGACGTGACATCATCATTGAGCAGTTAGACAAAACTTCAGAGGCTAATAACTATTGGAAGGATTAAGATTTTTTTAATAGAAGTAATTTACAAATCTGTTTAACTTTTCGGAGCCAGTTGATATATATATAAAAAAAGGTTTTGCCTGGAATACCCCTTTAAGGCTTAATAAAGGTTAGCATGGCCAAAATGAATTTTTTGGGGGGAACCGATATATTTTCATTAAAAAGCTTTAAAATGTATTTGAGACTCTAGATTGGTGGCAAGAGCCCTACAACACATTGTTATCAGCTAACCTAAGCGACTTAACCCCTTAAGGACTCAGCCCATTTTGGCCTTAAGGACTCAGACAATTTAATTCACGTTTTCATTTTTTCCTCCTCGCCTTCTAAAAATCATAACTCTTATATTTTCATCCACAGACTTGTATGAGGGCTTGTTTTTTGCGCGACCAGTTGTCCTTTGTAATTACATAACTCATATCGTAAAATGTATGGCGCAACCAAAAAACACTGTGGGGAAATTAAAAAGAAAAACGCAATTTTGCTCATTTTGGAAGGTTTCGTTTTCACGCCGTACAATTTACGGTAAAAATGACGTGTGTTCTTTATTCTGAGGGTCAATACGATTAAAATGATACCCATTATTACACACTTTTATATTATTGTTGTACTAAAAAAAAAAAATCACAAACTTTTTAACCAAATTAGTACGTTTATAATCCCTTTATAATATATTTTGATGACCTATAACTTTTATTTTTCCGTATAAGCGGCGGTGTGAGGGCTCATTTTTTGCGCCATGATCTTTACTTTTTTTTATACCACATTTGCATATAAAAAACTTAATACATTTTTTATAATTTATTTTTTTATAAAATGTATTAAAAAAAGTAGCAATTTTGGACTTTTTTTACGTTCACGCCGTTCACAGTACGGGATCATTAACATTTTATTTTAATAGTTCGGAAAATTAAGCATGCAGCGATACCAAATATGTCTATTAAATTTATTTTTTACGCTTTTTGGGGTAAAATAGGAAAAAACGTACATTTAACTTTTTTATTAAGGGAGGGGATTATTCATTTTTACATTTTTTTTTTTACACTTGAATAGTCCCCATAGGGGACTATTCATAGCAATACCATGATTGCTAATACTGATCTGTTCTATGTATAGGACATAGAACAGATCAGTGTAATCGGCTATCTTCTGTTCTGGTCTGCTCGATCACAGACCAGAGCAGAAGACGCCGGAAGCAGGAAGGTGAGGGGACCTCCGTGCGGCGTTCTGAATGATCGGATCCCCGCAGCAGCGCTGCGGGCGATCCGATCGTTCATTTAAATCGCGCACTGCCGCAGATGCCGGGATCTGTATTGATCCCGACACCTGAGGGGTTAATGGCGGACGCTCGCGAGATCGCGGGCGTAGGCCATTGCCGGCGGGTCCCTGGCTGCGATCAGCAGCCGGGATCAGCCGCGCATGACACGGGCATCGCTCCGATGCCCGCGGTTATGCACAGGACGTAAATGTACGTCCTGGTGCGTTAAGTACCACCGCACCAGGACGTAAATTTACGTCCTGCGTCCTTAAGGGGTTAAAAACATGCAGGTCAGATAAGTCTACCCAAAAACCACTGACATCTCCATTTTTACTACAGATGCCATGATCAGCATTGATCAATTTCTTTAGTGTTAACAGCACTGTCTTTAACCCCCTTAAAGACTCAGCCCATTTGGGCCTTAAGGACAATTTCATTGTTACATTTTCGTTTCCTCCTCTCCTTCCAAAAAATCCCTTTACATTTTCATCCACAGACTAGTATGAGGGCTTGTTTTTTGCACGACCAGTTGTCTGTTGTAATGCCACCACTCACTACCATAAAATGTATGGTGCAACAAAATACTATTTGTGGGGAATTTAAAAAGAACAAAAATTTAGCAAATTTTGGAATGTTTCGTTTTCACGCCGTACAATTTACGGTAAAAATGACATGTTTTTTATTGTTTGGGCCACTATGATTAAAATGATACCCATGATAAACACTTAGTGTTGCGCCAAAAAAAAAAAAAGCAAACTTAACCAAATTAGTACGTTTAAAATCCCCCTATTGAAGACCTATAACTCATTTTTCCGAATAAGTGGTAGTATGAGGGCTTATTTTTTTTGCACCGTGATCTGTACTATTATTGATCCCATATTTGCTTATATAAAACCTGATACATTTTTTATTAATTGTTTGGGAATAAAAGGTTATAAAAACAGCTATTTTTGACTTTTACGTTCACCATACGGTATTCATTAACAGTTTATTTTAATAGTTTGGATATTACGCATGCGGCGATACCAAATATGTATATATATGTTTCTTTTACACTTTGGGGTGAAATAGGGAAAGTGGGACAATTCACGTTTTTATTGGAGGGGGGGGGGGGGGGGGGTTCACATTTTTCATTTTCTTTTACAATTTAATAGTCCCCAGAGGGAACTATTTATAGCAATCATTCGATTGCTAATGCCGTTCAGTGCTATGCATAGGACATAGCACTGATCAGTATTAGCAGTCATCTTCTGCTCTGGTCTGCTCGATCGCAGACTAGAGCAGAAGACCCGTTGAAGGCAGCGGAGGCAAGTGATGGGACCTCCGTCTGCCATTCTGGATGATCAGATCGACGCGGCAGCGATGCGGGCGATCCGATCATCCATTTTAGTGACCACGATGCTGCAGATGCCATGATCTGTGTTTATCATGGCATCTGAGGAGTTAATGGCTGACATATGCTATCAGCAGCCGGGACCTGCCGCGCCTCACCAGAGCATCGCTCTGATGCTCGCGGTTATGCATAGCGCGTAAATGTACGTCCTGGGTCGTTAAGTACCAGCTCACCAGGAAGTACATTTACATCTGGCGTCTTTAAGGGGTTAAAGGTGTACTCCGGTGGTATTTTTTTTAATGAATTTGTGCCAGAAAGGTAGATTTTTAAATTACTTCTATTAAAATTTTTTTAATCCTTTTAATACTTTTTAGCAGCTGTATGCTACAGAGAAAATTCTTTACTTTTTGTATTGTCCACAGTGCTCTATGCCGACACCTCTGTCCGTGTCAGGAACTGTCCAGAGTAGCATAGGTTTGCTATGGGGATTTTCTCCTGCTCTGGACAGTTCCTGACACTGACATCAGGTTTCTGCAGAGAGCACTGGACAAGACAAAAGAAATAAAAAAAAAATAAAGATTTTCCTCTGTAGCAAACAGCTGCTAAAAAGTACTGAAAGATTTTTTAATAGAATTTACAAATCTACACAAGTATATAGAGGGACTCGGCACCACCTGCTGATTGCACTGGAGGAATATGATCTATACTCTACACTGTCAGCTGGAGGGATTTCAGTGGTGCTCTACGTGTGCAGCAAAGTCCATTCTAAGCATAAGCATAGAAGATATAGAGAAACGGAGCAACTCACCACACAGACCCAGGTATTCTTTGCAGGTGAAACTTTATTCCAAGATCACCACCACGGGAGGATACCCCAGCGTCCTCTGTCTACTCTCCCCTGCTTGTCTCCCGTGGTGATAATCTTGGAATAAAGTTTCACCTGCAAAGAATACCTGGGTCGGTGTGGTGAGTTGCTCCGTTTCTCTATATCTTCTATGCTTAGAATTTACAAACCTGTTTAACTTTCTGGCACCAGTTCAATAAAAAAAAAAAAAAAAAAAATTACAAAAAATTCCAACGGCGTACCCCTTTAAGCGTATTTTCTGGCCATCCTCACAGCTTATCGGGATACTGCAATCACACCGGTGATCCCAATCAGCATCCCTGAGCTAACCAGCAGTACATTTCAGGACTAATGCTGCAATCAACTTTAAAGGGTTAAAACGGGTCCCAGCTAGGATGTGCGCTGAGCTGCTAAGCGTACTACATAGCTCAGGAGTGGAGTGTGCAGGCGGCTTACCACATCACCGATACCTGCTGACTGGACTCCCACTGGCAGGTATCTGATTAGGTATCGGACATTTGCACGAGTACAAGTACTTCGGGATGTCCAAATACCGATACTGGACATCTGCACATCAGGAACTGTCCAGAGTAGGAACAAATCCCCATAGCAAATCTATCCTGCTCTGGACAGTTCCTGACATGGACAGAGGTGTCTTCAGGGAGCGCTTGTGGTCAAACAAAAGAAATTCAAAAAAAAAAAAAAAAAAAAGGACTTCCTCTAGAGCATACAGCAGTAGTGATGTAGCGAACATAATTTTCGGTTCACGGAACGTGAACGTCCGCAAAAGTTCGCGAACAGGTTAACCGCGATTGACTTCAATGGGCAGGCGAATTTTAAAGCCCACAGGGACTATTTCTGGCCACAAAAGTGATTTAAAAGTTGTTTCAAGGGGACCAACACCTGGACTGTGGCGTGCTGGAGTGGGATCCATGGCAAAACTCCCATGGAAAATTACATAGTTGATGTAGAGTCTGGTTTTAATCCATAAAGGGCATAAATCACCTATTATTCCTAAATGGTTTGGAATAACATGCTTTAGCCCCTTTATGTGCTGCCTAATATGGGGGAATCTGTGCTGTCTAGAACCCCCCCCCCCCTTGAGGCAGCACATAGTGGGATTTGAACAAAGGCCCCAGCGCTGCAAGACAGCAGTGCTAACCTCTGAGCCACCATGCTACCCTTAGCATACATCTAATATCCACGGTTGCAAAAATGGACAGAGATGTCAGCAGAGTACCTGAAAAATTGGGCATTTATACATGCCTGAAAAATTTGGTATTGTTACCGCTACTTCTGTAGCAGCGGCCATAAAAATTGCAGCACCATAACAATTGCAGCAGAGCCCAGAAAAATTAGGCATGTACACATGGATGAAAAATTGGGTATTGTCGCAGCCGCATTTGTAGCAGCCAGAAAAATTGCAGCACCAGAAAAAGTGCAGTACAGAGGCCAGAAAAATTAGGCATGTACACCTGGCTGGAAAATTTGGTGCTGTGGCAGCGGCCTGGAAAATTTCAGTTTTTTGCCAGGCAGAAAGTGCCCTAAAACATTGCGGCTTAAACCCTAGTTGGTGGCAGATAAGTCGCACAAGTCATCCAGCATTCAGAGTTCAAATACAGCAGCGTGTGGACCATTTTCAGGCCAAGCCAGCTCATCTGATCAGGCCTTGTTCAGTCAAATGTATCGCCCAGAGTCAGTCCCTTTGGGATCCATCCCTCATTCATCTTAAGAAAGGTTAGGAAATCCTGACTTTTTTGACCAAGGCGACTCCTCTTCTCAGTGACAATACCTCCTGCTGCACTGAAGGTCCTTTCTGACAGGACACTTGAAGCAGGACAGGCCAGAAGTTAGAGTACAAATTGGGATAGCTCAGGCCACAGGTCAAGCCGGCACACCCAGTAGTCAAGGGGTTCATCGCTCCTCCGTGTCGATATCTGCGGTTAAGGCCAGGTTGTCTGCTACCAGTCTGTCAAGTCGTTCTCTGATGGACCCCAAAGGGCTGTGGCGATACGTAGGACAAAAAGCTCCGCATGTCCTCCATCAACCGCATGTCTGTACAGCTTCCTGTCCTTGCTGGCATGTTCGTGGGAGGAGGAGGATTACTTTCACCTCTTCCCCTGTTAGACACCTGTTTTGCTGTGACATGACCCTTATATGCTGTGTACAGTTTTTTGGACCTGCTGAATCCTTTCTGCCTTGCTGTAATGCTGTAACATGTCAGGAACTATGTTTATACCGGGGGTCTAGTAGCGTGGACACCCAGTACAGGTCGTTCAACCTTTATACGAGGGTCCTCCAACAGACACGACAGCATGAAAGACCCCATTTGCACAAGGATGGATGCCAAGCTACTCATGTCCCGTTCCTTGTCCTCAGTGATGTCAGGGAAGGTATAATAATCTTTCCCCCCCCCCCAGCCACGTACACCACCATGGGAACCAGATAGGTGACAAGGAGCACCCTGGGATGCCTGCTGTGGTTGGTCTTCCTCCTCCTCTTCAAAGCCACATTCCTCCTCTGACTCCTCTTCTAGCTTTGCCGCAGGTCCAGCAAGCGATGCTGATTAGGCCGTTTCTGGTGGTGATGGTGTCCACAACTCTTCCTCTTCACGCTCATCTACTGCCTGATCCAGCACTCTTCGCAGGGCACGCTCCAGGAAGAAAACAAACGGTATGATGTCGCTGATGGTGCCTTCGGTGCGACTGACCAGGTTTGTCACCTACTCAAAAGGACGCATGAGCCTACAGGCATTGCGCATGAGCCTCCAGTAATGTGGCACACCTTCCTGGACATCCTGTAAGTCTGGGTACTTTAGCACAAAGCGTGCAATCAGATTACACACGTGCCATGCACGGCACATGTGTCAACTTGCCCAACCTCAAAGCCGCCAACAAGTTTTTTCCGTTGTCACAAACCACCTTGTCGATCTCCAGTTGGCGCGGAGTCAGCCACTGGTCCACCTGTGCGTTCAGGGCCGACAGGAGCGCTGGGACTCTCCGCTTTGAGGAAAGTCAACCCCAAGATAGCGTGACACTGCCGTATCCGGGATGCATAGCACCTGGGGGGTGCCGGTGATGTGGAACAAGACGCAGCAGTGGAAGAGGACCCGGCCGAGGATGTTATGGAAGAGGATGGAGTAGGAGGAGTAGAGGAGGTGGCAGCAGGTCTGCCTGCAAGTCATGGCGGTGTCACCAACTCCTCTGCAGAGCCATGCATTCCATACTTGGCAGCAGTCACCAGGTTTACCCAATGAGCAGTGTAGGTGATATACCTGCCCTGACCATGCTGTGCAGACCAGGTATCAGTGGTCAGATGGACCCTTGCCCCTACACTGTGTGCCAGACATGCCATAATTTCCTTTTGCACAATGGAGTAAAGGTTGGGGATTGCCTTTTGTGCCAAAAAAAAATTCATCCTGGTACCTTCCACTGCGGTGTCCCAATGGCTACAAATTTTTTTAAAGGCTTCAGACTCCACCAGCTTGTATGGTAAAAGCTGGCGGGCTAGCAGTTCCGACAAGCCAGCTGTCACACGCCGGGCTAGGGGGGTGACAGACATTGTCTTCTTGCGCTCAAACATCTCCTTGACAGACACCTGACTGTGGGCAGATGAGCAGGAACTGCTCAAGGCGAGAGACGGAGAGGTGGATGGTTGAGAGGGGGCAAGGAGGAAAGCAGTGGTTGACCTGGCTGAAGATGGTGGACCAGGAGGAGGATGGCGGCTTTGACTGTGTGCTGCTTGTACTGACTTGTTGATCCCATAGGCGTTTGTCATGTGACATCATGTGCCTTCGCAAAGCAGTTGTGCCTAGGTGGGTGTTTGACTTCCCACGACTTTCTTCTGGCACAGGTTGCAAATGGCCTCGCTTTTGTCAGAGGCAGACAAAAAAAAATGCCACACTGCTGAGCTCTGCGATGACGGCATTCTGGTGGTGGCAACAGCATGCGTTGATTGGCGTCCCGTCTGGCTGACCCCGGGTGCCGATGCATGCTGTCTGACTGTGCCACTAGCTCCTTGCGACTACCTCCCCCTGCTTCCAACTCGTCTCCTCCTCCTCTCTGTCTCCCCATCTGAACTTTCCCCCTCTTCAGCGGGCACCCACGGACACAGTCATCATCAACACCTTCACCGCTATCTGACACCTCAAGAAAGGAAGCAGCAGCGGGTACAACATCATCACACCGTACGTCCATGTGTCCATTAACTACATCTTCTGGCAATAATGGTTGTGCATCACTCATGTCTTCAAACTGATGTGTAAATAACTCCTCTGCCGGATCAAGTAAAGCTACTGTGGTGCTAGTGTTGGTGGTGGCGGCAGGCGGGCAAGTGGTAGCATGAGGTGCCCGAAGCTAAGCTAGAGGAGGAGAAGGACGGTGCGTCAATGTTCAGAGCGGAAGCTTGTGATAGCCAGTCAACTAAGTCCTCAGAACTTTGGGGGTTCAGGGTACGTGGTCTCTGAACACTGGCCATTCTAGGGCCAAAATGAATCCCAGCACCATGACGGCCCCTGCAGGGTGGCCTTCCTCTGCCTGTCATTTTTTTGGTTAAATTTGCACAAGTGTCACACCTAATGTGATTTGAACTAGGGTGACACAATTTGCCCTGCAGGCAAGAAAACGGCAACTGTGACATGAACCAACAGTGACTGCTGATTTTAACAGCCAAAAAAGGTATATATTTTTTAATTTGCACAACTGTCACACCTAATGTGATTTGCACTAGTGTGACTGAGCAAAACAAAAAAAACTTGCCAGCGGAGTTCCCTTTTATGCAGTGGTCCCCAACCAGGGTGCCTCCAGCTGTTGTGAAACACACGGACTGATATATTTCAGCCTTTTGAATACTGTAGTAGCTAGTTGCTTGAATGAACTTAAGTTTTATACTGGAGTACCACTTTTAACCAGCAGTTCCCTCCCTACCTGGACTGATATTTTTCAGCCCTAAAAAAGGGCTTTTTTGGGTGCTGTCCTTAAAGCAGATGTTACACTAGTGCTTTAGGAGTAAACTGGACCCTGAATACACCACCTAGCAGCAACCTAGCTATCGCTTTCCCTATACAGCAGGAGCAGCTTCTCTAACCCTCCACTTCCTAAGCCTGCAGCATGCTGAATGAGGCTAAATTGGCATCCGAGCAAGAGGTAGGAGGGTCTGGAAGGGAGGGACTGCTGCTGATTGGTTTTAATATGTCTGCTGACTGACTCACAGGGTCAAAGTTTACTGCAATGTTAAAGTATAGGGGGCGGATCGAACGACACATGTTCGCCCGGCGATGCGAACATGTGAAATTCGCCGGGAACTGTTTGCCGGCGAACAATTCACGACATCTCTATACAGCAGCTGATAAGTACTGTAAGTATTAAGATTTTTAAACAGAGGTAATTTAGAAAATCTGTTTAACATTCTGGCACCAGTTAAAAAAAATTTTTTATTTATTTACGTATCATATTAACACACACGTTTTCCAGCGGAGTACCCCTTTAAGGGGGTTAAGATCTGTGGGAAACGGAAATAAATATGAGATTGCATCATTAAATAACTTATTTGACCTTATTTGACTGACTCCTTGAGTTGTGAAAAAATAAACATCCGGAACAGTCAGATGGGCATGAACTCACAAGTTGATAAACTAAAGCTCCTTTCACAGTGATTGTTCATCAGTTATTAAACATCCATTTTCTGTGTAAAAACTGATTTATAACAACAACGGATGTATTAACTGGTGCCAACGGTTGAATAATGTCCATCAAAATAACAGGCATATTCATCCGTTAAGACCCATTATAACATCCATCATGTACTGTTATTTTATGGCCATTTTAACACCTCTTCCTAATGACTCCCACAGCAGGGACTACTACTCATCATGGAACAGACTTGTTTCCATGACTGAGTAGTAGTCCCCAGCTGCGGGAGTCTGCCGATGGCTGGGGAGGCTACGTTAGTGTTTGTTCCATGATGGGTGTAGTAGTACAGACTGTTCTATGATGGGGTTGTAGTACAGGTGCTGAGGGAATGATTGCACAGGGTCTCTCTTCCAAGACCAGATGCGATTAGACGTTATGAAACAGGGGAGCGGGCAGCATGCTCCACTCCCCTGCGATTTACAGCATTTACTTTTTATTTTCTTTTTTTAACTTCCCCCACCATGAGCCCTGAATGGCCGGTACTGAGAAGCCAATCAGGGCTTCCGGCGGGGTTTTTAAACTTCAGTGAGTCCCCTTCCTCACTCCATGTGTACATGTAAGATTCCCCCCCCTGACTTTAGATGTCCTGTGGGGGTCAGCCATATATCCATGTCTGGCCCCACAGAGCTTCTATAATCAATTGCCTTTGCAGCACTATGAATAAAAATGAAAAAAAAAGTATTTTTTCAGCAGCGCATTGCATCGGCCAGCTTCCCGGGAAGATGCGCTGCTAATAGGATACTTCATTCATAGTGCTGCTGGGGAATATATGTATGCGCTGTTGGGGGACAAGAGATATATTAATTAAAATATTATATATATATATATATATATATATATATATATATATATATATATATATACACATATACATATATATACATATACACATATACACACACACAGTGGGGATCAAAAGTTTGGGCACCTCAGGAAAAAATGTTTTTATTAATGTGCATAAAGAAGCGAAGGAAAAAATTGAAAAGTCTCAAAGGCATCAAATTAAAGATTAGACATTCTTATGTCAACAAAAGTTAGAATTTGTTTCCATCATTTACACTTTCAAAATAACAAAACAAAAATGGCATCTGCAAAAGTTTGGGCACCCTGCAGAATTTGTAGCATGCACTGCCTCCATTGCAAAGCTGAGACCTGCCAGTGTCATGGATTGTTCTCAATCAACTGGGAAGACCAGGCAATTTCAATCTCAAAGGTTTTAAATGCCCAGACTCCTCTGACCTTGCCCCAACAATCAGCACCATGGGTTCTTCTAAGCAGTTGTCTAGAAATCTGAAACTGAAGATAGTTGACGCTCACAAAGCTGGAGAAGGCTTTAAGATAGCAAAACGTTTTCAGATTTCAATATCATCTGTTCGGAATGGAATAAAAAATGGCAGTCAGAAACAGTTGAAGTTCAAGATCTGGAAGACCAAGAAAAATATCAGACAGAACCGCTCGCAGTGTGAGAAAAACAATTCAGAAAGATATGGCAGTCAAACATGGGTTTTGGAGGGATTGTGCAGACACTGGAGTTGAGGTACACTATTCCACTATAAAGAGATACTTTTACAAATATGGTCTTCATGGAAGAGTCATTAGAAGAAAACCTCTTCTACGTCCTCACCACAAAAATCTTCATTTTAACTTTGCAAATGAACATATAGACAAGCCTGATGCATTTTAGAAACAAGTTCTGGGGACCGATTAGGTTAAAATTTAACTTTTTGGCCGGAATGAGTAAAGGTACGTTTGGAGAAGGGGAACAGAATTGAATGAAAAGAACCTCTGTCCAACTGTTAAGCATGGGGGTGGATCAATCACGCTTTGGGGTTGTATTGCAGCCAGTGGCACAGGGAACATCTCGCGAGTAGACGGAAAAATGGATTCAACATTTCAGCAAATTTTGGATGCTAACTTGATGACATCTGTGAAAAAGCTGAAGTTAACGAGAGGATTGCTTCTACAAATGGATAATGATCCTAAACACCTCGAAATCCACGGGGTTCCATCAAGAGGCATACACTGAAGGTTTTGCCATGGCCTTCACAATCTCCTGACTTCAACATAATTGAAAATCTATGGATAGACCTTAAGAGCAGTGCGTGACAGACAGCCCAGAAATATCAAAGAACTGGAAGACTTTTTAAAGTAACAATTGGCAAAGGTACCGCAAACAAGAATTGAAAGACTCTTAGCTGGCTACAAAAAGAGTTTACAAGCTGTGATATCTTCCAAATGGGGCAGTACAAGATATTAACTCTGCAGGGTGCCCAAACTTTTGCAGATGCAATTTTTTGTCTGTTACTTTGTAAGTGATGGAAATAAAATCTAACTTTTGTTGACCTATTATAAGAATGTAATCTGTAATTTGATGCCTTTTGGAGATTTTTCCATCTTTCCTTGGCTTTTTTATTCACATTAATACTTTTTTTACCTGGGGTGCCCAAACTTTTGATCCCCCACTGTATGCGCAGCAAGGGGTAACAGAAGCACTGCAGAGGCCAGACATATGATGAACAAAACATGGTATAAATATATTAGTTCAGATATGCTATAAAAAGCACTCAGGGCTTTAGAGAACATGTTAACAGTTCTACACACTACAGAATTTGTTAAGAGGGCTGCAAAAACATTAAAACTTAAGAATAATTACAAGCAAGCATGAAAAGGACTTCAGAAAGCAACTGTAGGATCTAAGCAAGTCAATGGCCCTGATTTACTAAGAGCAGAGTGTAGTTTTCTTTGAGTTTTGATTACCAACAAGTAATTTTTCACACAGTAATTACTAAAGTTTCCCTACATTTTGCATTTTTCCTAATTTTTTTTTCCCTTTTTACAACTTTTGAGCTGTAGGGTTTTCCAAAGATCAAATCCACCACAATCAGATTGAGGTTTTCTTGTTTTGCTGTGAACATCCTATGTTTTACAGAGTTTGTAATAATTGAGCATGTTGCAATTTCATGCTGCTTTTGTTAAAGCAGCATGAACAACATGACAGTTTTAATGTTTGTGTCAGACAAGAGTATTTTTTATTAACTGCTGAGTGACTAGGATTTTCATGCATAACTTTCTAGAGTTTATAGAGAATGGTCAAAAAATAAAAATAAAAAACAAACAAGATACTCAGTGGCGGGAACAAGATATTTAAACATAATCCCACCCTTACATGAACAATGATTGGACAACCAGGCAGCCTGCTTCTATGCACAACACTGTAAAATAATGAAACTATCATCCAAGGAACAGATTTGCTGAAAGAATTGTACAGTCATTGCTGTAAATGTTGGCACCCCTGAAATTTTTTTGAATATGAAGCATTTCTCACAGAAAGTGATTGCAGTAACACGTTTTGCTATACACATGTTTATTCCCTTTGAGTGTATTGGAACTAAAACAAAAAAGGGAGGTAAAAAAGCAAAATTAGACAATGTCACACCAGCTTTCTAACCCTGGGCTGTACAGTGCGACCCAAAATCCGTTGGTAATCCTCAGATTTCATGATGCTTTGCACGCATTCAAGGCACCCAGTGCCAGAGGCAGCAAAACAACCCCAAAACATCATTGAACCTCTACCATATTTCACTGTAGGTACTGTGTTCTTTTCTTTGTAGGCCTCATTCCATTTTAGGTAAACTGTAGAATTATGGGCTTTACCAAAAATCTCTTGGTCTCATCTGTCCACAAGATATTTTCCCAGAAGGATTTTGGCAAAATGTATTTTTTTTTTTTAGTCTGTCAGCAGTGGTGTCCTCCTGGGTCTCCTGTCAGTTTAATTTCATTTAAATGTCAACTGAGTACACGCTGACACTGATGCTTCCTGAGCCTGGCTTGAATATCTTTGGAACTTGTTTGGGGCTGCTTATCCACCATGCGGACTATCCAGCATTGGCGCCTTTCAATTTTTCTCTTCCGACCACACCCAGGGAGATTAGCTACAGTGCCATGGGTTGCAAACTTTTTTATAATGTTGTGCACTGTGGACAAAAGCAAATCTAGATCTCTGGAGATGGAATTGTAACCTTGAGATTGTTGATATTTTTCCACAATTTTGTTTCTCAAGTCCTCAGACAGTTCTCTTCTCTTGCCGTTGCCCATGCTTAGTGTGGCACACACCGACACAATGCACTTCCTGACTAAGTGAACTTTTTATCTGCTTTCAGGTAGGATTTTTATATTGCCCACACCTGTTAATTGCCCCAGGTGAGTTTAAAGGAGAATCACATGCTTGAAATAAATAATCTTTCCACAATTTTGAAAGGGTGCCATAAATTTTGTCCAACCCAGTTTTGGAGTTTGGTGTGACATTATGTCCAATTAGCTTTCCACTTTTTGTTCAGTTCCAATACACACAAACATGTATAGCAAAACATCTGTTACTGCAATTCTTTTCTTTGAAAAATACTTTCTAAATTTCAGGGGCGCTAACATTTACGGCCATGACTGTATACATTTATTTTCAATTATTTTAGGTAGGAATTATTCCACTTCAAAAAACTAAACACAAGATACCAAAAAAACAGCAGACTACATGAACTAAAGTACCTGCACTCCATACATTACTCCACTAAGTGCTGAATTTTGCTTTCATTAAAAGCTTGTCAGTAAAGGGCAAACATTCGCGTATTAAATGAGAAATGGAGCGCACAGCCAGTGTAAGGGCTGATTAATGAGGGTTCACAAGGTATAGCATTTAAACACATTAATGTGGTGATCAGATCTACTCTTATTACAAAAACTCAACTACTGCTTCTATTACAGCAGCAGAGAAAAAAAATAAAGAATTAAAGTTAGAGTGAAACAGCATTTATACATTTCAAGCTTTTGCTTTGCCTTTAATGGCCTAAACGCCAGAGTTTGTACAAATAGCTGAAGGAAAAGATAGATGTGACTACAACCTGTGCATCAATCTTTTTAGTGCTTTTAACAAAAGCTCAAGAACTAAAACATACCAACACTCATTAAACTGAAGTATGCAACCTGTACACCGTTCTATAGCAACCAACCCAAATAATCTAGGGAATTTAACAAATAAATTTTTTTTTTTTAAATCAGATGTACACAACTGTCCTACTTAATGGTTTTTTTCAAGTGGAATCTCCAAGCGGAATTCTGCTCAGAGATTCAGTCTCAGCAGCAGCCGACAAAGTCCTGCGCAACCACTATTGATCGCAACGCAGTCCATGTTTAATTCTGGCAAAACAACGAACATTTATTCTTTTAGCTCAGTGTCCTCACTAAAATTCTGTAATGTGAACATGTCAGCTGAAGACCCATTCACAACGAAATTTTGTAAAGGATCAGCCAACCAATTAGTAAATGTTTATTGTCAGCTAATCCCATCTTTTGGCAGCAGCACATTATTGTAGGGGGAACATTTCTGATTTTCACACAGCAATGATTAGGTTAAAGGGGTACTCTGCTGCCCTGCTTCATGAGCTCCGCTCCCCAGCGTCCGTAACTTTGTTCTTAACGCTGTGCACTGGCTTCCGTGCCCCCCTCTACAAAAGTCTATGGGAAGGTGGCTTGATGACCGTCACGGCCCCTTACCATAGACTTTCATTGAGAGGGCGGGCGTGACATCACGAGGAGCGGCCCTGAACACTGAAGCCTGCGCACAGCGTTCGGAACAATAAACTTCCGGACGCTGGGGAGTGGAGCTCCGGAAGCAGGGCAGCAGAGTACCCCTTTAACACATTACAATTGCCCTACCTTCTACATGAAACAATATCACTGACAACTAGACACAATAGTGTTCTATAGCTAATTTGTACCAGATTAACTTTAAACCATGTAGCTAAAATTTGTAATTTTATTAAATCCTGATTAAAAAAAACAATTACAATAGTATAAAGAAATTATATCCACACAAAGAAAAGAAAAAGTTCTGCTATGATGAACAGCTGTATATACCAACGCGTTTCACCGTGTATCTTTTGATATACAACGGTTCATCAGGGGATAACAACAGTATAAAAGTATACCTAAAAAGCACAGAGATATGGAGAAAAAAATATATAGACAGTATGCAAGTCATGGACAATGGCATAACTTGGTACAAAGAGAAAAGGAGACAATTCAGACTATACATATTTGTAGTACATCAAAGCAAACATGTATATAGTACAAAGCACATGAATGCAGACCAACGATGACCAGGTTTATTTGTGGCTTCATTTGAATATCCTCTGACTGATGCAATGGCCTCTAGGTAGTTAGGCAGCCAGACTAGGGTCACTGATAAAGTAAAGGACCCTAATGTAAGGACTCCTCCACAAAAGGAAAGACTTAACAAATAGCCCCCTGAAGGGATGACATGATAGCTTTTTTGTTACAAATAATTCCGGACCACAATTATCCAACCATCGGGATCCTATATGACCCTCCAAATTTTTACAGATAAGATATTCTGATAGCAATACCACCTAGATGTAAAAGCAGCCTCTATAATGTCCACATAACCACAGTCTGTCCATAAGATGTCCAGCCATTATCCATATATAGATACCCCATATCAAAATGCCATAAGCATGATGCGCCCCTCTGTGGCTGACGATCCACTATATGGGGTATCTATATATGGATAATGGCTGGACATCTTATGGACAGACTGGTTATGTGGACATTAGAGACTGCTTTTACATCTAGGTGGTATTGCTATCAGAATATCTTATCTGTAAAAATTTGGAGGGTCATATAGGATCCCGATGGTTGGATAATTGTGGTCCGGAATTTGTAACAAAGGAGCTATCATCATGTCATCCCTTCAGGGGGCTATTTGTTAAGTCTTTCCTTTTGTGGAGGAGTCCTTACATTAGGGTCCTTTACTTTATCAGTGACCCTAGTCTTGCTGCCTAACTACCTAGAGGCCATTGCATCAGTCTGAGGATATTCTAATGAAGCCACAAATAAACCTGATCATAGTTTGTCTGCATTCATCTCTGCATCTCTGCTTTTTAGGTATACTTTTATACTGTTGTTGTCATCCCCTGATGAACCATTGTATATCATAAGATACACGGTGAAACGCGTTGGGATATACAGTTGATCATAGGAGAACTTTCTTTTCTTTGTGTGGATATAATTCTTTACACTATTGTAATTGGGTTTTTTAATGAGGATTTAATAAAATTACTAATTTTAGCTACATGGTTTAGTGTTATTCTGCTACCTTATACATGGTACTTTTAACAAGCATAAACAGACTTATTGCTTCTTAATCATATCAGGGGTGTGGAAATTTTATTTAAAAAAAAGACTACTTTTCCACGGGACTAAAACTGAGAAAAATCTACTTGTCCCTAATGACTATCCACTTGTCTGGACCAATTTGCTTTTACACTAATTTTTTCCTCCTTGCCCTATAATGACCATAACTACCTACTATAACTATACCTAAATTTTTCAATAACATTCTCCGAACCAAAAAATTTTTTAAAGTTTTTGTGAAGTGAAACTGAAATAGTAAAATTATAATTTAGCAAATTTGGTGGTTTTCTTTTCTACGCCATTTACCTTTTGGTTGAGATAACATGTTACAGTGGTCCCTCAACATATGATATTAATTGGTTCCAGGAAAACCATCATATGTTGAAACCATCATATGTAGAGTACATTTGTCTATGTAAAAATGGTAATTGGTTCTGGGGCCTCGGAACCATTGTATGTTGAATACATATCTCTATGGGAAACTGCTAATTGGTTCTGGGATGACCATTGTATGTCGAGTGTATGGGGAGTGTTTAACAAACCAGGGTGCCTCCAGCTGTTGCACAACTACAACTCCCAGCATGCATGTACAGCCATTGACTGTCTGGGCATGCTGGGAGTTATAATTTTGCAACTGCTGGAGGCACACTGATAAGGAAACATTGATGTATGGGGTGTATAGTGTATATATGTATTGTATGTGATGTGTGACATCGCATACAGTACTGTACAGTTCTTTTAAATACCTTCGAGGGGACAGAATGTCCTCCATTACGATCCTGCCAACTACAGCTCAATAGGAAAGGAAGGGGAGGGCAGCCAGCAGCTCATTGGATGCCTGCAGCAAGATGCAGCAGGCTATTTGCTATGGCTGCACTGGGGGGGCTTACACGGAGCTTACAGTGGAAGCCTGCGTGAGTTAGCAGGACAGCATGTGAGTAACAGGAGGCAGAACGGGGCACATTAAACAACTGTCAGTTGTCAGTTTCAACATACGATGGGCTCTGAGAGGCCATCATATGTTGAAATGATCATATGTCAGGGCCATCGTAAGTCGGGGGGGTCACTGTATTTTCATACTTTAGGCCGGCCTGATTACAGCAATACCAGATTTGTATAGTTTGTCATGTTTTACAAATTAAAAAAAATTGAGTTTTCGAATTGTTTTAATTGCCTTTTACCTCTCGATTTTTTTTCGCATACCAGGCTGTATGGGTGCTAATAATTTACCATACGGGATACATAATGTTATACTTTAATAGTTCGTACAATTTAGCGATACTAAATATTTTTATTTTTATTATGTTTACATGTTTTTATATAGGAAAAAGGGGTGATTTGAACTTTTAACATGGAAGGGGTTAAAGTGAGTCTTTAAAAAAATATAGTGTGTGTGTGTGTGTTAAAAATATATTAGACTGAGGAATCACTAGATTCCTCATACAGATCAATCAAGTTCTATTGAATGCCATTGATCTGTGCTCTGTGGCCCATTGATAGAGCCTAGTCCAGTCAGGCTCCATCAGTGACAGAGCCACAGGCACTAGGGAAGCAGAGGTAAGCCCTCTGGCTACCTCTATAGTGGATCGCCCCCTCGTGATCACACTGCGGGGGGGGGGTCAATCCACCCCCACCAGGGAGCATTCACATGTCCCTTTAGACGCCACTGTCAGCTTTGACAGAGGCGATCTAGGGGTTAATAGCCAGGCGTGGCGATCGCAGCATGCTTGCTATTAGCGGCGGCCCCCAGTTACTCTGCAGCTCCCAGCTGATTTCAGTATGGAGCGGGTATGAGTCGGGAGCCTGTTCCATACACCCCTCTGAGCACTGCCTTGCTTGTCCGGTCCAGCCCTGCTTGCCCAAAGCAGGGCTAAGAGCTGGAAAAGTTCACCTGCATGTCCCAGGTGTCTGGCAATAGGAATTCTGCATTCCTGTTGAGTGCCTCTCTAAAAATGGCCCTAATTTATATATTTTTAATATTTTTAACATTTAAAAATCTATTCATGGGCTATATCACATTTAAGCTATCAGGATGAAACCTTATAATTGGACCATAAAGAAAGCTGAGGGAAAGGCAAGTATGACAAAAAGCCTACTAACCCCTTTGCAAAGAGGACTTGATTGAACCTTTGAAATTTATACGGCTAGAATTCTGCTTGCACTATGTTACATCTGTTTGAAATGCCCACATTTCTGCTTTCTGACAAATTTGTAGTATAACCGATTTCTTCATTGTGAAGTTAAATTATTTACCCAGCTTCAGGCATCTTGTCAATGCCACCAGAGTCTGTATTCCAGCACTTTATGGACAACAAGTATGTGACACCCCCAGAATGTGGCTTTTAGGCTGGAGGGGAGAGTTTGGAGAAGCGGAGAATTAGGGTGCATTCAAATCAAGATTTGTTTATACGGTCAACGGATCTGGCGTAGGTATGGAAGTAGTGGAAATAAGTGGCACTCACTCCAAAGATGACTGATAACAGGAACAGGATTTAATTCCAAATGACAGCGTACAGGTAACAGGGAACAGATAGTCTTCAAGCGGGGATGATAGAGACCATAGCCACGAAGCGGGGGCACACCACGAAGCAACAACTAGTTTCACGTCATCACGACGCTTCTTCCGGTTGCAGGTGTATGCCTTCCCTAAGCAGGTGGGTTACTTAAATACACACCTTCACATAGCACGTCACAAGTACACAAAAACAAATAGTGAATAACAGTATGTCCATGTTTAAAACACTTAGATAAAGCAAAAACATGTGATCACAGGAAATGGGAAAAATAATGCCTTTCATTAAGTCCGAGCAGACCGACGGCATCCAGCTTAAGAATCCATAGCGCTTCACACTGTAATAGGTAGTGATGCCTGTCTTCACCCACTGGAGCTACTCCTACTCACTCCAGGCCGGCAAATTTTATCCCCACAGGGCTGCCTCCATGGATTTCGGCCATATGCATGACAAATTTGGGGGATCCCTTTCCGGACCTGAGAGAGTAGAGGTGCTCCTCACTCTTGTGCATAATGCACGTTTCGTTTTGCCCACATAAAAAAAATTTGTAATGGCAAATTAAACAATAAACGACATGGGTGGATTTACAAGTTTATCAGCTGATTGACATATATCCGAGCCAACAATGGAAAAGTTTCGCTTGGCTAAATTATAAGTGCAATAATTGCAATTCCTGCATGGTTAATTCCCTTTCGGCTCCGAGTCTGTCAGCCAGTTGGTAACAACCTGAGACCTCCTGTTTTTTATTCTTTTAAATTACCTCACCTATGGTTTTAGATTTCCTAAAGGCGACTGTTTTTCTCTGGCTGACAGACTCTGAGCCGAAAGGGAATTACCCATGCAGGAATTGCAATTATTGCACTTATAATTTAGCCTTGAGAAACTTTTCCCTTGGAGGCTCGGAGATATATGTCACTCAGCTGATAACTTGTAAATCCACCCATGTCGTTCATTGTTTAATATGTCCTTGCAAATTTTTTTATGTGGGCAAAACGAAACGTGCATTATGCACAAGAGTGAGGTAGCACCTCTACTCTCAGGTCCGGAAGGGGATCCCCCAGATTTGTCTCACATATGGCCGAAATCCATGGAGGCAGCCCAGTGGGGTTAAAATTCGCCGGCCTGGAGAGAGTGGGAGTAGCTCCAGTGGGTGAAGACAGGCATCGCTACATATTACAGGGTGAAGCGCTATGGATTCTTAAGCTGTATGCCGTCGGTCCTCTCGGACTTAATGAAAGGCATGACTTTACCCTTTCCTGTGATAATCACAAGTTTTTGCTTTTTCTAAGTGTTTTTAAACATGCACATACTGTTCTTGTATACTGCCATTTGTTTTGTGTACCTGTGACGTTCTATGTGAAGGTGTGTATTTAAGTAACCCACCTGCTTAGGGAAGGCGTACACCTGCAACCAGAAGCAGCGTCATGATGACGTGAAACTAGTTGTTGCTTTGTGGTGTGCCCCCGCTTCTGACCGTGGCTACGGCCTCTATCCTCCCCGCTTGAAGACTGTTCCCCGTTACCTGTACGCTGTCATTTGGAATTAAATCCTGTTCCTGTTTTCAAAGTCATCTTTGGAGTGAGTGCCACTTATTTCCACTACTTCCATACCTGGTTGCTGTTCGCTTGTATTGCATAGTGAGCACCCCCGGCTATAGGACTTTAAAGCAGCGGTCCAATTATTTCAGGTGTGATCTCATCCCGTACACGACATATGAGGCAGTACTGCAGTGCCTGGTGAATTTCTGCTCTCTACACATCTTGTTTTGATCTGGCGTAGTAAAACAGTTTTCAGTCCGGTCACAAAACCGGATACGGGGCAAAAAAGGAGCTGAACGAAGTCACCGACTCGGTTTTCAAATGAAAGCGAAACAGACTGGGTCCTGCTGGGGTACAGGAGCGCTCAGATTTCACATCCCCCAGCCTGATCCGGTGACCGGATAAATATATCTTGGTGTGAATGCACACTTATTTTTAAAGAGATACTAAAAATTATTCTCATCTTAACTATTGTAATCGGGTCAAGATGGGAAGACGACGCGGTGACATCAGGATGCTCCTGGAGCTCCGCCTGTTCAAACCTGCTGCATGAACAAGTTTAAAACGGGCAAACTGAGCAAGTGGGGATAGGAAATTATCAGTGTCACCCAGCAATACCAACGGGTTAGTGCCGGTGACACAGACTACCCCTTCAGGATTGACCTTTGTGCTGCACCATGGAATGAGATAATTTTGGGAAGTCATGAACAGTGAATGAATTTCCAACCTAGCCAAAAATGAAGTACCGTATATACTCGAGTATAAGCCGAGTTTTTCAGCACGATTTTTCGTGCTGAAAACACCCCCCTCGGCTTATACTCGAGTGAACTCCCCCACCCGCAGTGGTCTTCAACCTGCGGACCTCCAGAGGTTTCAAAACTACATCTCCCAGCAAGCCCGGGCAGCCATCGGCTGTCCGGGCTTGCTGGGAGTTGTAGTTTTGAAACCTCCGGAGGTCCGCAGGTTGAAGACCACTGCGGCCTTCAACATCATCCAGCCCCCTCTCACCCCTTTTAGTTCTGAGTACTCACCTCCGCTCGGCGCTGGTCCGGTCCTGCAGGGCTGTCCGGTGAGGAGGTGGTCCGGTGGGATAGTGGTTCCGGGCTGCTATCTTCACCGGGGAGGCCTCTTCTAAGCGCTTCGGGCCCGGCCTCAGAATAGTCACGTTGCCGTGACAACGACGCAGAGGTGCGTTCATTGCCAACGTACTTCTGCGTCGTTGTCAAGGCAACGCCTCTATTCCGGGCCGGAAGCGCGGAGAAGAGGCGCCCCCAGTGAAGATAGCAGCCCGGACCACCTCCTCACCGGACCACCTCCTCTCCGGACAGCCCTGCAGGACCGGACCAGCGCCGAGTGGAGGTGAGTACTCAGAACTAAAGGGGTTGAGAGGGGGCTGGATGATGTTGAAGGCCGCAGTGGTCTTCAACCTGCGGACCTCCGGAGGTTTCAAAACTACAACTCCCAGCAAGCCCGGACAGCCGATGGCTGCCCGGGCTTGCTGGGAGTTGTAGTTTTGAAACCTCTGGAGGTCCGCAGGTTGAAGACCACTGAGGGCGAATGATGAGAAGAGGATGATGAAGGGGGGTGGGGATGATGAAGGGGGGATGTGTGGGATGATAAGGGGATGATGAAGGGGGGATGTGTGGGATGATAAGGGGATGATGAAGGGGGATGTGTGGGATGATGACAAGGGGATGATGATGAGGATGTTAATGACGGGTCTGGATGATGACGGGGGTCTGGATGATGACAGGGGGGGGGATGATGTATTTCCCACCCTAGGCTTATACTCGAGTCAATAACTTTTCCTGGGATTTTGGGTTGAAATTAGGGGTCTCGGCTTATACTCGGGTCGGCTTAAACTCGAGTATATACGGTATGTGTGTATAATATTTAATAGAAATAAATAAAAATAAAAGTACACACCTCCCCCCAACCCCAATTCCATGCACAACCCCTTTAAGTAGGCACCGTCAGACTCTTAACTATTAAAAAAAAAAAAATTGGTTGTTTAAAAAGTTTAGACTATTTAAAAGGGGATAAGATGTCTGATCACGGGTGTCCCGCCGCTGGGACCCCCACAATCTGCAGTACCCAGCATGTTTAGACCGCTGGGTGTGGCCGGGGTTGGTGGTGACTTCACTGCCCTGCCCACCTCATGACGTCAGACCACACCCACTCAAAGTCTATGGAGGGGTGTGACAGCTGTTCCTCCCCCTCCCATACACTTAAATTGAGGGGGCGTGGTGTGACATCACAACCCCGCTGCCTGCGCCAAGTGTTTGTAACACTGTTCCAAATGCTGGGGCAGCGGAGAATTTAATAAATAGAACAAGTTCTAAAAAAAAAATCTCACCCACTAGGGGTCCCCATACCTACTTGGAGACTGAGACAAGCCTGTTGCTTCAGGACTGGTTAGAGTCATGGTAAAGAGATGACTCAGGGACAAGGCTACATTAGCACACACCAATCAACTCCCACCACCACAAGGAGGGACATGCAATGATCTAATGAGGTTTTTTGTAATATAAATTTAGGTAATCATACCTAAGCATCACCATGTACATTTAATTTTTATGCCTCTGAAGACAAAGGCAGGTAACTTAAAGCGTACTTGCCAGATCCCACAAAAGAATTACTTAATCAAACCCATATCTAGCTTAAAAAAAAAAAAAAAAAAAAAAAAAACACACCACAACTATAGTGACTTCATAAATTCATCTACTTTAGGTATATACCAATTAATGGACTGCTATCTTGAGTAAGACATGCAAATTTAATATGCATGCAACAAAAAACATTTAAAACAAACCTGCATTGCAGCAGTTCATCTTCATTTGGAGGCAGAAAGATTTAGCAACGTGTAGGCCAATTATATATCTCCCCACTGGTTTAGTTATAACAAAGAATTCATCAGTTATGACAAGGCAAGGGGACCCAGACAGTACGTGACCACAGTTACAAAGCCTGGAAACCATCATATTAAGAAAGCTATATATCAGAAGCCAGTTCTTGGTATGCAAGTCGAAATATATTTAACGGTTACCTTGCCAGTCATTGGTTACTTATGGCTACAAAGAAATGGTCACACATTAAGTGCTTATGATTAAAGAAAAAAAAAAAAAAGAAAAGTTACGCAGTAAGTATGATATTACCAGTCTCAATTGCTGAATAACTTCAAACATTTATAAGTCAAAAAAGGTGCTGGAAGCTAGAGCATCTTTCTATCAAGGACAGGGGTTAAAGTGCAACTGTCACCTAAACAGGCTTGTAAACCTGTGCACAGTGAAATAGGGTTTCACAAGCCTACACTATCCATACTTATAATTTAGGCTCCTTTATATCCATAATAAACTGTCTTGTTACCCATTTGGAAGTCAGACAGTCAGAGGGAGGGCCTGTGCATGTACTGCCTCTGGCCAATTCATGCCCACTCCTTTTGAGCAACTGAGCTGTAGTGAGGTGTTGCAGGCCCAAAGTATAAAAGAGTTCCCACCTCAGAGTCTGCTTAACAGTCAATCTCCGGTTTGTAATCTGTCTGAGATTCTGTTTTATTAGCAGCAAGTCTCCACTGCTTATAGCAGAACTCACTGGGTGAGAAATGCACTCCTCTTAACAGCACACTTCAAACAGCTGGAGAAAGACCATGGGGGAAGATCTATTAAACGTGTATAATAGTGGTGCAGTTGCCCATGGCAACCAGATTGCTTATTTTGAGGCCTTTTTAATTGGTTGCTATGGGCAACCACCTCTACACAGGTTTTGATAAATCTCCCCAATGGTTTACATGTACACCCCCTTGTAGTTAAAAGGAAACTCCAGTGCTGATCTTTTCTCCCTATCTGCAGTATAATGAATGTGTTTAATCCCAGGGGGCACCAATTGCAGGTGTTCAGACCAGCAATCAGGCTGGAGCTTGCATTGAATATGTCTTTGGGACACATTAGTTTGAAAACTGTGCAACAGATCTGAACCCAAATTGTTGTAAAGCTACAACTCCCAGCATGTCCAGAGAAATATTTGGAAAGCACTAGATCAGATAGATAAACATTCCAACACATCCTTAAAGCGTACCCATCATATACAAAAAATTAATAAATAAAAAAAGTTTTTACTCAGTACTAGAGATGAGCTTAGTTACAAATCCGATTAGTCACGAACTTCTCGGCTCGGCAGTTGGACTTATCCTGCATCAATTAGTTCAGCTTTCACGTGCTCCCGTGGGCTGGAAAAGGTGGATACAGTCCTAGGAAAGAGTCTCCTAGGACTATCTTTTTTTGCAGCCCACGGGAGCACCTGAAAGCTGAACTAATATATGCAGGATAAGTCAACAGCCGAGCAGTTCGTGACGAATCGAATTTACTGTAAGTTCGCTCATCTCTACTCAGTACCTCATCCTGATCATGTACATATAACTTGTGAATAGCTTCTATATTTCTTCAGCTTATATCCGATCACACAACCGCTGCCGCCCCATTGCATCCCCCCATTCCCGGTTTTATAATTACCTGTTCCCGGGGTCTGTGCCAATTCTGGCTCCGGCGGCATCCTCTTGAACTGTGCGCACTGACTGACGTCACTCGTCATTGCGCTGCGCAGCGCACAGCATAACAGGATGCCGCAGGATCCAGACATTGCACGGACCCCGGGAACAGGTAATTATAAAACCGGGAATGGGGGGGAGGCAATGGGGCAGCGGGGTGGGGCGCGGTGCAGTGCATTATCGGATTATCGGCAAGGTAATTGCCGATACTGATGACGTCGAAAATCGTGAATATTGGTCGATCCCTACCAGCGGTGTAGAGAAAGAAAAAAAAATTAGCATAAACTCAGGAAAAGGATAAATTACAGGGTTTCTAGCAGTCCACCTAACAGATGAAGCAAAGAATCCTTAATGTACTTTTATTAGCCAAACATTATGTGGCTAATAAAACTACTTTAACCCCTTAAGGACCGAGGTCAATTTGGCCTTAAGAACCAGAGCATTTTTTGCACATGTGAACACTGTCCCTTTAATACAAAAACACGACAAATACAAACATAGGTGCACTGCTGTGGTGGATGTAACAATGACATTGGCTAACCCTCAAAACTGATGTAAAATTAGCCAGTATATCCTTATATAAAAGACATACCTGAGCCCGCACACCAACACCAAGGGTTCTCAAGTGGCAAGGGACCTAACCTCAAACCTGCCTGTGCATGATAAGCAAAAAACCAGGGGCCAATGCGCAATTACAACAGCTTTTGGTCCCGTGCCACTTGAGAAATGTTGGCGTTTGTGCGTGCTCAGGTCCTTCATATAAATGATATACTGGCTTATGTCTCAATTTTACATCAGTTTTGAGGGTTAGCTAATGTAATTGTTACATCCACCACAGCAGTGCACCTATGTTTGTATTTGTCGTGTTTTTGTACTACTGTACTTTATATGTTTAGCATCCTTCCCCGATGAATGGGTGTGTGGATGTATTGTGGTTCTTGTGGTCGGTTGCATGCATCCTCCATTGTATGCATTTTTTGCTGGGGATAGCCCATAGCAACGGACCATAAGTGTAGGACTTGCTATTCCTTAGTATAAATGCATATTCACATTTGAATTTGAGCACTTCCTGACATCTTGGACCACGTTCTTGTAGTTGTGTTGTCACTTAAAGCATTAATAACTATGGGAGGCCTTTACCACTATGATAAAGTAGAATGTCACAGAAAAACAAACAATCTCTGAATCATTCATAAGTAAAGTCCACAATTTCACAACAAATTGGAAAAAAATAGAATTTTTCTAACTTTGAAGCTCTGCTTATGAGGAAAATAGACCCTCCAAATAAATGATATATTGATTCATATATACAATCTGTCTACTTTATGTTGGCCTCATAAAGTTGACATGTTTTTACTTTTGGAAGACCGAGGGCTTCAAAGTTCAGCAATTTTCCAATTTTTCACAAAATTATCAGAATCTGAATTTTTCCAGGGACAAGTTCAGTTTTGAAGTGGATTTGAAGGGTCTTCATATTAGAAACACCCTATAAATGACCATTATAATAACTGCACCCCTCAAAGTATTCAAAATGACATTCAGAATGTTTAGAAACCCTTTAGGTGTTTACAGGAATAGCAGCAAAGTGGGGAAGAAAATTCTAAATCTCAATTTTACATTAACATGTTCTTGTAGACCCAGTTTTTGAACTTTTACAAGGGTAAAAAGGAGAAAATACCCCCCAAAATGTGTAACTTTTCTCTTGTTTAAGGAAATACCTCATATGTGAACGTAAAGTACTCTGTGGGTGCACTAGAGGGCTCAGAAGCGAAGGAAAATGGGATTTTGGAGAGTGAATTTTGCTGAAATGGATTTTAGGGGCATGTCACATTTAGGAAGTCCCTATGGTTCCATAACAAAACACATGGCATACTATTTTTGAATCTACACCCCATAAGGCACGTAAGGGGGTACAGTGAGCCTTAACACCCCACAGGTCTTTTACATGTCCGAATTTAAACGAAAAGTCGTCAATTAAATTTTTTTCTTAATTAAAATGCAGTTTATCCCCAAATTTACAATTTTTCACTAGAGGAAATAGGAGAAAATGCCGCCCAAAATGTGTAACCCCATTTCTTCTATTTCCTCTTGTAAGGATTGTAAATTTGGGATAAGCTGCATTTTAGTGAAAAAAATAAAAATAAAAAAAAATGCTGACTTCCTTAAATTCGGATGTGTAAAAGACCTGTGGGGTGTGGGGCTCACTGTACCCCTTCTTACGTGCCTTGAGGGGTGTAGTTTGCAAAATTGTTTTTTTTTGCTGTTATATTACCATAGGAGCTTCCTAAATGTGACATGCCCCCCAAAAACCATTCAGCAAAATGTGCTTTTCCAAATGTGGCTCCTTCTCTTCTGAGCATTGTAAAGCGCTAGCAGATCACTTGATGTCCAAATATGGGGGTATTCCAATACTGAAAAGAAACGGGGTTACTAATTTTGGGGGCATCTTCTCTCAGTATGGAAATACCCCATGTGTGAATGTAAAGTGCTCTGCAGGCAAACTACAATGCTCAGAAGAAAAGGAGCTCTTGGAGAGAGTATGTTTGGAATGGAAGTTGGGGGCCATGAGCATTTACTAAGACCCCATGCTACCAGAACAGTGGACCCCCCCTGCCCACATGTGACCCCATTTTGGAAACTACACCCCTCACATAATTTAATAAGCGGTGCAGTGAGCATTTATGCCCCACAGGTGTCTGAGATTTTTGGAACAGTGGTCGGTGAAAATGAAAAATGTACAAGACACCTGTGAGGAGTAAATGCTCACTTTGAAAGTGCTGAATCTGATTTTCATTTTTATTTGGGGGGGGGGGGTTCGACTGCAGGGGTTTGTGTACATGTAGTATTTTTTATTTTGTGTAGTCTAGTGTTTTTAATGTACATTCACACCGGTGGGGGTTCACAGTGGGTTACCTGCTTGGAGTTTGAGCTGTGGCAGAAAATTTGCTGCAGCAAAAAACTATAAACCCCTGTCCGTGTGAATGAAGCCTTCAGCTGTTGCAAAACAGACAATGTTTCCCAACCAATGTGCCTCCGGTTGTTGCAAAACTACAACTCCCAGCATGCCCAGACAGCTGAAGGGCATGCTGGGAGTTGTGGTTTTACAACTGGAGAACAGTTTGGAGACCACTGTAGCTGTGCCCAAACTGTAGCCCTCCATATGTTGCAACACTTCAACTCCAAGCATGCCCAGGCATGCTGGGAGTTGTAGTTTGGCAACATCTGAATGGCCAGATGTTACAGAACTACAACTCCCAGCATGCCTGGATTGTCTAAGCATGCTAAGAGTTGTAGTTTTTCAACATCTGGAAGAGCATATTGGAGACCACTGCACAGTGGTCTCCTGACTGTGGCCCTCCAGATGTTGCAAAACTACAACTCCCAGGATGTCCGGGCATGCTGGGCGTTGTATTTTTGAAACTCCTAGAAGCAGCGATCACTGCTGCCTCCGATGCCAACGCCGTCTTCTCCACTTGCCCGCCACCTCCTACACTTGTGCCTGCAGCCAGTCCCCCCACATCTCTTGGGATCCTCTTCCCCTGCTCTGCCCAACTACTAGGGGCAGGCAGAGCAGGGGAAATTAACTTTAACCCCCCCACTAGTCACCTGAGACACTGATTGGTCCACAGGGACCAGTTAGTTATCGCTGACCAGGACCATCCACAAATGGTCCTGGGGGGCTTGCAGAGGTTTTCTCCTGTTAGTAAAAGCTGGACTTCTGCCAGTTAACCCCTGCATCGCCGGTTTAACTGAATGACTTCTATAAACGCCATGTTATGCTGGTAGTTTACGCATCATGACGTTTATATAAGTCAGTCACTGTGGGAAGGGGTTAAGGATACTTGCTTCATCTGTTTGGTGGACTGTGCCAGAAACCCAGTAATATTCTCTCCTTTTCCAGAGTCTTTACCAATATTGATTGAGTGAGTGTGTGTGTTAGATACTGGAAATTATCTATGGGTTCACTGGTCAGTAAGTTTTCCTTACGTACCTTTAGAAGCAGAAAAAAAATCAAGTTACTGCCAGTTAAGACAATGGATGCCAAGTCTTTTTCCCCCTCAGTTGAGTAACTTTATATATTAGCCTCAAGAAGCACCTGACCAAAATGGCTGACCATTGATAAATGAAAAAACAATGGATTATGTTTGCATTGGAGATCCTAGGTAAATGGAGATCCTCTTAACAGGGTTAATAGACAAGCTTGCAAAGAGACTGCACACAACATTACCTGCCTTATAATGGCTTTTGTAATGGTGTAATGATACAAGCAGCATCATTACTTGAAATCAGATAAGGCAGTAACAAGGAATTACTCTTAAAAAGAACAGGACCATAAAACACAGTCCAATGTAAAAGCAACAGTAATGTGAGGGAGTGAAATAAAAGAATGCACTAGCCTTTACTCTTAACAAGCGATTTAGCAAACCCTTATTTTTAGGCTTGAATAAACTGAGGTAAGAACATTGACTGAGATAAGAGTGGTTTCACCCAAGTAATAGAAATTAATGACTATCTAGGAGAAAAATGATCACCACTAGTGTTAAAGCAAGTCATATAAAAGACATTACAGACTTGAGTTGCAAGGAAAGCACAGTTTAACAGTTAGGTGTGTTACAGCTCAACATGTACAGGGAATAAAGCTGGAGCCAAGTACTGGCAAGAAGGTAAAAAAAGTATAATGGCAGGGGGCACTTATTTACAACAGACTGCTGGTGCCTTCGGTTTCTTGACTCAAGTTGGGGCCTGTTAAAACTAGATAAAGAAAGCAGAACACTGGTCTGTCTCAGACATGAAGCAGTAAATCCCTTTTTTTTATCTGTGTGGCCTTTGTGGCTTATTCAAGATTTTATATCAAGACAGAAGGCATTTTCATTATGCAATTACACAATTCCTTCTTTACTGCACAAGTTCAGCAGCAAAATAAACGTTTTAACATTCATATGAGAACGTTTTGTATGTAGATACACAAGGTGCACAGGTGTAACCAAAAGGTGTTATACATATACAGATAACCAATGACCTCTTATAACCAATAGGTTATAAGAGGACTTCTATAACTGCCAACTGCCTCTTTGCAGAAACAAGATTAGTGCTCTTCATTATTAGATTTGTTTTACTGTATTTCGCTCATTATCTCAATACTTATTTCTCATATTTGTAACCCCTGTATAGTTGGCTGCATTATCTGAAATGCCCAATAGATGGCGGATGGAGAGAAACAAAATATTAAAGACTGTAGCTGTGATCACATGATTAGCAGCCATTTCATGAACGATAATGCCGATTGGTGGAGACTTCTGTCACATGATTGTATCACAGGTCCTTTGCCCTCAGGATTTGCTCAGACAACCACAAGCTTAGCCAGAGAAAGGAGATTTTTATGCTTACAGTAAAATCTCTCTCGAAGGATCCATTGGGGGACACAGACCATGGGTATATGCTGCTGTCTCTAGGAGGCTTGACACTATAGCAACAAGAAAAGTCGGCTCCTCCAAGCAGGATATACCCGCCCACAGGCACCTGAGCTAAATCAGTTTTAGTCCCAGAGCAATAGGAGAAGATCGACAGGTCAAGAGAGAAAAAAAAAGGTAACTGAACGCACCCTTGAACAGATAACAGATAGAAACACCAGAAAAAAGGGTGGGAGCGGTGTCCCCCAATGGATCCTTCAAGATAGATTTTACGGTAAGCATAAAAATCTACTTCTCTAGCGACTCCATTGGGGGACACAGACCATGGCAGTACCAAAGCAGTCACTTGGGTGGGCAAGGAAATCAGTCAGGTGGACAGCTGGACCACCGTTGCCTGCAACACCTTGCAACCCAGACTAGCATCAGCTGATGCAAAGGTAATCTGGTAGAACCTTACTAAAGTGTGCAAAGACATACATGTGGCCGCTTTACAGATCTGCGAGGACAAAGCCTTGTTGCGGAGGGCCCAGGATGCCCCAACAGAACCGGTGGAATGAGCCAAAACTGAGGGGTGGGATCTTCCCCTTGTAGCGGTAAGCTTCCGAAATCCACCGAGAAATGGTCGCCTTAGAAGCAGGTTGTCCTTTATGATGACCTTCCGGAAGAACAAAAAAAAAAAAGGAGTCCCACTGCCGAAAGGAAGAAGTGACAGATAGGTCCGAACAGCCCTCACCACATCAAGTTTGTGGAGCAAATGCTCCCTGGGATGAGAAGGGGCCGGACAAAAGGACGGCAGGACGATGTCCTCATCGAGATGAAAGGTCGAAACCACCTTAGGTAAGGACGGACCTGGACGGAAAACAACTTTTCCTGGTGTACAACCAGGAAGGGAGAATGGCAGGAGAGAGCTGCCAGCACCAACACCCTCCTAATAGAGGTAATCGCAATGAGGAACGCCACCTTCCAGGAAAGGAGGCGAAGAGGAATGTCCCTCAAAAGGAGCGACTTGTAGGTCACCTAAGACCAAGTTTAAGTCCCAAGGGGGAGAAGGGGACCGATAAAGGAGGGGCAGCGTGTGCCACTCCCTGAAGAAGGTCTGGACACGAAAATTGGATGCCAGATGATGTTGAAAAAGAATGGAAAGGGCTGAAATTTGACCCTTAAGGGAGCTGAGCGCCAACCCTTGTTCCAGCCCCGACTGCAAAAAGGAGGAGTCTGAGAAAGGAAACAACACCGGAGAAAAAGGCCGAGTCTCACACCAAGGAAAATAAAACCGCCAGGTAGAGGGAGAGAGGTCCAGCTGTTATGAGTGGGCCAAAATTGGCAGTCTCTAGAGGTTGAAATTCCCCCTAACCTGTAAGAAGAGAGGGGGGGGATTCACAAGAACTTACCTAATTAAGTTTTCAGTCAGCTTTTAGTCACCTGCATCATGCCGGGCTGTAACAGCAAGACGAACAGGGAAAAGTGGGGGACCCGGACCCATGAGGTACAACCCCAGGTGCTGACCGTTAGCGAGAGGGGGTTGACTGTACATCCACAATGACTGTGCCCCCCTCAAATCGTAAGTGGGGAAAACAGTGAACGCTATGTTCCTGAGTCCCCACCTGAAAAAAGAAAAGGGAGATCACAATCTAGAAGTCCCTAATCTTAAAAAAAAAAAAAAAAGTGACCTGGTCTGGGTCTCCTTAACCCCTTAAGGACACATGATGTCTGAGAACGTCATGTGTTTTACCGGCCCCCCGCAACCATCTGGAGCGGAGCCGGTCCCCGATGCCTGCTGAAATCGTTCAGCAGGCATCGGGGCATATCGCCCAGGGGGGTCATTATGACAATTCAGTCCAGCGATCTGCGGCGGATTCCGGGTCAATCGGGTCTCCAGTGACCCGGTGACCCGGAATTATTGGCTGATCGGGGCCGTCAGACGGCCCCGAACAGCCAGAGCCAGCAGGGGTGAGGTGGCACTGGTGCCACCTCACGATCGCCCTGATTCGTCGGCCGGATTACCGGCCGACCAATCAGGGCGCCTGCTGCGGGTGTCACTCCCGCAACCCGCTCCGCCCCTCTTCCGGAGGACGTGAGCGGGTGCGGGACGTGCACCCCGGGTGCTGGGGACCCCGATCCCCGGCGCCCCTGTTGGGATCGGGGCCCCAGGAGCAGCGGCGGCGACGACGAGGGACTGACCTGTGCGGCTGGATCGTTGGAGGTGAGTGACAGCCTCCTGCTGTTGCTTAGCAACAGCTCCCAGCATGCAAAAAGGGCATGCTGGGAGCTGTAGTTAAGCAACAGCAGGAGGCAGACCACCACAACTCCCAGCATGCCCTTATGGGCATGCTGGGACTTGTAGTTTTGCAACAGCTGGAGGCACATTCTTTCTATGGAAAAGTGTACCTTCAGCTGTTGTGTAACTACAACTCCCAGCTTGCACAATCAGCTAAAGTGCATGCTGGGAGTTGTAGTGGTGCATCTGGTGGTTGCATAACTGCAACTCCCAGCATGTCCGTTGGCTGTCTGTGACTGCTGAGAGTTGTAGTTTTGCAACAGCTGAAGGCACACTGAGTTAAGTAGCAAACCAGTGTGTCTCCAGCTGTTGCATAACTACAATCCCCAGCATCCCCAGCCAAAGTAGTATGGGGGATCAGGATTTTAACAAGGGGGGTGGAGTGGCGGGATTAGCGCCCATGGCCCTGACTTCTTTCCAACACAGGGTGCCTCCAGCTGTTTCACTTCAACTACCAGCATGCCCTGACAACCAATAGATGTCAGGGCAAGCTGGGAGTTGTGGTAAAACAGCTGGAGGCACTCTGTATAGATGAACTAAGGGCAGAAGTCTGCAAGTCTGCAATATGCATTTTCGTAAATGCCAATGAAGCCATATGTACCAAAAGACGCAGGTCAATCCTTGTGAAGCTGGATCCAAAGCTGACCCATCTAGCTCTGACTGAATGTCCCAACTCCACTGATGGTCTCCTTTTCGGTGACCAATTTATTAAGCAGATATCGAAATAGGTCCGACTGTTCTCATAATCCCTTAACGACCACGGACGTAAATGTACGTCCTGGTTTGGCGGGACTTCCCACACCAGGACGTACATTTACGTCCTGTGTATGACCGTGAGCATCGGAAGGGTGCTCGCATCATACACGGCAGGTTCCGGCTGCTAGCAGCAGCCGGAGACCCGCCCGTAATGGCAGACATCCGCGATCGTGCGGATGTCCGCCTTTAACCCCTCAGATGCTGTTATCAATACAGATCACGGCATCTGAGGCAATGCGTTACTTTGGATAACCGGATCGCCTGCAGCGCTGCCGCGGCAATCCGATCATCCAGCATGGCGGCCGGAGGTCCCCTCACCTGGCTCCGGCTATCTCCTGGGGTCTTCTGCTCTGGTCTGCGATCGAGCAGACCAGAGCAGAAGATCAACGATACTGAGCAGTGCTTTGTCCTATATATAGCACTGCACAGTATTAGCAATCAAAGGATTGCTATAGATAGTCCCCTAAGGGGACATATAGAAAAAAAAAAAAAAAAAAAATAAAGGTTTAAAATTTTTAAAATAAAGTAAAAAAGTAAAGTAAAAAAAAGTGAAAAATCCCCCCCCCCTCCAATAAAAATTTCAATTGTCCGTTTTCCTATTTTACCCCCAAAAAGCGTAATTTTTTTAAAACAACATTTGGTATCGCCGCGTGCGTAAATGTCTGATCAAAATATGTTAATGATCCCGTAGGGTGAATGGCGTGAATATAAATAAAGTCCAAAAATGCTGCTTTTTTTGTCACATTTTGTAAAAAAAAATGTAAAAAAATGTGGTATCTAAAAAAAAAAAGTACAGACATTGCAAACAATGAGCCCTCATATGGAAAAGTGAAAGTTATAGGTGGTCAACACAGGGCGATTTTAGATTACTGATTTTGTACAAAAAGTATTAGATTTTTTTTAAGTGGTACAAAAATATAAACGTATCTAGCCATGGGTATCATTTTAAATTTTTTTTTTTGTTTGAACATGTGCTGCACTCTTCCCCACCCCCTCAGCCCAACCCTATATAGGTGGTAATTAGCCACACAAGGGCCATTTCATTCCTGGCAGCCTCCCAGTCTGACTGGGAGAGCATGGTAAGTGAGCCATTACACCTTGTTCACACTGGTGTGGTGCGGGGCGGCGTCCGTTGCTGCCGTGGCGCTGTGTCTGCGGGCGGGTGCGGCCTATACTAGTTTGAGTGGCATTGGGGCCGCTCTGCCAGTGGGCCGCTCTGCCAGTGGGCCGCTCTCCCCTCCCCACCAAAAACCCACCCCCCCCCCCCCCCCCCCCACCAACCCAACCCCCCACCAAACCAACCCCCCGCCCCCCCCCCCCCCCGTGGGCACTGGAGTCGCGGTGGTGGTGGTCGCCGCCCAGTGCTACGCCATTTTAAGCTAGGGACCCACTCTGAATAGGTCGCCTTGACGTGGCGAGTGGGCTTGTACTTTTTGATCAAAAATGTATACTAACAACCTGTTAGTTTTTGATATTATGCTGACAAGCAATCAGATCATACAAGATTGTAGATTTGCACCATGTCTGTTTTTCTACCCGAATTCATCATTTTAATTGTATTGACCCACAGAATAAAGAACACAATTTTTACCATAAATTGTACAGTGTGAAAACTAATTTCTCCAAAATGTGCAAAATATTTGTTTAAAAAAAAATTTAAATAAATAAATAAATACAATAAAATAAAAAAATAAAAAAAAAACAGTTTTTGGGTTCGCCGTACATTTTATGGTAAAATGAGAGGCTTCATTACAAAGTACAATTAGTCACGCAAAAAACAAGCCCATATATGGGTCTGAAGATGGAAATATAAAAGTTATGGATTTTAGAAGGAGAGGAGGAAACGAAAACGCAAAGATAAAATTGGCCTGGTCCTTAACCCCTTAAGGACACATGACGTTCTCATACGTCTGTCTGAGTCCTTAAGGACACATGACGTATGAGAACGTCATGTGCTTTACCGCCCCCCCGCAAACATCTGGAGCGGAGCCGGCGCCCGATGCCTGCTGAAATCGATCAGCAGGCATCGGGGCATATCGCCCAGGGGGGTCATGATGACCCCCCCAGGTCGGCGATCGCGGTGCATCGCTCGTCAATTCAGACGAGCGATGCGCTGCGATTCCGTTCCCCGCCGCTCACCGGGCGGGGATCGGAGCAGGATGTTTGCTGATTTCTATCAGCAGACATCCCGGCAGTGTGCCGGAGGAGGTCCGGAGGACCTCCTATACCGGCGATCGCTGCAGGACACTGGTAACTAATAACCGGCATTCTGCAGCGGTTCCGAGTCATCAGGGTCATGTGTGACCTGGATATAGATGGTGACTGGTGTAGGATACACCAATCACCATTCATGCTGTACTGGGGGCTGGCATTGTGGCCACACCAAAGTGGCCACACCAATCACAATGTAATGGGAGGGGATCTGGTGGGCTAGGAGCATGTTGCTCCGTTCTTCCCGCCATTTCACAGAGATCTGGTGTGCCGGACGGAGCCCCGTGCTGCCCACCATCCCCTCAGTTAAAAAAAAGTGCCCCTTGGCACAGAAATCCCCAGGGATAGCTTTAGATTAGGTAGGGACAGGTTAGGGTTTAAAAAAAAAAAAAATAGTTTAATTTTTTTTTTTCCGGTGCACCTCAGTGGGTGTCCGTGGGTCCGTAGCACCTTTAGCTGCGTGACTCCGGCCCTGCTGGGTCGCTGCGGTCTGCCGCCAGTCTTTTTTTTGGCGCAGATTTTTTTTTTTTTTCACTAGGCGTGTGTGCGGACCCTCTTAGTTATAAAAGAGCGGTCTGCCACCGTAGTACCGATCAGCTTTTTTTGTGGTGCCGGCGTTTTTTCGGGTTTTCTAGTGTGTTTTTGCACCCATAGGTGGTCTGTGCCACCAGTAGCAGGCGTGTACTGTGTGGCCGGACCTTACCTGTGTGTGCGGCGTGCCTCACCGCTGTCAGTGATTTATCACTGATCAGCGTTTTTTGTGGTAAAGGCACCTTTTTCGGTTAACGCGTATTTTTTTGCACCCATAGGCGGTCTGTGCCACCAGTAGCAGGCGTGTACTGTGTGGACGGACCGTATCTGTGTGCAGCCTGTCCCACCACTGTCTGATTTATCACTGATCAGCGTTTTTTTGGTTCAGGCGGGTGCATTTTTTTGGGGTAAAGCTTTTTTATTTAATTTTTTGTTTTTTTTGTGTGGGGGTCTGTGAACAAGCCACAAGCCACTGTCCTGGGCTGAGTGGCCGGACCCCCACTGACTTCTGCGCCCCCTGCCACCACAAGCGCTAATCAGTGCGCACACCACTGATTAGATAAGCGCTTATTTTTTTGGCGCAGGGTTTTTTTTTCGCTAGAAGTCCACTTTTTTTTTTAAAGTCCCCTTTTTATTTTATATTTTTTTCTGTTGGGTTAGGGTGGGTTAGTTTAGTTAGGGCGGGTTAGGGAGGTGGTATCGCACCACACCACACGCAGCACACACACCAATAAAGTTTCCCTCCCTACACACACACACACACACACACGTATCCCCATTAGAGTAGGGAAATGTCTCGCAGAGTGTTTTCGGCAGAGAAGGCATATGACCTAATTGCCTCCAACTCTGAAAGCATCTCAGAGGACGATGAAGACCCCCACCTTCCTTATTTCATCGTCATCATCTAGTTCAGATGATGAGCCACCAAGGCGGCGAACTCGCCGCCATGCGGTGCCGCAAACCTCCTCTGTCCTTGAGCCTGTGCCCCATGCTAGTATGAGTCCCCCTGGCGCTTATACTAGTGAAGCCCCCCTGCCAAGGTCACTGGTACCTCGTACCGGAGAACTTGACTGGGCTGAGCCAGCAGACCACGAGCCAGTGATTCCTGAGTTTGTTGGCGACTCAGGAATCAAAATTAACATCACCGGGTTCACTGAAAAGGACTTTTTCGGTCATTTTTTCAGTGACTACTTTGTTAATTTGATGGTTACACAGACGAATCTGTACGCCCAACAGTTCGTCGCCGCTAACCCGGGCTCACTTTTAGCTAGACCCGGCGGCTGGACTCCAGTCGATGCAGCCGAAATGAGGACCTTTTGGGGCCTTGCGCTGCATATGGGTATAGTTAAAAAAAAAACAGTGTCAGGCAATATTGGAGTGGGGACATCTTTTACCAGACACCCCTCTACAGTATGGCCATGACACGTTCCCGATTCTAGGCCATTCGGAGATGTTTGCATTATGCTGATAATGCGGCATGCCCCCCCCCCGAACTGATCCCGCGTATGACCGCCTGTATAAAATCAGGCCGGTCATCAATCACTTTGGGGCCAGATTTTGGGAGGCCTATGTCCCGGGGCGGGAGATCTCTATTGATGAGTCGCTCATCAGCTTCAAGGGGAGACTCCGCTTCCGGCAATACATCCCGACCAAGCGAGCGCGGTATGGCGTGAAGATGTATAAACTTTGCGAGAGTACCTCCGGGTACACTTGCAAGTTTATATAGTGTATGAGGGACGAGATTCCTGTTATGAACCCCCAGAATGTCCCCGCAGTCTGGGTGTTAGCAGGAAAATCGTTTGGGGCCTTTTGCACCCATTGCTAGATAAAGGTTACCACCTTTACGTGGATAACTTTTATACTAGTATCCCTCTCTTTTCATCCCTCGCCGCCAGATCCACAGTCGCTTGTGGGACAGTCCGGAAGAATCAAAGAAGCCTTCCGCCCCATCATTCCCTACATGCTCCTATCCCCCGGGGTGAGTCCCGTGCCTTTTCCCATGAGAACCTGTTGTTGGTCCGGTATAAGGACAAGAGGGATGTCCTTATGCTCACCACAATTCATGGGATTGGCAGCACCCCTGTCCCTGTGCGAGGTACCGCTGGACCGGTCCTCAAGCCCGATTGTATTCTGGACTACAATCGGTATATGGGGGGAGTTGATCTTTCTGATCAAGTCCTTAAGCCATATAATGCCATGCGGAAAACACGCGTATGGTATAAAAAGGTTGCGGTCTACATGGTACAGGTTGTCATGTACAACTCTTTTATACTGTACCATAACGCTGGCAACACAGGGACATACCTGGAGTTCCAAGAGGTAGTTCTAAAGGCCCTCATCTTTGGTGACCGCCAAAGAGCGGGTCAGAGCACCTCTGGAACTTTAGGTCCCCGGCCAACACTTTCCAGGTGTGATCCCCAACACTGGAAGGTCGGGACGAACCAAGAAAAGATGCAGAGTGTGTCACAGGAGGGGGAGACGGAGGGACACCACCAGTGTGACACTTGCCCCGATCATCCGGGCCTCTGCATAGGCTGCTTCAGGGAGTATCACACTTCCATGGAGTACTACATTTTCCATCCTTTGCCCTAAATTTCATTCCCCAGAATTCGGCTCCAATGTACCAGTCCAGGGTACATTATCTTCCATATTTTATACCAAAATACCCTACCCCCAAAAAATCAAACCCAAAACCCCTTTCCCAATGCCCCGCATAATATCTTTGTCCCCCAAAAATGGGTCATGGGACACAGTCAACAGCATTGGAGGTTTGCAGTTTCCTTAAATGCGCAACGCTCTCTCCCCACCTGAGTGGGTTGCGCATTTGAGGTAACAGAATAGGGACGGCCCCACACATCCCCTTCCCAGAATGATGATTCAGAGTATAGGGTTTGGGGCGGGCATCATTTTAACTTTTGGCTGTACTCTGGGTCATCATTCTGGGAAAATAATTGGCATATCAGTTCTAAAATTGCAATTTTCTTCCCCCCATAGTACTCTTCATCCATTCCTGGAAAATAAATGAAGGGAACACCCGTCTGTTCGAAATCTCCACTTCACCCTATACACCTTCCCTAGTGTATACTGTTGTAGTATTCTGTTTGTACTGTTTGTAGTATTCTGACATGTGGGTGTTTCTTTCTTGTATTTTCCTCTGAATGTATGTAACTGTCCGTAACAAACATCCGCCTCAAATGCGAAGAGTTCTCGCTGAGCTCTGTCGTATTTCCAGGCGACAATTCGGAGTCACATGTTAGTTGTTCCCAGAAAAATGAAGCAGAGTATAGGTTGAAAATTGCAATTTTCAAAAGCTACCCTTCATCCATTCCTGGAAAATAAATTAAGGAAACACCTGTGCATTAAAAATGTCCTCTTTACCCCTATACCCAATCCTCAGGGTGGGTACTTTCTGTAATGGTGCCACATGTGGGTGTTACATTCCGAGGAAAATACAAAAATGAATGTAACCGTTAGCTACTGATATGCCAAAGGTCACAAATACAAAGTGACCTCTATGACTTCTGAGCCTTGTTGTGCGCCCGTTCAGCACGTTACCCCATATGTGGATGTATTTTTATAGTCAGGGGGAAAAGCCCTCAAAAATTTGTAACCCAATTTCTCATATTACTCCGTGTGAAAATGTTAATAATTGGGTAACCCCAGCATTTTACTGTACAAAAATCTAATTTTTAATTTATGGCCCACTTTTCAAAAAACCTGTGAGGTGTTATTTCCCACTGTACCCCTTGTTACGTTCATTGAGGGATGTAGTTTCTAAAATGGTGTCACATGTGGTTTTTTTTGGCTGTTATTGCACAATGGGGGCTTTATAAATGCACATGACCTCCGACTTCAATAACAAAATTTTCACTCCTATTCTGAGCATTGCAGTGCGTCCACAGAGCAATTTACATCCACATATGGGGTATTTTTTTTTCTCAGACAAAATTGTTCTACAAATTTTGGGGGCCTTTTGCCCTATTACCCAATGTGAAAATGAAACATTTGGGGTAACACTATCAATATAGTGCAAAAAAAAATCAAATTTTTCCCTTTTACGGCCCACTGTTCAAAAAACCTGTGAGGTGTAAGTACTCACTAACACTGTTATGTTCCCCAAGGGATCTAGTTTCCAAAATGTATGCCATGTGTTTTTTTTTTTTTTTTTTTACTGTCCTGGCACCATAGGGGCTTCCTAAATGCGGCATGCCCCCAGAGCAAAATTTGTAACTCGTTCTCTTCTGAGACCTGTAGTGCGCCAGCAGAGCACTTTTCACCCCCATATGGGGTGTTTTCTGAATTGGGAGAAATTGGGCTTCAAATTTTGGGGGGTATTTTCTGATTTAACCCTTTGTAAAAATGTAAAATTTTTGGGAAACCAAGCATTTTTGGTAAAATGTACTTTTTTTTGCATATGCCAAAGTCGTGAAACCCCTGTGGGGTATTAAGGTTCACTTTACCCCTTGTTACATTCCCCAAGTGGTCTAGTTTCCAAAATGGTATGCCATGTGTTTTTTTTTTTTGCTGTCCTGGCACCATAGGGGCTTCCTAAATGAGTCATGCCCCCAGAGCAAAATTTGCTTCAAAAAAGCCAAATGTGACTCCTCTTCTGGGACCTGTAGTGCGCCAGCAGAGCACTTTTCACCCCCATATGGTGTTTTCTGAATCGGGAGAAATTGGGCTTCAAATTATGGGGGGTATTTTCTGCTTTAACCCTTTGTAAAAATTTAACATTTTGGGGAAACCAAGCATTTCAGATGAATTTTTTTTTTTTTTTTTTTACATTTGCAAAAGTTGTGAAACCCCTGTGGGGTATTAAGGCTCACTTTATTCCTTGTTATGTTCCTCAAGGGGTCTAGTTTCCAAAATGGTATGGCATGTGGGCGGTTTTAGCTGTTCTGGCACCATAGGGGCTTCCTAAATGCAACATGCCCCCCAAAAACCATACTCTCCAAAATCCCCATGTCGCTCCTTCGCTTCTGAGCCCTCTACTGCGCCCGCCGAACAATTAACAGACATATGAGGTATGTGCTTACTCGAGAGAAATTGGGCTACAAACACAAGTAAAAATTTTCTCCTTTTACCCCTTGCAAACATAAAAAAAATTGGGTCTACAAGAACATGCGAGTTTAAAAAATGAAGATTTAGAATTTTCTCCTTCACTTTGCTGCTATTCCTGTGAAACACCTAAAGGGTAACACACTTACTGAATGTCATTTTGAATACTTTGGGGGGTGTAATTTTTATAATGGGGTCATTTATGGGGTATTTCTAATATGAAGACCCTTCAAATCCACTTCAAACCTGAACTGGTCACTGAAAAATATTGAGTTTAAACTTTTGTCAAAATTTGGAAAATTGCTGCTGAACTTTGAAGCCCTCTGATGTCTTCCAAAAGTAAAAACTCGTCAATTTTATGGTAGACATATTGTATATGTGAATTTAAAAAAATGTATTTTGAATATCCATTTTCCTTACAAGCAGAGAGCTTCAAAGTTAGAAAAATGCAAAATTTTCAATTTTTTTGTCAAATTTTGGGATTTTTCACCAAGAAAGGATGCAAGTTACCATAACATGTTACCACTATGTTAAAGTAGAATATGTCACGAAAAAACAATCTCTGAATCAGAATGATCAGTAAAAGCATTCCAGAGTTATTAATGTTTAAAGTGACAGTGGTCAGATTTGCAAAAAACGCTCTGGTCCTTAAGGCCAAAATGGGCTTGGTCCTTAAGGGGTTAAGGTGAAAATGGGCTTTGTCATTAAGGGGTTAAGGACCAAGAATATATATCTTTTTGCACTCATTTTTTCCTCCTCACCTTTTTAAATTTTTAACCCTTTCAATTTTGCACCTAAAAGTCCATATGAGAGCTTATTTTTTGCGCCACCAATTCTACTTTGTAATGACTCATTTCACCCAAAAATCTATGGCGAAACGGGAAAAAAAATTGTGCAACAAAATTGAAGAAAAAAAGAAACCATTTTGTCAATTTTGAGGGCTTCTATTTCTACACAGTACATTTTCTGTTAAAAATAACATCTTTATTCTGTAGGTTCATACGATTAAAAAGATACCCTACTTATATAGGTTTGATTTTGTCGTACTTTTGGAAAAATTCATAACTACATGCATGAAAATTTATATATTTAAAATTGTCATCTTCTGACCCCTATAACTTATTTTGCTGCATACAGGTTGATATGAGGGCAAATTTTTTGGGGCCGTGATCTGAAGTTTTAATCAATACCAATTTAGATTTGATCAGACTTTGATAGTTATTTAATACCATTGTAGAACATTAAAAAGGAATAAAAAGTTACCAAAAATACGCCGTTTTGGACTTTGGAATTATTTCGCGCATACGCCATTGACCGTGCGGTTTAACAATATATTTTTATAGTTCGGACATTTATGCACACGGCAATACCACATGTTTATTTTCATTATGTTTATATATTTGTTATATGGAATTTGGGGAAGGGGGGGTGATTTAACCCCTTAAGGACCAATCATTTTTCTATATTTGCACTTATGATGGCTTATTTTTTGCGCCACCAGTTCTACTTTGCAGTGAACTACTTTTTCCCAAAAATCTGCGGCGAAACGGGAAAAAAAATCATTGTGTGACAAAATTGAAGAAAAAAAATTCCATTTTGTAACTTTTGGGTGCTTCCGTTTCTACGCAATACATTTTTCGGTACAAATGACACATTATCTTTATTCTGTAGGTCCATATGATTAAAATGATACCCTACTTATATAGGTTATGATTTTTTCCAGAATTACCACAAAACCAAACTATGTGCAGGAAAATTTGTCATATTCTGACCCCTATAACCTATTTTTCTGCGTACGAGCCGGTATGGGGGCTAATTTTTTCATGATCTAAAAAGTGACAAAAAATACGCTATTTTGGACTTTGGACTTTTTTTGTGCGTACGCCATTGACCGTGCGGTTTAATTTACGATATATTATCGCAGTGTGCGTAAATGTCCAAACTATGAAATCACATATGTTCATTTTTATTTTGTTTATATTTTTTATATCGAATAAAGGTGGGGTGATTAAGAAAAGGGGGGTGATTTAAAGTTTTAAAAAGGAAGGGGTTAATGTGGGTGTTAAATTTTTTTCTTCCTTTTTACACTTTCAGTCCCGTTGGGGACTTTTAGGAGGAATCATTATGGTTCCATAGAACCATAATGATCAGTGTGCTCTGCGCTCGATTCAGGGCGCCGGAGAAGTGAGCCCTCAGGCTACCTCAGTGTGTGGGGCGCAATCCACCCCACTGGGCACAATCCACCCCACAGGAATCAGCTGGGGGCTGGCCGGTATGACGCGGGCTCGAGTCGGGAGCCCGCGTCATACCCCGTTAACTGCCATTGGACGTGTATACACGTCCATAGTCGTTAAGGGGTTAAATTTTTTTGTCCCCTTAGGCTAGGTTCACACTGCGGAATCTCTGGGCAGAAAATTTGGAGATTCCAAGTGCAGCCAGCGCTGACTGAATCAGTCGGCGTTAGGACCACCTGGACACTGCAGTCTCCAATAGACTGCAATGTGTTCTGCGAGTATTTCGACCTGAAGAATGAGCAACGCCATTCAGGCGGAAATTTCCAAGCTGATTTTCCGTTCACAAATTCACACTTCGGAATTTGTGAAGCAGAATTTGTGAGCGACGGCATGTGGCCAGAGGATGGGGAGGCAATGGGTCAGCGGCGGTAGTCTCTGGCCGGGGCGGCGGGGCATTACCGGCATGGTAATTGCCGATACCGATAATGTCCAAAATCGTGATTATCGGCCAAACAGATAATTTGTCGATCCCTAGCAGCAAGGTCTGCAGAGAGTACAACCTTCTTATTGTACAGAGTGTGGTTCAGGATACAGCCCATCACAACAGGGATATGGACTGAAATACTGTCAATACATTTGCCAATTTTCCTTGCAGGGTGTCTCTGTGGAGCATAAAAACCATTAGCCTAAACAAAGTAAAGAAACTGGAAAAGTGGACTTGATTTCTGTCAATTTTCAAATTATGCAGAAAAATTCATTTTTCTAATACCTGCAGATTTAGAATTCATGCAGCACACACACCATTAAAAGCACAAGCTACTACTGTGTGCAGAATGAATGTGCTAGCTCCACAAAACCGGTCCTACTGGGACTTTCCCTAAACCCTGTATTGGCAGACAATTACTTCAAACACACTGCAGCAAGGTAAAGCAAAAATGGCCTACAGCAATATCTGAGATGACTAATGTTCTGCCCACAGTGTACAGTATTTCTAAGTAATCCCCAACCTCCATTTACCACCCCATTTTGTTTAGCTTACTTTCTAAGAAAGCTAAATGGACACTGCCTGTGAATTTCAACAGTAAATTAAACTTTATTAGAAATGAACAAGCACCTTTATAGAGCAGTCCAAGATAAAAATCAAGTGTTTGGACAGTGCCATCTACTGGCATCAAAATTACTTGCTTCTTGGCAATAGGCTAAATCTTTAAAATGCAACTCCACACAAGACTGTTGCTTACATTTGGTTATGACCGAGCAGTCACACTGCAGTGTAGTCTAAGAGTGGCATTATTGCAACCTCCTTCTCTTTATAATGCAAAGAGATGCAGCACACAATTTCCTTAGGCTGGAGTTACTACGGAAATTCTAAATGGAATTTCCTTTTGCTGTAGAATTTCAGAGTCCAATTTCTGTCAGTAGGATTCCACTGTACACAATGGAATTTCCACAGCAGAGCTTTTGGTGCTGAAATTTATCTGCCAAGAGAATTAACGTGTTCATTCTTTCAGCCGACTACTTTGATTTTCACAGATGGCAATGTATTTTGCAGTGTCCCCAATGTCCTAGCGTCCGCTTTACTCAAAATCTCCAGTTAAACACTGCGTAGTGTAAAACGCAGCCTAACCTGCAAATAAAACACATGTCTGGCTTGTCCATAACCAATTAGCAAAGCTATCATTTTACCAAAGAAACACAAAAGAGGCGAAAAAAACAAGTTACCGTATTTATTGGCGTATAACACGCACTTTTAAAACTTAAATTTAAGGCAAAAAGCCTGCCTGTGTGTGTGTTATATGCCGATAAGTATTCTGGTCACGGATTTAAAGCGGCCACAGCAGCGGCTGCTTGTTAAGTATTAGCAGCACGGCCGCAGCCACTTTAAATCAGTGACCAGCGGCGTCTCTTCCGCGCTATTGAAAACTCACTTGTTTTCTCCCGCACTATCCACAGGTACTGGTGGATAGTGCAGGAGACTAATTAAAATGAGCCCTACATTGTCCGGATCTGCCCTACCTTTTAATCAGCGTCTCCTGCACTTGTGACAAAAGTGACACTTTCTTACCTCCCTTCCCCCCCCCCTCATCATCATCCCCCCTTTTCCCTGCTTTGCATAGTTTTGTTTATTTACCTTACCAGGCTGCGCTTCAGCAGGTAAGGCGGGGGGGGGTCTTGCGAGCTGTGGTCAGTGAAGCAGATGAGCGACATCCTCTGCCGGCTTCTCTGCGCAGCATCAGTGACGTCACTTCATTTCGCCACCAAAAAGTGACATCCCTGATGCCGCGCAAAGGAGCCGGGAGAGGAAGTCCCTCATCTGCTTCACTGACCACAGCCCGCAAGACAGCCGAAGCGCAGCCAGGTAAGGAAAGTGGAAGAATAGCATACAGTGGTCTTCAACCTGCGGACCTCAAGATGTTGCAAAACTACAACTCCCAGCATGCCCGGACAGTTGTTGGCTGTCCGGGCATGCTGGGAGTTGTAGTTTTGCAACATCTGGAGGTCCGCAGGTTGAAGACCACTGGCATAGGAGGAACATGATGGGGGGGATGATGAGACATTGGGGGGGGATGATTAGACATGGGGGTGGCGATGAGAGGGGTAAATGTGGCACAGGGACTGATAAAAGGGAAGGAATGATGTGGCACTGGAGGGGACAGGACCAAACTGAGGTGCAGAAGAAAACGAAGTTGGGGGGGATGATGTGGCATTTAGTCCAAGTCATTTTATTTTTTTACTTAAATTTCCCTTTTAAAATGGGGGTGTGTGTTATACACCGATAAATACGGTATATACTAAAATGCAGTGCACGCCCATCAGTAACAATAGTCTGTATAAAATATTAATCTTTATTAGCAAGAGATGTACTGTCTTTGTATCCATGTATTTTTGTATAATTAACCCCTTAAGGACCACAGTTTTTTCCGTTTTTGCACTTTTGCTTTTTCCTCCTTACCTTTAAAAAATCCTAACCCTTTCAATTTTGCACCTAAAAATCCATATGACTGCTTATTTTTTGCACAACAATTCTACTTTGCAGTAACATCAGTCATTTTGCCCAAAAATCTACGGTGAAACGAAAAAAAAATTATAATTGGATGAAATAGAAGCCCAAAGTTTAAAAAATTGTGTTCTCTTCAGTTTCTACACAGTACATTTTTATGTAAAAACGACCATCTTTATTCTGTAGGTCCATACAATTAAAACGATGCCCTACTTATAAGTTTTAATGTCGTACTTCAAGATGAGCGAACTTACAGTAAATTTGTTTAGTCACGAACTTCTCGGCTCGGCAGTTGAGGCCTTTTCCTGCATAAATTAGTTCAGCTTTCAGGTGCTCTGGTGGGCTGGAAAAGGTGGATACAGTCCTAGGAGAGAGTCCCCAGCCCACCGGAGCACCTGACCGCTGAACTAATTTATGCAGGTTAAGTCATCAACTGCCGAGCAGTTCGTTACGAATCGAATTTACTGTAAGTTCGCTCATCTCTAGTCGTACTTCTGTAAAAAAAATCATAACTACACGCAGAAAAATGTATACGTTTAAAATTGTTATCTGACCCCTATAACTTTTTAATTTTACCACATATGGGGCAGTATGAGGGCTAATTTTTTTCGCCGTGATCGGATGTTTTAGCAGTGCCATTTTTGTATTGATCGGACATTTTGATTGCTTTTTATTCACGTTTTCATGATATAAAAAGTGAACAAAAATACGTCATTTTGGACTTAGGAATTTTTTTAGCGTGTACACCATTGAACGTGCAGTTTAATAGATATATTATAATTCGGACATTTACACACACAGCGATACCACAGGTTTATATTTATTTTTATTTAAAGGTTTGTTTTTTTAATGGGAAAAGGGGGGCAATGTGTACTTTTATTAGGGAAAGGGTTAAATGACATTTATTAACTTTTTTTTTTACACTTTTTGCACACCCCACACAATGATCTTATACCCTGTTCACTGCAAAGCCATAGCTTTGCATTGTTCTTTGTTATTGGCGTTTATTGCTCAAGCCTGCATCTCAGGCTTGGAGCAATCAATCGCCGAAGGGACACGCCGGAGGAAGGCAAGAGTACCTCCACTCATGTCCCAGCTGATCGGGACACCTCATTTTCACTGCAGTGGGCCCAATCAGCCCAACTGAGCAGCTGGGAAGCTTTCACTTTCGTTTTATATGCTGCGTGCAACTTTGAACGCTGCATCTAAAGGGTTAATAGCGCGCAGCACCGCGATCACTGCCGCGCCCTATTAGCCCCGGCTTCAGTTACATGCCAGGACCGACCAGATATGACACTGGGTCACCGCGTGACCTTGTGTTATATCAAGGGAGCCGGACAAGGATATAACTATACGTCCTTTGTTAAGGGGGTTAAAAAAACAAAAATGGCTCTAAACAGAACCCCCTACAAAAACATGAGGGGAGTATATAACCACCCTCAAGAAGGCACATGTATATAAATGGTGGGCAGATCACACTGCTCAATAAGTCTAAAGGATCAACCTCATGTGTAAGGCTGCATTCACATCTCTGTTTTACACTACGGATGCCGGACCCGGCTGGGGAAGGGGGCAAACCAGGCACTCCCGTACCCCAGCCGGACCAGCGCTAAACTCCATTCACTTTAATAAGCCGACCGAAGTCAAACAGTGACTCCGTTCGGCTCATTTTTGACCCGTATCCAGTTGTGACCAGACCTAAAAGCTGAAGTGCGATTGGATGCTGTGAGATGTGCTGAATACATTATCAGCTGTGTGTACATCTTTCCGTACATACAGCTGAAACATAAGCCACTGGGCAAGACTGATTGTCCTGTCATAACTCCTATAGACTGCAGCTGTACGCTGCAGCCTATAGAGAGCCGCGCAATACATCAGCGTCTCGGTGTAGGCGCGTGCAATTATGTCACTCATTGTACGCACCTCCGTAAGGACCAAGGATGGAAGTCCCTGCTGCAACCCGGGAGTTCTAAGTTGTGGGGTTTCTCTCTTCTATTACAAGTGTAATAAAACCTCACATTGGCTACTTACTACATAATGAGGGGACCTGTCTTCCACCAGAGGGGCTAACTAATCTATGATTGTTTAATGCGGAGCCCTACCTCTCTACTTGATTGGGTTCATATCTGGGGCCCTGTCTACATACTGGGGAACTCTTTCTAATGAGGTTAGAGTGTATGCTAGGGAGTTTTACATTGTCCTAGTACAGAAAAAATGTCAACCTGAATAGTATGTAATTAAGGTCACTAGTGTTTGTAGCCGCAAAGTGGATTGCCATTAGGGACAGATTGTGATCCCATTTCAGTCCCTTGGACCACACCCCTGCATATAATAAATCAAAATGTCCATAAATATTGATGTAGTCTTGTGGTTCCTTCACATGGGGAAAAAAAAAAAAAAAAAAAAATGGCTGCCATGAATACAAAACAGAAGTACCGTTTGGGCTGCAAAGATCAATCACCACTTTGTGTAGTTAGTAATGATCGTATCCATCTTGGTTGGTATCAGACAGAATAGCAACACTGGTTTGTGCTGGCTACACAGAAAGACATGCTAGGATATCAAATTTAGATGGCATGGGGTCTACGCCGTGGTTACATACATGTGGAATAGTCAGCAGCTGGCATGACTAGCAAGTCCCTGTGTGGCTGCTCGTAGGAATGGATTGGCGCTATAGGCAGCACAAGAAGGGGGGGGGGGACACAGCTGGGGGCACACTATAGGGTCGGGTCATTGGCAGATCCACAGTATAATGGTAGGGTCTCAGACAGATCCACAGCATGTTTTATGCTGCCAACCATGGACCCTACAGCTGTGCCTGCTTTTAGAGGCAGTCTGCTGCTACGAGCAGACACTGCGATGTGACACTGCGATGTGCGAGTCAATGTGCGCATGCGCAGTATACTCCCTCACATACTCCCTCACATTGCGGCTGCTCTCGGCATAGTTCAGAGCAGGGGAAGCATAAAATACACTGCAGATCTGTCCATGTGACCCTACCCTAAAATACGCTGCAGATCCATTCTGTGTGATCCTACCCTAAAAGGGGATTCCCATGACTTCTCAGACCCCCACCAACCCCCATCCCCCTCCCTCCATGTCTAGAATGAAGAAAGTTACCCCAAAGAACAGGCTGGTACTCACGTGCCTCTATTAATTCACTGATAACTGCCAAAGATAAGAGTACAGCATTCTGTAATTGTGGAAAACCCCTTTGAAGGCAGATAAAATTTACAAAGTAAATGGTGGGTTATATTATAAAAATTGTGTAACACTTGGGAGTGGATCCATATAGTCCAGGTATTGTAATATTTATTTAAAGTGCCACAGTGGAGAGCATCTTACATGGCATACATCTGTTCACACATATGACCCTCTGACAGGAAGATTTATTCAGTTTATAGAAAATATTTTTCCAGCCTAACAATGTGCATTAGTCTAATCTGATAGTTATTCTCCTATACAAAACATGTCAGCCCCAATAAGCATAGTTTAGGTGATAAGGTGTTCTCACTGTATAGGGTATCTTGTTTTCTTTAAGTTGTAGCAGAGTAATTTCTTCAGTAAAAAAAAAAAATGTATATATATATATTTTTTTTTTTTTAAGTAGTGAGCAGCACCTCAACTGAAAGAACTGCTGCTATACATAAAGATGGCCTTGGCTATAAGAATATTGCAAAGATCCTGAAAACATTAGATGCAGCAAAGGGCCTGTTACACTCAATTTCTTTGGTAGACCACAGTGATGCCTGTTCAGAGTGGATGTGCTCATCATATCCAGAGGGTGTCCAAGTTAAAGAGGTGGGAGAAGGTTGACATTTATAAAAATGTATGGGGAGTATTGCATTAAGATACTATGTACCACAAGAACCAACATTTTAAGGCTCTGTATGAAGGTAGAGGACTCCAGTTTACTTTCAGGGCTATATCTTGGGTAGTGTTTGGCAACTCTGGCTGTGGTCAGGTATGTAAAAAGAATAAGGTATTGTTGAGTGGTTTTCTGGTCATCTCAGAGGCTTGGGCTTGCCTGAGGATGCCACTGTGCCAGCAACAGCTCTCATTAATGCAGGGAAGCACTTCTCTGGGAGGGGGCAGATTTAATACATTTATTTTAGTGAATGGCAAACGCCACCTCTCCTTACACAGTATTTGTAACAAGCTGAGAATCTCCACCAGAAGCATCCAATTAAGATTCTCCATCACCAATGCTAGAGGAAGTGTCTGCCTCCTTGTTGGATGATTTTGAGCTGGTGGCAATGCTCAGCTTGTTACAAATCCCTCCTAAGGGTACATTCACATGTTGGCATTTTTGCAACAGGTAGCAAAATCTACACATGGAATGTATCCCAAGGGATATGAGATTTGTGTAGGACAATACCTCTCCGGGAGGAGGCCACCTTGTCACATTAGTAGACTGTCCGTGTCACCATTTCCAACCACCCATGGGGACGGGAGTTGCTGAAAGCCAAAGAAATAACACCAACAACATTCGTATGTATATAGGGGCATACATGCATTCATTTTTAATTTTTCACATCTAGGCATTTGGTATTGTTCTGATATTTGCATTAGAGATGAGCGAACTTACAGTAAATTCGATTCGTCACGAACTTCTCGGCTCGGCGGTTGCTGACTTTTCCTGCATAAATTAGTTCAGCTTTCAGGTGCTCCCGTGTGCTGGAAAAGGTGGATACAGTCCTAGGAGACTCTTTCCTAGGACTGTATCCACCTTTTCCAGCCCACCGGAGCATCGTAAAGCTTAACTAATTTATGCAGGAAAAGTGAGCAACCGCCGAGCTGAGAAGTTCGTGACGAATCGAATTTCCTGTAAGTTCGCTCATCTCTAATTTGCATCTACAAAGTACTTCATTGGCTAAAACCAATAAGGTCTGTGCTTTCACCATGGTCCTCCTATTTCCCATGTTCATTGGCGCACCATATACCAGAAGTAGCAAATCCTATTTATTTACAGAATGTCCCTTCGGGTATGGTTTCCTATGCCAAAAGGAGAACTGAGTCCTACACTGTTCTGTATGAGGTCGTTGTTACATTTTTACACCGCTCCCAAGAAAAATGGCTGTTTCAAAGCAGTCTGCATTTGTGGATAAGTAATTGACTAGTTGATATTTATACTGATCTGTTATCAGATTATATTGTGTGACCAACTACAAAAGCAGCCTAGAAACACAAATTTCACCTACAGCGTGTCCAAGTTCAGAGGTAGAGACCCTAATATTCCACAGTTTAGATGTCCTGCCGGACAATGGGAGATTTATCAAAACCTGTGCAAAGGAAAAGTTGCCCATAGCAACCAATCAGATCGCTTCTTTCATTTTGCAGAAGCAATCTGATTGGTTGCTATGGGCAACTTTTCCTCTGGACAGGTTTTGATAAATCTCCCCCAATATGTTCTGTTACACCATACATGACGTTACCTTTGCCACAAATTGTCTGTCCTTCTGATCCAAATTGGCAGTGGGGGCCACATAGTCTCTCCAGATCCTTACTTTGCGTTCTTTAGCAAAACTAGGAAAGACATTCAATTACTAGACCTTACAAGCCACCTTTACACACCAGCAAGCAGCAATGATACATTGTAAACTTTAAGGTGGAAATCGAATTGTGAATAGCTTAACATTACATTGAGGGACTTCGCTCTAAATTAAGTTGCCTCAGTTCAGGACAATATGCTTCTGTTTGTCTACTATACATTAAGTTATTAGAAAACCAACCTTAAATGCTTAACTAAAAATTATTAACCCTATACAAGCACCTTTAGCAGCTTTTACAAGCTGTTAACTCTTAGCCATCGCAGCTTACAAATCAAGTAACATTTTGGACCACACTTCTGTGTAATCCACCAGTCAAAAGAAAAAAAATCTTGTCTAATCTACTTTTAGCTTCACATCAAGCTAAAACAAGCCTTAAACATGTCCAAAAAAAAAAAAAAAAAATGTCAGCTAGCCACTTAACTGGTAAACAACCAAGGACATGTATACATGTCCTTGTGCCGTTAACCGTGTATGGCGCAGGCACCCGACTCGAGCACGTGTCATACTGGCCGCCCCTCAGCATCAATCGCCGCGGCCGGCAAATAACCCTTTAGATCGCCGCTGTTAAAGCTGACGGTGGCATCTAGAAGGACCTGTAAACACTCCCCCACTAAAATGAAACTAACACCTTGTTCTGCTGCACAAAAATGATACTTATTCATTTTAAACCAGATGTACAACTCACCCCGATCAGTGGTCCAGTGCTGGAGATACAGGCTGTTCTTTACCTTTGCCAATATATTCTGTGCAAAGAAGGCAGGAGCCAGTATACAGAACTTCCCTCACTGCATCCAGTTTTGCTTTCATATTCCCACCCACATTGCATTCTTATAGGTAAAGCTTCTTTAAATAATTATAAAGGTAAGCAAGCATTTAAGAGCAGACAGGCACGGAAGCTCTGTATACACACACTCCTATCTCCATTAAGCAGGGGATATTAAGTGAAAGAATACAGCCTAGATCTCCGGAACCAGACCGCCAACCTGGGAGTTGTACATCTTTTTAGTCAGGTTCACCTCACTATAACCCTGTTTACTGGGTTAAGTTCAGGTGAACAGGGTGTCAGCCATATGTAAACACATTAGGTTACTTAATGAGGAGATATGGCTTTAAAAGGGAAACCTACCGTTCTGCTGCACGGAGCTTTTCAGAACCCTGGGTATACACTGCTATAGACCAATCTACACAACGCGCAAAGCCTTCTTTCAGAAGCAATTCTGTAATATTTCCATTCTGAAGGGAAAAACAATTTGTATAGTTAAATTAAACATAGCCTCTCATCCTAGACAAGTTTATGCTAGTATAAAATAGCTACATACAGGATGAAGGAGGGTGCCCAGTATATTCTGATTGTGGCTACTCTCTAGAATGATTTGTACATCTCTTTGCAGTAGACGTGACTCCGTAAAAAACTTTGCTTCAGCAGCAAAGGGTTCTGGAACCTCTTTACCTTCTGCATTTCTCTTGAAGGTTGGGCACTACAAAAAGAAAGAAAAAAACATCTGTAAAGGGGTTATCAACCACAAGGCGATTTTAGTACTTAGCTGCTAGACAACAATGGACATGTTTAGGAAGGGTCTGTGCTTGTCTTGGGGCTAAATGGCTATGTTGGGAGATTACCATAATGATGGTGCCCTTTGTGAAATGGCTATTTCCTGTTGGAGTTCCCTCCCTTCAACTACAAGTCCCATTATTCATTGTTTGTAAGTATGAGGTCACCATTCTCCCTCCTATACATCAGCCACCCCTCCCACTGAAACACTTGTGCTCTCTCATTCAATAGACCAGTGTTTAACCAGGGTGCCTCCCGCTGATTCATAATTCCTTGCAGAATGCTCTCCCCCCCACACTGAAGCAAAAGTCAGACTCCCTCTGAACACTTGACTAGTGATTGTTTGGGGGTCGCACTGCAACCTGGGAAAACCTGAGAAGATACTAATTTTGTATGCAGTTTATAAATGCAGGGGCAAAAATCATAAAAATGGTGAGACACCCATCACACAGGTACAGACACTTATGAACTACACTAACTTTACAGCCTCTGTAGCATAGTCAAGTAACTTAACAGTTGCTGTCTTCAAAACTAAAACCATTATAATGCAAGGGCACTTCCGTATCTGGGGTGGGAAGGGGAAAAGTCCTGAGAAAACAATTTAAATTGATATGGCAAGGATGAACCATAGTTTAAGATTCCACTTTTGGCATTGTGGTTTCTGCGTTTTGGGTTTTATTTATTTTCTCTGCTCTATGAAGTCTGTGACTACAATGAAGCGGTGATGCAGTTGCATTAGACAGGCTATCCAAAAATTTTACTTTCCAACTTAAGTGACGTAAGTGTTCTGCTTTTCAACAGTCCAGCTGTGTATAAAGGCTGGCTGCTGTACATAAACAAAATCCACAGGACATCGATGCAACTCATCTGGAGAAGTTTTAGTTTCCCTTTACTTGTTCTCAACATATTTCATGGTTTCCTACCATTGCTTTAAGACTAGGTGGGTAGAAGTTATTGATATGGTAATGGCCTCATTTAGTGGATTTATGTACAAAAATTTACTTTTTCTAGAAAGAACTGTCATTGAACTCCCTTTTAGGATCAATTCACACGTACAGTATCCTGTGCAGATTTGATGCACAGGATTTGAAGCTGTATTCTCAAATTTAGTTTGCATAAAATCCTGCGCGTGTGAATACACCATTAAGCAGTAATGCTCATGTTTTATGTACTCTAAAGTTAAGGGCCAAAGCCTAAAACTACAACAATGGTAGTTTTTCATTACAACAGTTTCTATTCTGAGAATGGCAAAGTTCTATGCCGACAGAAGCATTGTTGGTGGAACTATGGTACTTCAAGCATTGATAACTTAAGCAAAGCAACAATAAAAATACTACCACAAATCAAACACTGAATTCATTAAAGACATTAGTCCAATTCCGTCACCACCGAACAGCAGCCGATATACTGAGCTGTTCAGCCTCCTGTAGCCATTAAAACCTTACAATTGGGCTTGGCCTTATAGATATTTACACTGACTACTGAAATCTCCTGTATTCCGGCACAGAAGTAAAAAGTCATTTCATACCTTTACTCCAGACAACATGACTGTCACCATGTAGTAGTCAGGAAGAAGAAGGGCTCGCACGACACTACCATCTCGAACATGCTCAATAATAGCTGCAAGACAAGAAATTACATTTCATATGCAGCATTGTCAATTATACGTGCAGGCTCACATTTCATTGTTTTTCATAGTCTTACACACACAGCAATGTGGTCATTGAAGAAGTAATTTACAAATCTAACCAGTTTGATAGAGACTCGGACCACCCTTATTCACACTTAGGATAGGCAAGAGCGCAACTGTGCTGTGCCTTTTCCTTGCAACTGCTGGAGGGACTTTGGTGGTGCTCTACGTGCAAACTAAGTCCATACAATGCATCCACAATCAAGAGCAGAGAAACGGAACAACTCACCACACCGGACCAGATGATCTATGCAAGTGGTACTTTATTCATAAAGCTTCATCCAAAGACGACAAGCAGGAAAGAGTGCACGGGAGACACGGGGGTATCCTCTCTGTGACTGGACCGGAGCGCTTCGTCAGACCGGGATAGTGAGGTCACAGGAAGTGGTGTGCTTAAAAACAGGTAAGCTCCAGTGATGCTGCAGGTAGACCGCAGGTCATTGGTTGTTTAATACAAAAATACATTGTAAAACATGTAATACAATTGTTAAAAGCAACTTCCTATCATGCGAAAAAAAACACTAGAAATCTTATAGTGCACCATACTCCTGTTTTTTCATTCAATCCTAGCAGGCTGGTGGCATCCGTCCGGATGATCCACCTGGCTTCACTTAGGAGTTGTTGGTGTCTATTCACACCTCGGGGAGCGTTATCTATACGTTCTAACCCCGCAAATTTAATTTAGTCAGGGTTGCTGTTGTAATGTGTGCGCATGTGGGCGATAGGAGGTGCACCCACTTCTGTGGATAATGATTTCAAGTGTTCTCTAACTCTATGGTACAGGGGTCGGATCGTCTTACCTATGTAGTAACGCCAACATGCGCAAACCTAACAAACCATGTACTTGGACTTGCAGGTAAAAAAAAATTGTTTAACTTGAATGTCAGCCACCTAATTTCAACGTGTTGCACTTTAAATTGTTTTTACATTGTTTACAAGATCCGCAGGCAAAATTGCCTACGGGACTGGAGTCTGTTAACCAATTCGTATTGGCTTTTTATTTTTTATTTTTATTGTAGAAATTTTGAATAGTTATATTCTTGCGGTGCGTTATTATAGGGTTTGACTGTTAAAGTTTTAAGGTCTTCATCTTGTTGTAGCATAAACCAATGTTTATGGATCGATTTTCTAATTATTTCATTCATATTATTGTTTTTGAAGGTGAATGTGAACCTGTTCCTATTTGTGTGTGTCTGGGAATTTTATCATCAACAGTTTAAATTGCGCTTCTGTCCCACCCCATACAACAAAAATATCGTCCACAAAGCGGAGAAACAGCTTAATGTACTTAACGTACAGATTATTTACTGTATATACATATCTTGCCTCCAATATAGCAAGATAGATATTTGCGAAGGAGCAAGAAATGGGCATACCCATGGCTGTCCCAAGCATTTGTTTGAACCATTGTTCATCCAGAATGAATAGAGTATTCTGTGACAAAATCTATGAAGGCTGGGGATTTGTCTGATCTGGTCAAAAACTGACGGAGAGCCTGCACACCCGCACTCTGGAAAGCGGGTGTACAGGCTCTCTACGTCAATTAAAGCCAGGGTGTAGGTGTCTTGCCAGTGGAAGGTGTCCAGTGCTGAAATCAATTCTCCTGTATCTTTTAGATATGATGGAATATGAGGGAGGAGTGGAGATTTGAGCCAATCCACATAACTGGACAAGTCTGAAGTTGGGGACCCAATTCCGCCCACGATTGGTCGACCGGGTGGGGGCTGGGTGTTACGGCTTTACACAAGTTAATTGTAATATCTTAACAGAAAAAACAGCAGAAACTCTTCTAACAGAAACTCCCTCCAAACCCTCATGGCATATTTTACCTAAAACCCATAAAGATGTAACACCTCCCCCCGGTCGACCAATCGTGGCCGGAATAGGGTCCCCAACTTTTTACTTGTCCAGTTATGTGGATTGGCTCATATCTCCACTCCTCCCTCACATTCCATCATATCCAAGATAAAGGAGAATTGATTTCAGCACTGGACACCTTCCACTGGCAAGACACCTACACCCTGGCTTCAATTGAGGTAGAGAGCCTGTACACCCGCATTCCACAGAGTGGGTGTGCAGGCTCTCCGTCAGTTTTTGACCATATCAGACAAATCCCCAGCCTTCATAGATTTTGTCACATAATCCACTATTCATTCTTGATAACAATTGTTTCCAGTATGGAGAACAATGGTTCAAACATGCTTGGGACAGCCATGGGTATGCCCATTTCTTGCTCCTTCGCAAATATCTATCTTGCTATATTGGAGGCAAGATATGTATATACAGTAAATAATCTGTACGTTAAGTACATTAAGCTGTTTCTCCGCTTTGTGGATGATATTTTTGTTGTATGGGGTGGGACAGAAGAGCAATTTAAGTCATTTGTACAGCATTTAAATCAGGTAAATGATATGAATATGACTTTCACAAATACATATGGTAATCACTCTGGAATTCCTGGATGTCCAAATAGATATTGTTGACAACTGCATTGTTACATCAGGGTTCAGAAAATCTACATCTAGAAACTCAATATTGCACTACGCTTCCTCCCACCCCACTCACTAAAAATGGGATCCCAAAAAGTAAATTGATTACACTAAAAAGAATAATTCAGATAAATATAATGAACAAGCAGATACTCTAATGGATAGATTAAAAGGTTATTCGGAAAAAAATACTCAAAGACGCTAGAAAAACTTAATAAAATTCCCAGACACACACAAATAATAGGAACAGGTTCACATTCACCTTCAAAAACAAAATGAATGAAATTAGAAAATCGATCCATAAACATTGGTTTATGCAACAAGATGAAGACCTTAAAACTTTAACAGAGTCAAACCCCCATAACAGTCCACAAGAAAATAACTATTCAAAATTTCTACAATAAAGAGAAAAAAAAAAATCCAATACGAATTGGTTAACAGACTCCAGTCCCGTAGGCAATTTTGCCTGCGGATCTTGTAAACAATGTAAAAACAATTTAAAGTATACACGTTGAAATTAGGTGGCTATGACATTCAAGTTAAACAATTTTTTACCTGCAAGTCCAAGTACGTGGTTGTTTGGTTTGCGCATGTGGGCGTTACTACATAGGTTAGACGATCCGACCCCTGTACCATAGAGTTAGGGAACACTTGAAATCATTATCCACAGGAGTGGGTGCACCTCCTCTTATCGCCCACATCACAACAACCACCCCGACGAAATTTAATTTGCGGGGATAGAACGTATAGATAACGCTCCCCGAGGTGTGAATAGACACCAACAACTCCTAAGAAGCGAAGCCAGGTGGATCATCCAGACTGATGCCACCAGCCCGCTAGGATTGAATGAAAAACAGGAGTATGGTGCACTATTATAAGACTTCTTTAAGAGTACTGTTTTTTCGCATGATAGGAAGTTGCTTTTAACAATTGTATTACATGTTTTACAGTGTATTTTTGTATTAGAGTAAAGAACCAATGACCTGCGGTTTACCTGCAGCGTCACTGGAGCTTACCTGGTTTTAAGCACACCCCTTCCTGTGACCTCACTATCCCGGTCTGACGAAGCTCTCCGGCACCAAACGGTCCAGTCACTGAGATGATACCCCCGCGTCTCCCGTGCACTCTTTCCTGCTTGTCTTTGGATGAAGCTTTATGAATAAAGTACCACTTGCATAGATCATCTGGTCTGGTGTGGTGAGTTGTTCCGTTTCTCTGCTCTTGATTGTGGATAATTTACAAATCTGTAACTTTCTGGTTAAAATAAATATTTTTCACCGGAGTTACCCTTAAAGCTACATAAAGTGAAGCATGCCAATCAGTCCTCTGGTCAGTCTCACTCAGAGCAACTACTCATACTTAAATGGCTCCCAACAGACTTCTGCTTAAGCTGCTGTGGGACAAGCTGGTGGGCTTGTAGAAAGAAGCTGATCTAATTTGACACAACTCTGCTTTCCAAGATCCATCTTACATACCCTTTTATGGGTCTATGCAGCAATGCCATGGTGCAATACTTAAAACACTTTGTCCTACATCAATGCTAAGCCTTGCCTTACATTGCACTTTTCATCCTGCAAGCTGGTAGCCAGGAAATTTCACTGGTGACAAGCAACATGGGCAGGATCTGGTGGCACATGCAAAAATCTTGCCATGCAAACAAATTAAATGAGAGAACCAATATGCCAACTTTGGCAGGCCACCACCATCATAAGAGCAGCTTTGTCATTAGCATTTTGCCAAATAGCGGTGAATCACACTTTTCTGTGTAACAGGTCCCCTTTGAGACAAAGGTTTAAATTTGCAGAAGTTAAGTAAGACTACGTTCACATGGCAGTTGTCTTCCATCCCGCTTTTCTTCTGTCACTGCCTCCTAAATGGACTATACTACTAACGGATGCAAAAGGATGCCATTTAGTAGCAACCTTTTGCATCAGTTTTTCATCCGTTAGTATGAAAAGTCCACTGCCTACAGACTCCCGCAGCCAGTACTACCACCACTACTACCACCACCACCACGAAACAGACTTCCATGATGGGAGTAATAGTTCCTGGCTGCAAGAGTCTACGGGTGGCTACATTAGTGCTTGTACTACTACCCCCATCATGGAACAGTCTGTTCCATGTTGGGGGTAGTACAAAGGCTGAGGGATTGATCGTAGAGCTGGGCGGTATGACCAAATGTGTATCACGGTATTTTTTTTTTTTAACTTATGGCAGTTCCACAGTATTTCTGTCACCGGCCGAGGTGGAACATCGCTGCGGCCGGCGATTGGCTGGCGGCTCTCAGACGTTCCCGCCCCCAGGAAGCAGGTCCGAACCGACGGGGGAACATAGGAAGGTGCATTAAAGTTTATTTTGTTTGTTTATCTTTTTGCAGCCCAGGCATAAGGCTACAGCATACAGTACAGAGTTCCAGTGCCGGCAGCCTGCAACAAACAGGAGGACTAGGAGGGCAGCGCTTGCGGGCGACGTGAGTAGTTCCCCGATGGGGACAGTGCAGTGCTGGGTTGATAATTCATGCCCGAGGGGGAGGGGTCCAACCGTATTGAGGTATGGGAAAAATTCATATCGTGCAGTACAAAAATGTTGGTATCGGTTATGAACCAGTATACCGCAGAGCACTAATTGACCACACAGGGTCTCACTTCTGAGACCCGATGCGATCAAAGGTTATTAACGCCTAAAGGACCAGGACAGTTATTTTTTAATTTGTGGATGAAAATAGAAGTTGATTTTTAGAAGAAAAAAACAGTATGAGGGCTTGTATTTGCGCGACCAGTTGTCCTTTGTAGTGACACATTTTACCCTAAAAATGTAAATTTAAAAAAAACAGTCATTTTGCTAATTTTTGAAGTTTGTTTTCACGCTATACAATTTATCAAAAAAAATGACATGTTCTTTATTCTGTGGGTAAATATGAATAAAGCTACACCCATGATTACACACTATTGTACAGCTTTAAAAAAAAAAAAACAGATGAGCGAACTTACAGTAATTCGATTAGTCACAAATTTCTCAGCTAGGCTGTTGCTGACTTTAGCCTGCATAAATTAATTCAGCTTTCAGGTGCTCCGGTGGGCTGGAAAAGGTAGATATAGTCCTAGAATGGAGTCTCCTAGGAATGTACCCACCTTTTCCAGCCTACCGGAGCACCTGAAAACTGAACTATTTTATGCAGGCTAAAGTCAGCAAGTGCCTAGCCGAGAAGTTTGACTAATCGAATCACTAACTTCACTCATCTCTAATAAAAAATTTTTTTATCCAAGTTAGTACATTTAAACTCCCTCTATTTTTACGACCTATAACTTTTTGTATAAGCGGCAGTATGAGGCCTCTGTTCCACGATCTGTACTTTATTGATACCACATGTGCATATATAATACTTTATACATTTTTTGGGAATATGCTGTGACAGCACAGGGGTGTGGAAATTAGGGATCGACCAATATCGTTTTTTAGCGCCGATACCGATACATCGGAGGAGGTTAGGGCCGATAGCTTATACCAATATTCCGGTACAAGTTATCGGCTATTTATCCCCCCGCGACAATGCTGTAGACCATTGATATAAAGCAGGCGCTGTATATCAATGCATAGCAGTGGCTTTTGCGGCGCCATAGACCACCGCCGCCACCCGCTACTCTCCCCCGGCCTGTCCGGGGGTGCTTAGTCCCATCACAGCCACCCCCGCACCGCTCCCCCTACCGCGGTGTCGCACCCCCCACCTCCCTGGCCCCATTGCCTCCCCCATCCCCGGTTTTATAATTACATGGGCCCGGGGTGCACTCTACATCTGGCTCCGGTGGCATCCTCCTGAGCTGTCACTGTGCACATCGACGGTGACGTCACTCGTCATTGTGCCCAGCGTAACGCAGGACGCAGCAGGAGCCAGAAGTAGCGTGGGCCCCGGAAACAGGTAATTAGGGCCAGGGCGGTGCGGTGGGGGGTACGACACGGTGCGGTGTGTCAGGGGGGGGGTTGTTGTGCAGTGCGGGGCATTATCGGAAAGGTAATTGCAGATACCGATAATGCACAAAATCTTGATTATCCCAATTAATTGATCCCAATTACATATACAACCACCCTTCCTGCCACCGCCTGCATTCTCGGCCTCCTCACCTGAGCTGGCCATGAGTGGACATCAGAGCTGTAGTCACACTGCTGGTGTGAGGTGAGATTTCCGTCCTCCCTCTCCCCCCCTGCTCTGTGTTTTCCCCAAACTAGCAACCTCCCCGTGGTGGATTAGGTCCTGTGGAGGAGACAAAGCAGGGGGAGGGATAGAGCTCTGTGCGGGGGATGGAGCTGTGTACCGAGCCGTCTACGTCCTCTCACCCTGCTGTGTCTTCCGAGCTGCGTCCTCCATCCTCCGGGAGGGGAGATAAGGGTGCGTGGCTTAATTATGTAACGCAAACGTGCGTCCTCGACTCTGCGGTCAGCTGGGGGCCGTCGCCCCCCTACATACACCCTGAGCGCCAGTGTGAGGTGCAGACTTGCATCGGCTCTTGCGCCTCACACCGGCATTAAAGAAAAAGAGGGAAGTCGGTCTGTCCCTGCTTGCCCGATACAGGGCTAAATCTATGACCAAATTCACCTGCCTGGCGCCCAGAACTACTTTTCCCGGGCGATAGGATTTCCACATCCCTGCAGCAATACCAAATATTTTTTCTAATTTTTTAAATTTTTTTTAACACTTTAGGGGTAAAAAGGGGGGGGGGGGAATGAGATTTTTGTACTCCCCGTAAAATCTCTCGTAGCCTTCATTGGAGGACACCGAACTGATGGGTATATGTTCTTGCAACTAGGAGGCGCTGACACTAGGAAAAAGAAAGTCGGCTCCTCCCTGTCAGGATATACCCGCCCACCTGCAGTGAGGCAACCAGTTTTGTCACAAAGCAGTAGGAGAAGCCTGCAAGGAAAACATCCGAAGGACCCTACAAAGGAAACCCGGAAGACAACCCGAGAACCGGAAACAAGAAATGGGTGGGTGTGGTGTCCCCCAATGAAAGCTACGAGAAAGATTTTACGGTGAGTACAAAAAAAAATATAAATCTCCTCGGTCGCTCTTCATTGGGGGACATCGAACTGATAGGACGTACCAAAGCAGTCCCCTAGGGTGAGGGGAAAAAAAAACAACCAGCGAGAAAAGACAGTCCCAGACTGAACTCATGTCCACAAGGTGTGTGGACGAGTCCCCAGGTCGGAGACATACTAGGCCCAGAATAATGAGAACCCGTAAGATCTCCCGTCCAAGGAGAAGGCCCAGGACACGAAGTCAAGGTCCATCCTCTGTAGAGACCCAAAGCACCTGGGTCATAGAGAGACAAGAACCACAGGAAAAAGAAACATATGCCCCGAAAAAACTTCACTTCTGTATGGCAGTTTTTTGCAGGAGAGCAGAACAGAAATACCACCCCGACTAAAGGATCACTGAGGAGTCGGGGCCGGGCCGCTACAAAGAGACCAAGAACTGAAACATCCCCAAGGCTCAAGGAAGCGGAGAGCCGCCTGAAAGGAGGCACACCACAGTATCACAGGGCAGAGGCCAAATCAAGGGGACCAACAGTGTTAGGTTAGAGTGGTCTGAGGAGACCAGAGCAGTCGCAAGAAACATTCCGTATAACGGGAATGGAGGGAGAACCAAGTAGAGCCCAGCATGGGCTCCCAGGGACTAGGCATAGGAGAGAGCACACCAGACAACTTCTGGTGTCAATGCAGCACGAGCGACACAGACAAAAGGGTAAGAAGGCACACACCCCTTCTATTTTTTTTACTGATCAGCGTTAACGCGAGATCTTCTGCGGAGACCCCCCCCCCCTTCCCCAGTCAAAAAAAATGTATAAAAAAAAAAGAAGGAACAGGAAGCAAATGGGATTTTAACCTGTTAACGATCATGGACGTCTAATACTTTTCCATGTGCCGTTAACGGGGTATGACGCGGGCTCCCGACTCATGCTGGCCCCCAGCTGATTCCTGTAGCAGGGCCAGGCTTTATCAAGCGCAGAGATGAATGTGGTTCTATGGAACCACATATCTGTGTATGAGGAATCAAATGATTCCTCCTAAAAGTCCCCTAAGGGGACCAAGTAAAAAAAAAAAAATTAAAGTTTGACATTAACCCTTATTAAAAGTTTTAATCACCCCTTTTCCTAAATTCCATATTAAAAATATATATAAAAACAAAAACATGTGGTATTGCACATCTGTTTTTAGGATTTTATTTTGTTTTTGTACATTACAGGGTAGCCGTCATACCTGAGCCCTCAGCATTTAGAGATTTTTAGAGCAGGCCCCATGGATATAAGCTAAGGAACTAGGAAAGGGGTCTGGGCATGCTTTGAACTTTGTAGAGGTCATTCCAATGGGAAGTGGCAGGCTTGGCTGAGAGAAACAGCTTTGTTTATCCACATTCTCCATCTTTCTTTGTAATCCCGTCTTAAAACAAAGCTGAAACTTCCTATTTTGTATTGTTCAGTGCTCTCCTTAAAATTAGTGGCTAGAATGGAAACGAAGACTTTAGGACTTTAAAACTGTAAATGTTCTGATGGCACATTGCCTTTAAAGGGTACCTCTCAAATAAACTTTTGATATATTTTAGATTAATGAATGTTGAATAACTTTCCAATAGCATGTTAATGAAAAATATGCATTTTTCTATTGTTTTTTCCCGATCAGTCCTGTCAGCAAGCATTTCTGACTCATGCTAGAGTCCTAAACACTCAGAGCTGCCAGACTGCTTTGTTCACAGCCAAACAGGCTGTGAACAAAGCAGACTGGCAGCTTGTAGTGTTTAGGACTCCTGCACGAGTCTGAAATGCTTGCTGCCAGGACTGGTAGGGAGACCCCTAGTGGCCATTTCTTCAAAGTGGAAAATTAAATAGAAAGAAGCATATTTTTTTAATAACATGCAATTGTAAAGTTATTCTGCATACATTAATCTATAATATATCAAAAGTTTTTTGATGAGGTACCCTTTAACCCCTTAAGGACTCAGCCCATTTTGGCCTTAATTTTTACGTTTTCATTTTTTCCTCCTCGCCTTCTAAAAATCATAAGCCCTCATACTAGTCTGTGGATGAAAATATAAGAGTTGTTTTTTGCGTGACCAGTTGTCCTTTGTAATGACATCACTCATTATATATCATAAAATGTATGGCGCAACCAAAACACTATTTTTGTGGGTAAATTAAAAAGAAAAACGCAATTTTGCTAGTTTTGGAAGGTTTCGTTTTCACGCTGTACAATTTACGGTAAAAATGACGTGTGTTCTTTATTCTGAGGGTCAATACGATTAAAATGATACTTTTCTATTATTGTTGTGCTAAAAAAAAAAATCTAACTTTTTAACCAAATTAGTACGTTTATAATCCCTTTATTTTGAGGACCTATAACTTTTTTATTTTTCCGTATAAGCGGCGGTGTGAGGGCTAATTTTTTTGCGCTATGATCTGTACTTTTTTTGATACCACATTTGCATATAAAAAACATACATTTTTTATAATTTTTTTTTTAATAAAATGTATTAAAGTAGCAATTGTGGACTTTTTTACATTAACGCCGTTCACCGTACGGGATCATTAACATTTTATTTTAATAGTTTGGACATTTACGCACGCGGCGATACCAAATATGTCTATTAAATTAATTTTTTACGCTTTTTGGGGGTAAAATAGGAAAAAACGGACGTTTTACTTTTTATTGGGGGAGGGGATTTTTCACTTTTTTTACTTTCACTTTTATTTTTTTTTATTTTTTCTTACACTTGAATAGTCCCCATAGGGGACTATTCATAGCAATACCATGATTGCTAATACTGATCTGTTCTATGTATAGGACATAGAACAGATCAATGTTGTCGGCTATCTTCTGTTCTGGTCTGCTCGATCAGACCAGAGCAGAAGACGCCGGGAGCCAGAAGCAGGAAGGTGAGGGGACCTCCGTGCGGCGTTCTGAATGATCGGATCCCCGCAGCAGCGCTGCGGGCCATCCGATCGTTCATTTAAATCGCGCACTGCCGCAGATGCCAGGATCTGTATTGATCCCGGCACCTGAGGGGTTAATGGCGGACGCTCGCGAGATAGAGGGAGTCAGCCATTGCCGGCGGGTTCCTGGCTGCGATCAGCAGCCAGGATCAGCCGTGCATGACACGGGCATCGCTCCAATGCCCGCGGTTATGCACAGGACTTAAATGTACGTCCTGGTGCGTTAAGTACCACCGCACCAGGACGTACATTTACGTCCTGCGTCCTTAAGGGGTTAAATAGGCACTAACCATAACAACAAAAAACATTTCCTGAGCTTGTTCAGACAACGACCTATAGCTAAAACTAGCTGGAAGATGTGCTTAGAGAAACTTACAAGGTCAGTCTAAGGCTAGGTTCACACTACGGAATTTCCGCCTGCAATTCCGCTTTGAAATTGAAATTCCGCTTGCTAAAATGTATAGTGTAGTGAATGGTTTTCAGTTCACAAATTCACACTTCACAAATTCCGAACGGAAAATCTGCTTTGAAATTTCTGCCAAGGATTATGTAAAGCTCATTTTATCTTAGCACTTCAAAACACTGAACACTGGCATTAATGTGTTACCTTCACAAGAATTTTTTTAAGAGGTTTAACACTTAAGAATTACCATTTATTTTTGGTTGGAAGACCAAGAGAGCAGTGCATCACGACCCCCTGAACAAAGTGGCCGACACTCCCCCTCCACATATCTCTATGGAAGAGCTATTCAGCTATCTTCGGCTCTTCAATAGATATATGGAGTTGGAATGGCAACTGCCAATTGTGTGGTGGTTGTGACTCGCCGCTCACGGAGACCACACCCCCAATGATTCTTCTCTTTTAAGTGTAGAAAGGCTGCAATGACCAAAGCTTCCAATTTGTAAACACATTTAGCTGCTAGATTTACAAACCTTCCTCAATTAGTAAGACAATGCATGTATTGTCCCTTGTAGAGTAGAAACAATACAAGGTTTATGAATCACGTTTTGCAAGACGTTTTGCACTGGTGTAGAGGGTATTAAACATTAATTGGTCCTTTACAAAGTGTGCCTTGGAGAGTTATGCCTTCCCTTAACAGTTTATTCAACCCTTTTCCCTTTACGGTTGCCCTCATGCTTAGAACAAAGTAAATGGAAACAAATGGTACCGATAACTTCAGAACAAGGAGCAAAGAGTGAGCCCTCATACATTCCTGTATGCATAAAGATTGGGTTTTTAATCATTAATTTTTGTGCATGTAGTTATGATATTTTCCCAGAAGACAAAAATCAAACCTATATAAGTAGGGTATCATTTAATTATATGGACCTGCAGAATATATATTAGGTGTAATTTTTACCGACAAGTGCACTGTGTAGAAACGGATGCCCCCAAAAGTTACAAAATGGATTTTATTTCTATTTTGCCCCAATAATTTTGGGGGCTTTGCCATAAATTGTTATGATACGAGTCATTTTACAAAACTATACTTGGTGGCGCAAAAAACAAGCCATAATATGGGTCTGTAGGTGCAAAATTGAAAGCGTTTTGATTGGGGATCGACAGATTATCGGTATGACCGATATTATCGGCCGATAATCACGATTTGGGGCATTATCGGTATCGGCAATTATCTTGTCTATAAGCCGATAATGCCCCGTTGCACCGCACCCCCCACCGTGATGCTAGGCGGTATACCGGTATGGATTTTTCCCATACCGCTATACCGGTCGGGCCCCTCCCCCACCCTCCGAGTCAATAAAAAAATTAAACCTACCCGTAATGGGGGTGGTCCAGGCCATCCTTCCTTCATGTAGTGTCCGGGGGCGTTCCGGGTGGAGGGTGGTCCGGTCCGGGCTGTCCTTCTCCCACGGTCTTCACTCCGGGCAGGCTCCGGCCTAGTACGCTGCATAGACGCCGCTACGGGGTGACGTCAGGTGTGTCGCTGCACACGGGCGTCACTGCGCAGCGGCATCTATGCAGCGTACTAGGCCGGAGCCTGCCCGGAGTGGAGAAGATGACCGCCGGAGAAGAAGGACAGCCCGGACCGGACCACCCTCCACCCGGAACACCCCCGGACACTACATGAACGATGGATGGATGGCCCGGAGCACCCTGGCAGGTAGGGGAGAGAAGCAGGTAGGGGAGAAAAGCCACTGCAGATCATTGATTTAAAGCGCCCGCTTTAAATCAATGATCTGCAGCGGTGTCGCAGGGGGTTAAATAGCCGATAACTTATACCGGAATATCGGTATAAGTTATCGGCAATCGGCCCTAACCTGCACCGATTATCGGTATCGGCCCTAAAAAAACGATATCGGTCGATCCCTAGTTTTCATTTTTTTTAAAGAAAAAAACAAAAGTGCAAAAAAATGGAAACGCTCAGGTGTTAAAGCCTTGATGCAGAAAATACAAGATCAGGTTGTTAAAGGATGCTACACATAGAAGGACCCTGTTAACTCAAAAGTAGCCCTCCAGCCCCTGCTTGATTTTTTTCACCAAGAGATGAGCGAACTTACAGCAATTCGATTAGTTATGAACTTCGGCAGTTGATTACTTTTCCTGCATAAATTAGTTCTGCTTTCAGGTGCTCCAGTGGGCTGGAAAAGGTGGATACAGTCCTAGGACTGAATCCACCTTTTCCAGCACACCGGAGAACCTGAAAGCAGAGCTCATTTATGCAGGCTAAAATAAGCGAACGCCGAGCCGAGTAGTTTGTGAGGAATCAAATTACTGTAAATTTGCTAATCTCTAATAGTAATAGACTTTTGTAAATTAGAGGCTCAAAGGGGGAGATCAAAACCCGTGCAGAGGAAAAGTTGCCCATTGCAACCAATAAGATTGGTTCTTTCATTTTTAACTAGGCCTCTGAAAAATTAAAGAAGCAATCCGATTGTTTTCTATGGGCAACTATGCAACTTTCCATCCGCACAGGTTTTTATACATCTCCCCCTAAATGTCTCAGCGCCATCTCAAGTAGTGGAGAAACTTAAGAGGAACAACCCTTTTTTGGCTAAGTCAATGGGGGAGATTTATCAAAGGATTTAGACTGGTTTTTCTTGTCTAAATTTGTCGCACAGAAAGTCGCAGTCTAAATCTGTGCGACTTTTCTGCGACTTTTGCTCTAGAGGATTTTTAGAACATGATGCATGCAAGTCTATTTTAGACTGAAATGCATTGAAAAATGCATTGGTGCTGAATTTATCAAGTGCGACTTTTCAGCGACAAGTCGCATAGGCTGAAAGTACGCCGAAATGTCAGACCATGTTGGAGCAGGTTTAAATATAGACTAAAGCATAGATCATGCAGTCTGTGCACAGAATTTATCAAGAGCTGTGTGCCATTTGATAAATTAGGTGCACAATAGACCAGACTAACCCTCTGTAGTTTGGTCTATATTGATGCGGGACATAGACAACTTTGATAAATCTCCCCCAATGTGTCCGTATTATCTATATATAAAACTCAACGTGTGTCTGTATTTTCCACAAAAACTTCCAAACAGCTAGAGATATTAACATGAAACTTGGCACACGTTACTTTTATGTCAACACATAGGATAGGTGATTTAACCCTTACTCACCCTCATTTACAAAGGGTGGGGTTTATGTTTAAAGTCCCATACAAGTCAATGGGAAATTTATGTTCCTGCATAACTTCCAAACGGCTGGAGATATTTCGATAAAACTTGGTCAAATGTTACTTATATGTCCACTTAAAATATAGGATAGTTAATTTAACCCTTAACTACCCCCATTTGTGAGGGTTGGGGATGGGATAGGAGGTCGGTCTAGGAGGTCAAAAGCCTTCTTTGTTGAACCGGGCAACATCGGGTATTCAGCTAGCGTTTTATAAAAAACACCTTCTTCCTCTTCTAACAATCAAGACAGAGGGTATTGTAGAGTGGATAAATAAAGGCAAGAAAAATTACTAGTTTTCCTTTAACTATTTCAGTTTCAAAATGCCCTCCAAGTAGATCACTCAAATTAAAAGAATACTTTTTTCCCTCTGGAAAAAGAGGGGCCATGGATAACTTATTGGCAACTGACCGTGAGGGAGACATTATGAAGGTTTTGCACGAGATCACATTATACACATACAATATATATTTAGAGCCAACCATATAAGCTACTTACTGTACTTTGTAAACAACATTCGGACCTTTATACTACAGCCATCAGCTGTTCTTTCAGAAATACCATCATATTAGGTCTCTCCACTGGCAGGAACGCCTATTTAAAGCTACCACAGTCCCCAGAAAGTCAATGTCCAGACTTCATAAATTCCTCGACTGTCAAAGCCCAAGAATTTTGTGGCCATTTTTTAAGATGCCAGATTCTCTCTTCTGTCATGGTTTGACACTATGTTGAGGTTACCACACGCAACCTGGAACAATCTTGTAAGTATGGTGGTTCTGTCATAACCCTTTGGACAGCAGTAGAGTGCAATTTGAGTCCTGTTAACTTTAGAGATGAGTGAAGTTAGTGATTCGATACGAACTTCGCGGCTCGGCAGTTGCTGACTTTAGCCTGCATAAATCAGTTAAACTTTCAGGTGCTCTGGAAAAGGTGGATACAGTCCTAGGAGAGAGTCTCCTAGGACTATCCACATTTTCTAGCCCACCAGAGCACCTGAAAGCTGAACTCCTTTATGCAGGCTAAAGTCAGCAACTGCCGAGCCGCGAAGTTTGTGACAAATCGAATCACTAACTTTACTCATCTCTAGTTAAAGGGGTATTCCAGGCAAAAACTTTATCAACTGGCTCCAGAAAGTTAAACAGATTTGTAAATTACTTCTATTAAAAAATCCTAATCCTTCCAATAGTTATTAGCTTCTGAAGTTTTCTGTCTAACTGCTCAATGATGATGTCACGTCCCGGGAGCTGTGTATGATGGGAGAATATCCCCATAGGAACTGCACAGCTCCCGGGACACGAGTCATCAGAGAGCAGTTAGACAGAAAACAACAACTCAACTTCAGAAGCTAATAACTTGAAAGGATTAAGATTTTTTAATAGAAGTCATTTACAAATCTGTTTAACTTTCCGGAGCCAGTTGAAATATAAAAAAAGTTTTGGCCTGGAATACCCCTTTAACTTTCATAGAATTGACCTTCACTCATTCTACCGTCTTTCCACCCATCTAGATGTTACTGGCTATATTTTTTATATTAGTAAGCTGGGGCAACACCACTCACCACCACAGTACTTATGGTCTGCTTGGCAACGTAACGGATTATCCAATAGCCTCCACCCCCCTTGCCAAATTACTTACTGAACTTCCACCTCTAAAACACTGTACTTTGTATATGATAATACTCTATCCTTACTTTTAACCCCTTGGGGGAGAAAGCCCATTTTCACCTTAAAGGAAGAGCATTTTTTTGCAAATCTGACCTTTCACAGAGCACTTTACATCAACATATAGGTTATTTCCTTACTCTTAGGAGAAAAAGCTTCCCAAAATTTGGAACCACTATATCTTATCCCTTGTGCAAAAGAATTTGGGGTAACACCAGCATTTTAGTGAAAAAAAAAAAACCAATTTTCATGTCCAACTTAAACGAAAAATCGTCAAACATATGTGGCGTCAAGGCTTACTGCACCCCTTATTACCTTCCTTGAGGGGTGTCGTTTCCAGTGAGGTCACGCGTTTCTTTTATGTCAGAAATCGTGCAAATCAATTTAGGTCTCAAATGTACATGGTGTGCTCTCCCCTGAGCCTTGTTGTGCACCCGCATAAGTCGACATGTGGGATACAGCTGTACCCCAAAGAAATGGAGTTACAAATTTGGGGGTCTCTTTTACCCCTTTTTAAAATGATGTGGCAACACCAGCAGTTCGTGAAAAAGAAAAATTTACACTGACATACTGGTGTAGCCCCCAACATTTCCTTTTCATAAGGGGTAAAAAGACAAAGACCCCCGAAATTTGTTCGGCAATTTCTCACAAGTACAGAAATACCCCATACGTGACCCAAAACTGTTGCCTTGAAATACGACAGGGCTCCGGAGTGTGAGTGTCCTGCACATTTGAGGCCTAAATTAGGCCTAAAAATACCCTACGGCAGTGTCTCCCAAATCGGGTGCCTCGGTTGTTGCAAAACTGCCAGCATGCCTGGACAGTCAATGGCTGCCCAGCAATGCTGGAGTTTTGCAACAGCTGAAGGCACCGTTTTGGAATCTGCTGTACAAACAGTTTGTAATCTTTATTGGGGGGGGGGGGGGGGGGGGGACAGACTGATTGTGTAAGGGGGTGTGTATGTAGTGTTTTACTCTATTTTTTGTTTAGTGTAGTTTTTAGGGAACATTTACAGGGGCAGGGGTTTACAGAGAGTTTCCCACAGAGTTTGAGCTGCAGCGGAAAATATGTCACAGCTCAACCTTTAAACAGGAAACTCCCTGTAAACCCCTGCCTGTACATTCACATGGGATGGGAGAGGGTCAGGAGCTCTGCCAGCTCTTCATCTTCTTGAGCTATCACAGTGGGGACATATCAGTCTATTGCCCGCTGCTCATCCCCGTAACTTACAGATGAGCAGCAGGGAATGGATGGACATGTCCCCGCTTTGAGCTGTTCTTGCGCTCCATTCCCCCACTACATGTCCGCTGCCCGTACACCAAGCGCAATCACAGCGCACAACAGGGACAAGCGAGTCTATTCCCCGATGCTCCTCTCCATTCAGGGCTCCAGGCGGGGGATTTAAAAGTTAAAGTAAAAAAACACTATCTACGTCGCAGGGGAGCAGAGCATGCCACCCGCTTCCCTTGTTAACTTCTGATCGCATGGGGTCTCTGAAGTGAGACTTTGTGGTAGTACAGGGTTTGAGGGATTAATGGCGCCAAAATGGAACTTTGTTCCATGATGAGGGCAGTAGTACACGAACTAGTGTAGCCTCCTCAGGCTCCTGAAGCTGGGGGAACTACTATTCCCATCATGGAAACAAGTCTGTTCTATGATGGGAGTAGTAATCCCCCAGCACTGCAGATGTCACCTCTGAGCATGCTCAGAAGTAACTGTTCAAAACATTATAAATTGTGCAAATGGATGACAAAGGCTCATCCGTTTGACAGACTTCAATGTTAAATATACAATATCCATTTCTATTCAGTCATTTTTGATGGGAGAAAAAAAAAAATACTGCATGCAACATCTTTTCCCAGGGTGATAAAGGATTGAAAACAAAATCCCACTGCCATCAATGGGATTTTACAGCAGTTATCAATCCATTTGACTTGTTTCATCCATTATAATGGAGTTGGTCCCATCCAAAGTGAGGCCACCTCCATGTCGTGGGTTGGGGAAACGATTTGTAACCTTAATGTAAATCTAAAGATACACAGGATTTGCCAAAAACCTGTGTAGAGGAAGAGTGGCACAGTTGCCCCTTGCAACCACTTTGCTTATTCCATTATTAAAAGGTGTTTGCATCTAGTCTTTTTTTTTCCAAAGAGTAACTGCAACACTCCCTCTTCACGTTTGATTAAATCTCCCCAGTAGTGTCATTTAGATAAAAAAAAAAAAAAAGTGGCAGTTAGAATCTATTAGTAAAAATATATTTGTTAAAACTATAAAAATTCTCACTAGGTTAAAAAAAGGAGTTCTGCTGTGAATTACTTCTCCCCTATCCAAAGTATAGGCCATAAGTTATAGCTCACAGGGGTCTGACCACTGGATAAGTTATGTGACTGCACTACTCCTTTAACCCCTTAAGGACACAGGGTTTTTCAGTTTTTGCACTTTTTTCCTCCTTACCTTTTAAAAATCATAACCCTTTCAATTTTCCACCTAAAAATCCATATTATGGCTTATTTTTTGAGTCACCAATTCTACTTTGCAGTGACGTCATTTTACCCAAAAATTCACGGCGAAACGAAAAAAAAAATCATTGTGCGACAAAACCAGGAAAAAGAAACGCCATTTTGTAACTTGGGGGTTTCCATTTCTACGCAGTGCATATTTCGGTAATAATGACACATTCGGTAGGTCCATACAGTTAAAATGATACCCTACTTATATAGGTTTGATTTTGTCGTACTTGTGGAAAGAAATCATAACTACATGCCGAAAAATGTATACGTTTAAAAATGTCTTCTGACCCCTATAACTTATTTTTCCACATACAGGGTGGTATGAGGACTCATTTCTTGTGCTGTGATCTGAAGTTTTTATCGGTACCATTTTTGTTTTTATCTGACTTTTTGATCACTTTTTATTCATTTTTAATGGTATAAAAAGTAACCAAATACACTTTTTTGGACTTTGGAATTTTTTTGCACGTATGCCATTGACCGTGCGGTTTAATTAAAGATATATTTTTATAGTTTGGTCATTTATGCACGCGGCGATACCACATATGTATTTTTATTTACACTTATGTTTTTCATGGGAAAGGGGGGGGGGTGATTCAAACTTTTATTAGGGAAGGGGTTAAATGACCTTTAACACTTTTTTAAACTTTTTTTGCAGTGTTATAGGTGCACACACTGATCTCGCGTATTTGGTTGTGTGCTAACAATCATAGGAGGGCTAATCAGGTCAGCCGGAGAGGTGCAAGCTAGTGTAGCTCGTGGAAGTTAGGAAAGCTGTCCATGGGCTCCATGTCCTGTGGTATCTAGTTAAATGTGTTGGGGTTTCGGCTGTCAGCTCCTCCATTCAGTGAATATGGGATATCTCCTGGAACCATGAGGAGATAGAGGAAGGGGAAGTCGATGTCCACAATCTTGGGATCACTGTCCTAGCGGCCATCAAGAGGAAGGAAATGAGTAGAGTCATCAGTAGGGGCAGGATGAGGAAATATGGAAAGGAGAGTTACTTCCGGAGTGAGGGAGGCAGATTGATGTGATATGCTAGATTACATCAAGGACATTTGTCCAAAAGTCAAGTAGAGGGGCAGGTTAACCATATGTGCAACATAGTCCCCTTAGTTGAGTTGCATCTCCAACAAATATCAGATACCCCCGGGTAGAAAGACACTAGCATGGCAGGAGTCCTATACCATCTCATCAGGATTTTATAATTGGTCTCTTGTGCTTTGGATGAGATGGATGACTTGTGGCACCTCAACAGTGCCTTGGTCCAGTCTTCATCTGGGATAGAATGACCTAAATCTTTTTCCCAACCCGGTTTAAAAGGGAGCAGGAGACCATAGTGTGTAATCTAGGTGTTGTGGCCGTGAACATCTTTTCAAATTGTGCGAGTGGGCGGTGAAGCTGCAAGTCTTCCTTGTTAGTATGATAGTGTCTCAGCTGGGCATATTGAAGGAAGGGGAGCGGTCAGGAACCAGGTCAGTAAGGGGTTTAAGTGAGGTTGGGGTCAGAAGATCATGGAAGGTCAGGCCACAACCCTTTCAAATGGACAGAAAGTCCGGGTTCGCTAGGGGTGGGAGGAAAATAGGGTTGTCAAACAGAGGAGTTAGGGGACCTCCTGAAGGAAAGTTTTAGTTGGGAAAGGTATGACCTGCGGGCATGATGAATGGAGTGCAGTACTGGAGGGAGTGACAGTAGAGTGAGCTGCCTGGGGTCACCATAGGTATGCCAGTGGATCACATCCAATCGCCTGGCCCTCCATCGCCACCCACTGCTTCACTTCCGTGCGTCGGCTGCAGTCCAGTACTCTGGACAGCACTGAGGCAAGGTAATACAAGAGGAAGCCTGGGAGAGCCAGACCACCGTCACTCTTCTTTCTATTAAGGACCTCTCTGGCCAGTCTAGAGTGCTTTTTAGCCCAGATAAAGCCAGTCTGAAGCAACATGAGCATTCTAGAAAAAAAAAAAAAAAGCCCTGGGTAGGTGGAGACTAACAAGAAAAAAGGTAGAGGCGGGGGAGTACATTCATCTTATAGATGTTGGGGGGAGATCAAAGCTGTCTGTCCCGCATCAATATAGACCAAACTACAGAGGGTTAGGCTGGTCTATTGTGCGCCTAATTTATCAAAAGTTGCACTGCTCTTGATAAATTCTGTGCACAGACTTTGGGATCTATGCTTTAGACTGTATTTAAACCTGCTCCAGCATGGTCTGACATTTCGGCGTACTTTCAGCAAATGCAACTTGTCGCTGAAAAGTAGCTTTTGATGAATTAAGCCCCAATGCATTTTTCAATGCATTTCCGTCTAAAATAGACTAGAATGCATCATGTTCTAAAAATCCTCTAGAGCAAAAATCACACATATTTAGACTGCGTCTTTCTGTGAGACAAATTTAGATGGGAAAAACCAGTCTAAAACCTTTGATAAATATCCCCCCTTGACTCTGCCCAGCCAAGAGAAGTCGCGTTGCTCCCATCTGGAGATCGAGTTTCAGGGTGTGTAAGGTGGGCAATTTAGTCGGTAGGTGGACAATTAAAATTTTTATTGGGGAGGGGATTTTTCACTTTTTATTTTTACATTTTTCAACCTTTCTCCCCCCCCCCTTATCTATAGTAATCATTTGATTGCTAATACTGTTCTGTGCTATGCATAGGACATAGCACCGATCAGTATTATCGGTTATCTTCTGATCTGGTCTGCTCAATCTCAGACCAGAGCAGAAGACCCCGGGAGACGGCCGGAGCCAGGTGAGGGGACCTCCAGCCACCATGCTGGATGAGCGGATCGCCAGGGCAGCGCTGCGGGCGATCAGATCATCCATTCAAAGTACCGCAATGCTGCAGATGCCGGCATCTGAGGGGTTAATGGCGGACATCCGTGCGATCGCGGATGTCGGCCATTACCGGCGGGTCCCAGGCTGCTGCTAGCAGCCAGAACCTACCAAGTATGACGCGAGCACAGTTCCGATGCTCGCAGTCATACACAGGACGTAAATGTACGTCCTGGTGCGTGAAGTACCACCAAACCAGGACGTACATTTAAGTCCATGGTCGTTAAGGGGTTATACACCTAGTCCCAACATTGGACTAGCACTACTCTCTGCAGCAGAGATTTTTGTCCTGTTTCCCCATGACATGTCAGACTGGGTCACTTAAGTTAACAGTTTAACGGTAGGGTCAAACTGGCCCCCAGCCTGTTCGCATCAGCAATCCACTGCTCCAAGCAGCAGGCACACAGGCCTGCAAGATGCCGAGTGCACTCGCAGTGTACTCTGACATCGCAGAGCAGCCGCGATGTCATAGTACACTGCACAGGTGTGTGGCGATTTGTAGGCCCCTTTGTGGCTGTACAGAGCGGCCGATTACAGCTGCGAGCAGGCCAGGGGTAAGGTGAGGCAGCGTTGCAACTGGAGACACTATGGGTCAGGTCACCAGGGTCCCACCGTGTAAAATACACTGCAGATCCGTTAGTATGACCCTACCTCAAGAAAAAAAAATTAAGCTAACAGTCTTTTGTATTCCGTGTAAAGAAATATTGCACTCACCATTCTTCTTGAACATACGGCTTCTTTGAGACTTCAGTGAGAAGGAACAGTGAACACGGCCATGCCGGACAGGAGTCGGACGCCAGGGTGTAGCGAGGTGTGACAACTGTTTTGTGGGTCACGCCCACTTCACTGTGACCCATGAAACAGCTGTCACACCTCGCTAAACACCTGCATCCAACTCCTCTCCCGGGATGGCCGTGTTGTTCACTGTTCCTTCTCACTGAAGTCTCAATAAAGAAGCCATATGTTCAAGAATGGTGAGTGCGATATACTCTTTACACTGTATATCTACCAGCATTTTGTGCTCTCCCATAGAGCTTTCATTTCCACTTACCTATGGCTATAGTGTGCTTGCTACACATGCTTCTGCAATAAGGGGACTACTCCGTGTACTACTGCTGTGCCAAGCGCTATTTCTCCTCTATAGACAGTCTTTTGTATTCTCTTCAGGGGGGATCATTTTTTACTGCATGTAAAATCTTAAAGGGGAACTAAGCAATGCACTATATACCTTTTGCAAAAGGACACATTTTATTAAGTGATCTGTCATCCGCACTAACCTGCTGGTACAAATTGATAGTGAGGGTGACCCTGATTATAGTAATACTAGCACACCACAGATGCATGGCCCCATTTGTTCTTTACCCTCCTTATTAAGAAAGCAAGCTTGGGGCACAGGTGGCCCTTCAGGAGCACACTGACATCACAACTGCTGCTTCAAGCCTACGTGCAGCCAAGTTGACTGAAGTTGCAGTCCTGACATCAGCGAGATCCTGGAGCTCTGCCCATACAGGGATAGGCAAGATTTATTTTGTCACCCACACTAGTCTGTACCAACAGGTTAGTGCAGGTGACAATAGGGAGAGATTACCTTTAAATAACTAAATTCCTGAAGCATGTCCATTCTCACCACTGTGTATGTCTCATAGCAGGTAGTTAAAGCTTTCTACTGTCAACAACAACAGTGCAAGACCCAGTACCATAGGATATATTCAGCAAATTGTGGCATGGAATGGGGGAATTGTGCCACGTTCTGTGATTTAGGTGACAAATTTGACGTGAAAGGCATTTAAATTACTATTGTACAGTGCTTGTATGGGTCTTGTTTCTAAAAAGCATTAGAGGTACGCTGAAAAAGGGATTCACTTAATTCAATTACGTTTTGACTTGTGAAGCCTACAAGGTAGTTCTCTTCCTATCCTACATAAGCTTAATGGGGGACATCACAGGCTTTACACAACTTCAATGTTCTAAGTGTCCCTGCAAATTTTTATTTTCGCAATTTTCAATAGAACATCTTTCAAAGTTGTCAACTGTTTGGTGCACCGTACACCCCTTTTTGCAGTGAAGGTGTAATTATTTGCGCAAATTAAATTTAGAAGTGTGTTTTGCGCAAACCTACACCACCTTACAGGACACGTACTAAAGTGTCAGATGCCAGAGCACAAAGCTTAAACCTCTCTCTGCAGCTCACTGGTTTCTATAATTGAGCAAAATTTATCAAGTCCTTTTTGGTAAAATTTTGAGCAACTGAGCAAACAATACACCTAGCAAACCGGGGTAAAATCTTCACTACTTTACACAAACATTGATGAATGTCCCCCAATGCTTCTTTAGTTAGACTGACAGTTTGCATAAAGGAATTTGCTTACCATTCACTGGTTTCTGGTGTAAGGAATCCACAAAATGCCTTGGGTTTTCAATTGTGTATTTCATGTCTCTGATGGTATGTGAACCAGTTCCCTCACTCCAAATTCCCTTCTTAGAAGCTCTTGCTTGCTCTTCAATATCTGCCAGCCTGCTTTGCTCAGGCCTGTGAGATGAAAAAGGGCAAGTTAATAACCTGACAGGAAACCCCACATCATGCTGCCTACATAGCTTCTCTTGCTCTATGAAAATGTAGTCTAAGAAGATTTATCGAGTTTACAATATCATTTGCATAAACCTTTTCATTTTGAGTTTTGAAGTCCAGTGGGTAATCCTATCACTGGCACTCGCCGAGTAGAACTGACCAGGACAGTCCACTAGGCACACACAATTCTATCAGAATATTCTGTTTTTAAATTATAATACAAATCCTATATAAACTGAGCTTGGTATCTCCCTTCAGATAGGTAACATAACACCAGTCTCTACATATACATGCATTGTGCCTCAGATTTCTTCATTAAAAGTAAAAAATAAAACTGGTTATATCGACAAGTGTGTTACTAGTTTGGGGGGGTCCCCAATGCAGAGCCAGTCCAATCTGTGCTGGCCTTGTGTAGGCACACAGCACTTTGACAAGTGGAATGGTAACACCTAGATTCCAAATTCATAAATTTTTAGTAGGAATAAGGGACCATTCACACTACAGATTTTCCTAGCTTAATCCAGCTCTGGAATTCCACTTAGAATAATGTCAGCCTGCTGTACCATATATTCCAAATGGGATTCTGCTGCACCATTCACACTACAAGATTTCTGTGGTAGACATTCAAGCACAAATTCTGGACCCCAGACTGCCGAATTCCTTCGGCGATTATCGGTATGGCCGATAATCACGATTTTGGGCATTATCGGTATCAGCAATTTCCTTGCCAATAAGCCGATAATGCCCCGCACAGCGACCGCCCCCCCGACCCACCGCATATGACCCCCCCCCGCCGACACGCCGCACCGCGACCGCAATTCTGAGTGGTCCTAGTGCCAAATTGTTTTGCCGACGCCCGCTCCAAATGGAACCTCTGCCCAAAATATTTCCAGGCAGAGATTCCCAAGTGTGAATAAGCCCTAACAGGTACTCTTCGTTAAGATGTACCAGAATTTTTATTTAAAAAAAAAGTAAAGCATTTAACAGGGTAACCCCACCCCTAGACATCTTATCTCCTATCCAAAGGATAGGGGATAAGATTTCTAAATTGAGGGGGTCCCGCTGCTGGGAACCCCCTAGATCTCTCCGGCAGCACTCCCGGTCATCTGATGCACGAAGCAGGGCGATACAGGGGCCGGAGTATAGTGATAGAGATGAGCGAACTTACAGTATATTCGATTCGTCACGAACTTCTCGGCTCGGCAGTTGATGACTTTTCCTGCGTAAATTAGTTCAGCCTTCAGGTGCTCCGGTGGGCTGGAAAAGGTGGATACAGTCCTAGGAAAGAGTCTCCTAGGACTGTATCCACCTTTTCCAGCCCACCGGAGCACCGGAAAGCTGAACTAATTTACGCAGGAAAAGTCAACTGCCTAGCCGAGAAGTTTGTGACGAATCGAATTTACTGTAAGTTCGCTCATCTCTATATAGTGATGTCACACCCCGCCCCCTCAATTCAAGTCTAATGGAGGGGGCGTGGTGGCAAGAGAGATAGTGGGTGTTCCCAGCAGCAGGAGTACCTTGATCAGACATCTTACCCCCTATCTTTAGAAAGGGGTGGGGATGACTTGGCGTCCCAGTCTCTGCTTTCTCTGAGCTCAGATATAGGAGCCAGTGTCCCGCACGCTTCCGGATGGAGCTGTTGGGTCGCAATATACATGGCAGGATGCTTCAATGTCTGAGCTGGTTTTTGTACATCCAGCCTCTTGATCATTGTTTTTAGCATGCTTATCTCTTATACTATCCTTTGCTATTACTAATGTGGTTGTACCACTATACTGTGGATTTATCTGTGATTCGGCTGAGAGCCTCGCTTGGACTATCTTGCCCTGTATTCCGTGTATATGCGCCACATATACCATCTCCAGGTATCTGTACTTTTCATTTCAATGCTTCATTCTGTATTTTTTATGTAAATTTTTTTTTATTTAGTATTTTTACATAATTGGTTCTTTTTGTGTTGGGGATAAGATGTCTAGTTGTGGAGTACCCCTTTAACAACCAAGATGTCAGGAGTGTTGACCGGTATATTACCCCCATATCCACTGTAACATTTTAGCTCCATGGTACTTTTGGTAATAGATTCTTATTCTTGTTTTACACCATTTTCCTGAAATACATTTATCTTTTCACAGCAACAATATAAATGCTGCAGTTACAGGAATGCACCAGTCATACCACGCTGCATTTTGTTGTTACACCAGCCAAAAAAGAGGTATTACAAATTCAAAAAAAATAAAAATGGGAACATTGCAATCCATTTATGCATCCAGGATTTAATATCTAACGTTTATAAACTCATGTTACACATTTGTTTAGTCTTATTTTCATAAGTTATCAGAGTAACATGTTTCCTATAAAGAGAATAAGTTCCTAATATATCACCAAGTAGAACTAAACTGTTCTTCAGTGTGAGAATCTGTTTAATTTTACTGTGAAGAGAAAATCTGAGAAAGATGATGAGATAATTGCATTATTCTAACGGAGCTGGTCCCCTCATTCAAACCACTCCTGGGGCAAAATGTCTACTTATTAACACCAAGTTAAAAACCTTGCAAGTACATCTCAATTGCATTTGTATACTAATATAGTGCATAGTGAATTTGCCAGAGGCAAAAAGCACTCCACTAGCTAAACGGCAAAGCCACAGAAGGGTTAATAAGATCTAATTAAATCCTGTGCCTATTCTACAAGCAGTGTTCTCTATATACAATGTTCAGTCCATTCCTGAACAACGTTTAATATGCAACATACTGCAGAACAAAGCTATACAAATACTGCAAACCAAGTGGGATCATATATGATCAATGATGGAGCTGTGGATAAGCACATAATGAGGAACAAGACTCTTAATAGAATATTTCACAAGCTCCCGTGAGAGATGAATCTACATATCACTGAGGTATTATTGAAGACTAGCTCAACTGGAGAGATTAGGTTCACAAGATGTCCTTTGGGCTAGCCATGAATCTTTAAAGATCAAAGTAATCTAGCTCTACACTTAAAAGTTGCAAAGCATTATAAACAAAAATATTGTGTGTTTATAATATTAGACAACTCATGTTAAAGTGTACCCTCACCAAAATAAAGCACCGCATAACATTGCTCTTCGTTACAGAGTTCAAATACACATGCACCTGAAAAATGTACAAAGTGCAAGATTATCTTGTATTCAGGCATTTACACTAATATAACTCATATGTTTCACATAAAGTTCCTATGATATGGATATTAAAAGACCTCTGGAGAAAGACTGCCAGTCATGTAATGTGAACATTTAGCCTGCAGGTGTCCCCAAATGCATTTCAATGACATATATACAGAGAATGCTGCAGATTTAAAGTTTAGATTTTCAGCAGGATCTGAGCATTGTACTGTACATTTCATGGCATGAATACCACAGTTCTGAATGTAGTTAAGCATAAACTCAGATTTGAGCCCTGAAGTATGGTGATTTGGAGAAAAAAAAAAAATCATATCTATATATATGATGGCTTTAGGACCGTAAAACAGGGAAGTTTATTGCTGCCCCTACTTCAACCCATGTCCATTTTTTATAACCTTTTGCTAATGTTCTAGGAGAAGTGATGCATTTTTTCAGCAATCTTAAAGAAACTGTAGAAAACACAATACGCATGGTGACCTGAAGCCGATTAAGATTTGCCCCGATAATCTTCAATTTAGTAGCCTATATATTTAAGATACCTGGCTTTGAAGCATCTACACTACAAAAACAAGTTTTATGGCCTATTCACTATACCAACCTATGCACGTACAAGAGTAACCCCCCAAACCAGGTGTGGTGCTGTTTTCTGTAATCCTGTATAACGCTTAAGAGGTTGAAGAATTTCTTGTAATTTTACTTTTTCAATTGGAAAAAAAAACAAAGATTACAAGAAATGCTTTAACCTCTTAAGGACCCAGGGCGTATCCATACGATACTCAAATGCATATGGCGCTCTCACTTTGGAGCCCTGTCGTATTTCAAGGCAACAGTTTAGGGCCACATATGGGGTATCGCCGTACTCAGGAGAAATTGCCTAACAAATTTTGGGGGGCTTTCTCTCCTTTCACCCCTTATGAAAAGGTGAAGTTGGGGTCTACACCAGCACGTTCGTGTAAAAAAATAATTTTTACACTAACATGCTGGTGTTGCCCTATACTTTTCATTTTGACGAGGTAAAAAGGGGGGAAAAAGCCACAAAATTTGTAATGCAATGTCAAGGCCCAGAAGGGAGAGTGCACCATGTACATTTGAGGTGATTTGCACAGGGGTGGATGATTGTTACAGCGGTTTTGACAATCGCAAAACAAAATCCCACATGTGACCCCATTTTGGAAACTACACCCCTCACGGAATGTAATGAGGGGTGCAGTGAGAATTTACACCCCACTGGTTTGACAGATCTTTGGAACAGTGGGCTGTGCAAATTAAAAATGTTGTACAGCTCACTGTTCCAAAGATCTGACATACACCAGTGGGGGGGTAAATGCTCATTGTACCCCTTGTTACGTTCAAGGGGTCTAGTTTCCAAAATGGTATGCCATGTGGGGGTTTTTGCTGTCCTGGCACCATAGGGGCTTCGTTATTGAGACACGCTGCCGAGCAAAATTTGCTCTCAAAAAGCCAAATATGACTCCTCTTCTGAGCATTGTAGTTTGCCCGTAGTGCACTTCAGGTCAACTTATGGGGTACCTCCATACTCAAGAGATGGGGTTACAAATTTTGGGGGGTATTTTCTGCTATTAACCCATGCAAAAATGCGAAATTTGGGGGGGGGGGGGGGGGACACATTCGTGAATTTTTTTACATATGCAAAAGTTGCAAAACACCTGTGGGGTATTAAGGCTCACTTAATTCCTTGTTACATTCCTCAAGGGGTCTAGTTTCCAAAATGGTATGCCATGTGTTTTTTTTTTTTGCTGTTCTGGCACCATAGGGGCTTCCTAAATGCAACATGCCCCCCAAAAACCATTTCAGAAAAACGTACTCTAAAATCCCCTTGTCGCTCCTTCGCTTCTGAGCCCTCTACTGCGCCTGCCGAACACTTTACATAGACATATGAGGTATGTGCTTACTCGGGAGAAATTTGGCTACAAAGAATAAATTCTCCTTTTACCCCTTGTAAAAATTGTGACTACAAGAACATGAGTAAAAAATGAAGATTGTGAATTTTCTCCTTCACTTTCCTGCTATTCCTGTGAAACACCTAAAGGGTTAAAACGCTGACTGAATGTCATTTTGAATACTTTGGGGGTGCAGTTTTTATAATGGGGTCATTTGTGGGGTATTTCTAAGATGAAGACCCTTCAAATCCACTTCAAACCTGAACTGGTCCCTGAAAAATAGTGAGTTTGGAAAGTGTGAAAAATTGGAAAATTGCTGCTGAACTCTGAAGCCCTCTGGTGTCTTCCAAAAGTAAAAACACGTCAATTTTATGATGCAAACATAAAGTGGACATTGTATGTGAATCAAAAACATTTGGAATATCCATTTTCCTTACAAGCAGAGAGCTTCAAAGTTAGAAAAATGCAAAATTTTCAAATTTTCCATCAAATTTTGGGATTTTTCACCAAGAAAGGATGCAAGTTACCAAAAAAATTTACCACTATGTTAAAGTAGAATATGTCACGAAAAAACAATCTCAGAATCAGAATGCTAACAAAGCATCCGAGTTACTAATGTTTAAAGTGACAGTGGTCAGATGTGCAAAAAATGCCCGGGTCCAAAAGGTGTAAAATGGCTGGGTCCTTAAGGGGTTAAAGGGGTAGTCCAGTGGTGAAAAACTTATCCCCTATCCTAAGGATAGGGGATAAGTTTGAGATCGCGGGGGGGTCCGACCGCTGGGGCCCCCTGCGATCTCTGTACGGGGCCCCGGCTCTCCGCCGAGATAGCGGGTGTCGACCCCCGCACGAGGCGGCGGCCGACACGCCCCCTCAATACATCTCTATGGCAGAGCCGGAGATTGCCGAAGGCAGCGCTTCGGCTCTGCCATAGAGTTGTATTGAGGGGGCGTGTCGGCCGCCGCCTCGTGCGGAGGTCGACACGCCCCCTTCCCGCGGGCTGTCGGGGCTCCGTACAGGAGATCGAAGGGGGCCCCAGCGGTCGGACCCCCGCGATCTGCAACTTATCCCCTATCCTTAGGATAGGGGATAAGTTGCTCACCACTGAATCACCACTGGACTACTCCTTTAAAGAGGGTTATCCAGGATTACACAAAACAGCACCACATTGGCCCAGATTTGTCAGTTTGTAGAGTTTTTCTCCCGTAACTTTGGTGCAACTCTACTTGTGTGACTTTCTATGTTTACATCCCACGTAGACATTTCTTCACTTTTCACTTTCAGGTACACCCTGATTTACCAACTGCGACTGTCGCAGATCTAGGCACATTTCATTAAAACGCTCCAGGAATCTACACCAGCTTGAACCTTGCTTATGTTTCTGCTTTTCTGACTACCTGATCACGGATCACACTGATTTACACCCACACATCTCCCATCTGTCTGCTACCTGTTTCAAGACTACAACTCCCAGCATGCCCTTACAGTGAGGATAGGAGGGTAGGAGACAAGGGTGGATGTAAATCCGTGCCCCAGTCATTGAGTGTAGCGGGGATAGAATCAGTGGAAGCCCAGGCAGCTGCAGAGTTATGCCAGCTCAGGCTCCTTTAACATACCTTGGCAACGCAGAGTTTTTGGGAGTCCCTGATGTAATTTCACATTCCCCGTTGGGTCCAGTGATTGGCCTGGACCGTGCAGCCAATCACATGACGCTGCAGGAAATTTGATCTTACAGTAGGGACTAAAACTCAGTGGCTCCATTATATGTTAAAAGGAGCATCACTCTGCAGCCACCCGGGACTCCTGCAGACGGGTTGGGAGATGTGCAGGAGCTGTCCCTGCCACTACTCAGTAATGCGGTACACACTGAGGGATGGCTCATGCACATCTCCCGTCCCAGCTGCAGGAGTCCCGGGGTGGCTGCAGTGTTATGTCCACCTGGGATCCCTTTGCTACAGCGCTGCAGAGCTTACTGTCATTTCGAGTTTCTCGCCGGGTCATGGGACCCAGCAGGACATATGAAATTGCAGTAATTTTCTGATCACCGCCGGCCAGGGAGAGGAGCGCATTATCTACCATTTCTCAGGCTTGCACCACTACAACTCCCAGCATGTCCTTACATTAAGGACATGCTGGGAGTTGTAATTGTGTGACAACTTGTCACCACCTGCCTTCTGCTTTGACAAGCTTTTCACTCGATCGCACATCTCATGCACCACATGGCTACAACTCCCAGCATGTCCTAACTAAGGGCATGCTGGGAGTTGTGGTCATGAGGCACGGGTAGGTGACAAATGTATTAACCTATTTTTTTTTCTCATTTCAGATCCGTGTATCCTGTGGACCACTTCGGATTCGGTGGACTGTGTCGATCAACGTTTTTTTCTCTTTGTGTAATGTTAAAAATGGTTAACAAGGGCTTCTGGGGAGTGTTATTGGAAAAAAAAATGTTTAAACGTGTTTTGTTTTTTATTTACTTGACAGGCTTAGTAGTGGAAGCAGTCTTCTAGACAGAATCCATTACTAAGCCAGGCTTAGTGTTAGCCACAAAAACAGCTAGCGTTAACCCCCAATTACCCTTGTACCCACCGCCACAGGGGTGCCGGGAAGAGCCGGTACCAACAGGATCGGAGCATCAAAAATGGTGGCCCTGGGCCTAGGTGGTAACATGCTGGTGTTTAGGCTGGGGAGGGCAAGTAAAGGTCCTCGCCCACCCTGGTAACATGAAGCTGTTGCTGCTTGGTTGGTATTTGGCTGAAAAAAAAAAAAAAAAAAAAAAATAGGGAGAACCCCATGCTTTTAAAAATTAAAAGGTCGACACGCCCCCTTCCCGCGGGCTGTCGGGGCTCCGTACAGGAGATCGAAGGGGGCCCCAGCGGTCGGACCCCCGCGATCTGCAACTTATCCCCTATCCTTAGGATAGGGGATAAGTTGCTCACCACTGAATCACCACTGGACTACTCCTTTAAAGAGGGTTATCCAGGATTACACAAAACAGCACCACATTGGCCCAGATTTGTCAGTTTGTAGAGTTTTTCTCCCGTAACTTTGGTGCAACTCTACTTGTGTGACTTTCTATGTTTACATCCCACGTAGACATTTCTTCACTTTTCACTTTCAGGTACACCCTGATTTACCAACTGCGACTGTCGCAGATCTAGGCACATTTCATTAAAACGCTCCAGGAATCTACACCAGCTTGAACCTTGCTTATGTTTCTGCTTTTCTGACTACCTGATCACGGATCACACTGATTTACACCCACACATCTCCCATCTGTCTGCTACCTGTTTCAAGACTACAACTCCCAGCATGCCCTTACAGTGAGGATAGGAGGGTAGGAGACAAGGGTGGATGTAAATCCGTGCCCCAGTCATTGAGTGTAGCGGGGATAGAATCAGTGGAAGCCCAGGCAGCTGCAGAGTTATGCCAGCTCAGGCTCCTTTAACATACCTTGGCAACGCAGAGTTTTTGGGAGTCCCTGATGTAATTTCACATTCCCCGTTGGGTCCAGTGATTGGCCTGGACCGTGCAGCCAATCACATGACGCTGCAGGAAATTTGATCTTACAGTAGGGACTAAAACTCAGTGGCTCCATTATATGTTAAAAGGAGCATCACTCTGCAGCCACCCGGGACTCCTGCAGACGGGTTGGGAGATGTGCAGGAGCTGTCCCTGCCACTACTCAGTAATGCGGTACACACTGAGGGATGGCTCATGCACATCTCCCGTCCCAGCTGCAGGAGTCCCGGGGTGGCTGCAGTGTTATGTCCACCTGGGATCCCTTTGCTACAGCGCTGCAGAGCTTACTGTCATTTCGAGTTTCTCGCCGGGTCATGGGACCCAGCAGGACATATGAAATTGCAGTAATTTTCTGATCACCGCCGGCCAGGGAGAGGAGCGCATTATCTACCATTTCTCAGGCTTGCACCACTACAACTCCCAGCATGTCCTTACATTAAGGACATGCTGGGAGTTGTAATTGTGTGACAACTTGTCACCACCTGCCTTCTGCTTTGACAAGCTTTTCACTCGATCGCACATCTCATGCACCACATGGCTACAACTCCCAGCATGTCCTAACTAAGGGCATGCTGGGAGTTGTGGTCATGAGGCACGGGTAGGTGACAAATGTATTAACCTATTTTTTTTTCTCATTTCAGATCCGTGTATCCTGTGGACCACTTCGGATTCGGTGGACTGTGTCGATCAACGTTTTTTTCTCTTTGTGTAATGTTAAAAATGGTTAACAAGGGCTTCTGGGGAGTGTTATTGGAAAAAAAAATGTTTAAACGTGTTTTGTTTTTTATTTACTTGACAGGCTTAGTAGTGGAAGCAGTCTTCTAGACAGAATCCATTACTAAGCCAGGCTTAGTGTTAGCCACAAAAACAGCTAGCGTTAACCCCCAATTACCCTTGTACCCACCGCCACAGGGGTGCCGGGAAGAGCCGGTACCAACAGGATCGGAGCATCAAAAATGGTGGCCCTGGGCCTAGGTGGTAACATGCTGGTGTTTAGGCTGGGGAGGGCAAGTAAAGGTCCTCGCCCACCCTGGTAACATGAAGCTGTTGCTGCTTGGTTGGTATTTGGCTGAAAAAAAAAAAAAAAAAAAAAAATAGGGAGAACCCCATGCTTTTAAAATATTTATGAAAAAAAAATAAATAAAAAAAAACAAAGGTTCCACGTATTTTTATTCTCAGCCAAATACCAACCAAGCAGCAACAGCCCGACATTACCAGAGTGGGCAAGGACCATTTTTAAAGGCCCTCCACAGCATAAATAACGCCAGCCTGTTACCGCCTAGGCGTGCCATTGACACAGGGCCTGTTGGTACCGGCTCTTCCTGGCACCCCTGTGGCGGTGGGTTAGCGCTAGCTGTTTGGGGCTCACACTAAGCCCGGCTTAGTAATTAACTCCCTCTATAAGACATAGTACATTTTAGGGGGAAAACAAGTGGTAAAAATGTTAACAGATATCACTTTTTTCAAAGCTGCAAATTGGTGTTCTGAAGTCATTTGTTTTTTTCTTATGCGTGCTAAATAAAAAAATTAAAAAAAGGTATTCAAAAGTGATTTATTGGTTTTTGCTTATGTAAGCCCAAATTATCAACCCCCTGTGATCGTATGATAAATGCGCCATACATAATCAAAACTAAAGCGAAAAAAGTACCTACAGAACTTGCTTACCAAAGCAATGATGATAAATGTCCCCCATTGTCCTTGGGTTGTGTGTGGTATTGCAGCTCAGAGCTATTAAAATGAATTGAGTGAAGTTGTAATATTGATAGGAGTGTTGCTCTTTTTGGAAGAAATTAGCTTTTTCTATTCCTGATGACTCCTTCAATGGATTGTCCATAAGCCCTTTTATGCAGATTTGTGGTCATCGCTCACAAGCTAAGCCCACCCTATATACACAGGTGTCTGCTGTATATTACATCTGTCCACATTGGAATTTAATCAGAATCCTTACCTTTTACTAGCACTTTATGGTACAAGTCACCTGTTATCTTAGTTCAGTAGGTGAATCAAATTTAAGAGTAGTCAATACCACCTGTGGTATACCACCGCACTACAACTTCCTGCTATGTAATTGCCCACCTAATTGCTCACTATGTTTTGTATGCTACAATAAAAAATAAAAAAAATAGAAGTTATCTACTCTAACTTGTAAAATAAAGTCCAAAAATAGTTTTTTTTTATCACATCATATATCAGAAAATTAAAACCAATCTAAGAGCCATCAATATAAAAATACTGCTAAACATTACAGAACACTGCACAAAAAAAATATATAAGCCCAAGTGCATATGGCATAAAAAGGTTATAGCGGGTCAGAATTTTCCACCACAGATTACACTTTTTTGGTTATGCCATAAATGTTATCGTAAAATTAAAGGGGTCATTACAAAGTACAACTGGTCACACAAAAAACAAGCCCTCATACAGGTCTGTGTAAGGAAAAAAAAAAGTTAAGGCTTCGAAGGAGTGTAGGAAAAAGCTAGTCTGAACATTTCTTGTACCCTCAAGGACAAAGCAGATTTTATGTGCAGGATTTGACTGGTAGGATTTCAATTTAAAGATTTCATTGTAAACTAAAATGACAATACAGCTTCAAATCCTGCACAAGATACTGTACGTGTGAATAGACTAAGGGGTTATTTCTTAACATAATGTTAGAGTAGTTCATTAGCAAGGCAGAAAGTAATTTAAATCGATCAACAAGACACAAACCTTGCTGTAGCCAAGGATATCTGAAAAACCACCCCAAAAATCTTTATTATAACCTTTTAATAATGGAAGTAACTGGGAGGCCTTTGGGTGGTTACAATACTTCAGTCAAATCATGATACATTACAGAAGTTCATATGACAGTATATTGGCAATATCTTATGATAGAGATTAGGTAAGACACTAACTCCCCCCCACCCCCCATCTCAGTTCTACAAGCAAATTAGGTCTCACTCCTAAACTGTCCAATTTAATTTTATGGCACCAGCAACTGTAAAATTGAACCCCCCCCCCCAAGTGCAAAATTGCATTTTTTCTGCTTCGCAGAATATTTTATGGTAGAGTAGTAACATTACAAAGTACAAGGAGGGCTGCTGGAAAAGGTTACAAATAAAACTTCTGGAAACCCCATATTATCCACTATAGCATTAATAAAGGAGCTGAACCATTGCCCCATAAACAGTTAACTTACGTTGTTGCTCTTGCACCTTCACGTCGGGACGCCAGGCCTTCTGCAAGTAATGCCTCTGCAATATTCTCCCCTGATGTATCTGAGACACAATATTAGAATTTAAGACCTGTAACATGCTACCATTTAATATCACACTTAACTTGCTTAAAAAAAAAAACCAAATGCAAGAGCCTTCTGTCTGCCGAGTACGGTGTGCTTGTCTCAAAACTAAAGATACAATAAAGTATCTCCCCCACTAAATCTGAGGCAGCTCAATGTTAGAAGTTTGATATCTATCAGTAGTAGGAGACATACCTTTGCCCAAATACACTGTTCCATAGTATCTTTCCTCATTAATCTTGTGATCTACAGTGAAGCAGACTTCCTTCCCAATAAGCTTCCGCCTCAAGAACTCTCGAGCTGGAAATGCCCAAGGCTGGAAAATAATAAAAATTGAAACCACAGAAAAATGAATCTTATTGGCATGTTATCTGACTGTAGTTGCCAATTTTATTATCAAAGAAAGATGATTAAAACAGAAGTGATAGCAGGGAAATTACAGTCAATTCCAGGGGTACAATCCAGTGAGCAGGATTCAAAAATATTTAACAATGTGAAAAATGTGGCACATTATAGGAATATAGATTGATTATCAAAGAAAAAGCTGCAAGCATGGAAAAAAGCAAAAAAATTCAGACAGACAAACTGGAAATGTGGTCAGGCATTTTGGGTGATTTTAACGCAATTTTAGTGCTCTCTTCACTGTTGAGCCCTGAGAGCCCCATCCGTTATGTTAAGCCATTTTTTCATTCTTTCCCATTATGAGGCAGGACGAGGGCTGTAAAATTTGCCAGTAGTACAGGCAGAACTTCCAACTTTAGTTGCCTAACCAAACCACAGCAAAACACTTTGGGAACATAATGGTATTTAGTGCTGTTTTTGCTTACTCTGGGTGCACAAAAATGTGCACGTGTGACAGCACTGACTTCTGTGGGTAAGCAAAGAGTTGCAAACAGCCTAACCTAAGCAATTTTCAGCTTTAATTTTGCAGTGGTCACGTATTTATGATGTGCAAGTGTCTCACACAGGAAAAATATAAATAAAGCGTAAACCCCTTAAGAGTTGCAAAACTACTTCCAGGTCTGACCTGGAGTACGAAACTCCCATTTGTGAGCAAATAAAAAATAAAAAGTCTCACCTGCGACTTGTGTTTTGCTTATGTGCTCCAAATTTATCAACCCCTGTTATATGTTAAATGTGTAGCACATAACACTAAAGCAAAATCAAAACTAAAATAACTTCAGTACTTTCTTATTAAAGCAAACCATGATAAATGTCTCCCTTGGTCCTTCCTGCTATGCTATGACACTGCCAGTGAAAGTGCACTGAACAGTGATGGAGGAGTGAGGATTTACACAGTACTGTAGATGGCATGTGAAGGGGAGGTGGCGTTACCATTGCACTGGGTTTGCAAGTTGTGGCATGATCAGAAATAAAAGCAGCTACAGCAATGAAGGGGTTACACTGCTGAGAAGCTAGAGGGGGAGGTTTATATTACAGCAATGGGCATACAGCAGTAGGTACATTGCTATGCACAAACAAAAAAAAGCTGTCCTCAGCTTTCAAGGAGAGGTGGAGATGCACGAACGCTGCTTCTCCCATAGAGATACAGGGAATGTGAGTGTCAGCCGCAGTATCACGAGAGCCGTGGCAATGTCGGGGTCCAGAACAGGAAATTGCGGCGGCTCCCATCGGTCGGACCCTCAACAATCAGACACTTTACTCCTATCTGCAGTGTTCTATGGCTGCAAAGGTCAGATAAAAAGCAGGTTAGGAATTATAAGATATCACATTGCCGTAAGATGTTTGTAATTAGTGACCATTTTACTTATTTAAAAAGTTGTATTCTGTATATATTGAAATTATAGTCTACACTTCCCACATTATTTCATTATTTCCTTATGAAAGTATCAATAGATTGGGAGCACAATATTAAGTGCAGAAGAGCTCTTCAGGAGACCAGGGAATACAGGGAAAACCAGTAGGGATGTCCTGATTCAAATACTGGACATTTGCAAGTGCTTTGCCCCCAACCACAGCAAAAACAAGCAGGAAGTCTGAGGGTAAAGTTTAGATTTTTCTGTTATTTGTCATGCACTATAGGCTTATTTTGCAAAAACTTCTATAAAGGCATATACATAAATTAAGCGACGCATGTTTGATAAGTAGGGGGGCCATTGGAATCCCACTAATCAGAGACTAGTGATATCTTATGTCTTTAGTACAGGCTCAGACTGTCGGGGGGGGGGGGCTCATTTTAAATTTTTACATCCAAACACGTGGGAAAGCAATTGCAATTAATACACTATTACTAAAAAATTTAATAAAAACATTAAATGCTGAGTTGATCAAGTTCCTTGGTTATAACTGCATCATAGAGCTAGGTCAACTCCATTCCCAGTAATGAAGGTAGCAAAGTCTTGTGCCTACTGGCACAATAAACAGCCTGGGGTAGAATATGATCTGCCAAAAGCGACATTTACATATGAATACTAAAAGTATAAATAAGATTAGCAGCTTACATTGCTCTGTCAGGTGTTCTTTTTATTCACACTACAAAGAAAAAGGGAGCGCTACCAGACAGGAGAGCGCACAGAGGAGCGCTACCAGACAGGAGAGCGCACAGAGGAGTGCTAGCCCACCCTCCCTTACTGGACTTTGTCCATGCCTGTGCTTCAGCTTGGACAAAGCCATGATTTCTATTAAAAGGAAATACAATTCTCTTATGAATTATATTAACAATTCAATGTATTTTTTTTTTTTTTTTTTTTTTTAAGTGTACCAGTATACAAAGAGAAACTTTACATGTCCCAGGGCCATAAACTTTTTTTTTTTTTTTATGAATGAGGTACCATTTTAGTAAATTTAAACACAAAAAAGGCCAGATTTTACTGCAATGCAGTATTGCAATATTTATATCTGCATTTCTGTATGTTAAAGCTAAGCAAATCTAAACACCCATTGCAAATTAGCTATTTTTAAGATCAAGTTAAAGCTAAGCATATGGTACTACAGGTTACACCACCCATGAACATCAGCTGTAAGCCAAGCCCACCTCATCAGGGACATCCTTTGAATCTTGTTGAGAAGCAACTGCTCTGCGTGCAAGAGCTCCAGCACGAATGTTACTCAAGTAAATGTTACGCTCTGGGGGCGGACCTCCACGAGGTTGGCCTCGTACAGTAATAGCACATCCCGAAAGGACCTGAAAAAAAAAAAAGTTATACATATAAATTATATAGGTTAAATAATCTGCAGAAGCCACAACAGATAAGTCTGGAGGAATGCGGAAGGGGAGAATATACACCTGGTAGAGTGATTGAAATTCCAAGTACAAGCATTCCAAAGCAAAAAGGTATAGAGAAAAAATAAAAAAATAAAAATAAATAAAAACACATCCAGCGTTTAAGTGTGTAACCAATAATTTAAATGGAATCTATCCATATTATTAACACAGACTAGAGCCATGTCCATGACTCGGACAAGCCTGATGCTGCTGCACAACTGGTTAGCATCCCAGTAGGCATAGGGACCCCTAGTGGTGGGATTTTAAGGGTCAGTTTTCTTTATTAAATATTCAAAATGTTTTAATCCCTTAGCCCTACAGGACATATGCAGGCATCCAAGCATCCGACATTTTCGGACACTGGTACGTACGCATACGTCCTGCCGATACCCTGCTCTGCCACGCACAACTCACAGGATAGCCGGCAGGACCCGGCTGTTAATCATAGCTGGTGTCTCGCCACAGCTGCCGTGGGGGCACGATTGCACCTTCCCGGCAGTATTAACCCCTTAAGGACTCAGGGTTTTTCCGTTTTTTTGCACTTTCGTTTTTCCTCACCTTTTAAAAATCATAACCCTTTCAATTTTCCACCTAAAAATCCATATTATGGCTTATTTTTTGCGTCGCCAATTCTACTTTCCAGCGACATTAGTCATTTTACCCAAAAATGATACCCTACTTATATAGGTTTGATTTTGTCGCACTTCTGGAAAAAAATCATAACTACATGCAGGAAAATTTATACATTTAAAAATGTCATCTTCTGACCCCTATAACTTTATTTTTCCACGTACAGGGCGGTATGAGGACTCATTTTTTTGCGCCGTGATCTGAAGTTTTTATCGGTATGATTTTTGTTTTGTAGAAATACAGGTGGAGCGCCATCAAAAGACCAAGCTTCCGGCCAGAGAGAAAAGCGAGGAGAAGACCGGGAAGACGACCATATGGAAAACGTGAGTATATTAGAATGTTATATAACTTTGCCTCATGCTCCAATTCCCCCATAAAAGGTTAGCTCGAGTACTCCTTTAAGACAGAGGCCATAAAGAGCAGTATGCCTTCTGGATGTCCTCACTTGTTGAGGTCCTCACTAGAGATAAGCAAAGTTACAGTAATTCGATTTGTCACAAACTTCTCAGCTCGGCAGTTGATGACTTTAGCCTGCATAAATTAGTTCAGCTTTCAGGTGCTCCGGTGGGCTGGAAAAGATGGATACAGTCCTAGGAGAGAGTCTCCAGCCCACCGGAGCACCTGACCGCTGAACTAATTTATGCAGGATAAAGTCAGCAACTGCCGAGCCGAGAAGTTTGTAACTAATCGAACCACTGGAAGTTCGCTCATCTCTAGTGCTCACATTCATTATTTCCACTATGAATAAACATCATAAAACATACAAAATGTGCTGCCCTATTAGGCCAACAGCACTCTAGACCGAAACCTTCCTTATCTACCAGTAACTGACAACATGCTTACAATTAGGAATACACTGAAAAGGAAATTTGGGGACGAAACTGAAAATTTAGGTTGTGCTTTGTCAAAAACTGAAACCAAAAATGCATTGCCCCGCTCCCTTTATATAGTTATTGTTACATTATATTACTTTTTTGGGATGTGATGTGACCAAACTCAGCAATTTTTGCGTTTAACATTTTTTACCATTTACGATCAGGATCAGAAACAAAATAGTTGGGACAATTACACACGTGGCGATGCCAAATATGATTTTTTTTCCATATTTGTTATATGGAAAATGGGAAAAGGAGGGTTATTTAAACTTTTATGGAAGGGGTTAATAGGATTTTTTTAAACTAACTTTTTGTCTCACTTTATTAGTCCCCCATAGGAGGCATCATTAGATTCCTCATACAGCCAGGCTCAATAAAATGAAGATCCACGGACCTCAGGGATGCAGAGATAAGCCCTCCGGCTACCTCCACAGTGGGTCGCCATCCCCCTGCAATCGCACTGCGAACCACCCCACTGGGCCACCAGGGAGTGTTTAAAGCACCCTTTAGATGCCGCTGTCAGCTTTGACAGCAGCGATCGCACGTGGTGAGTCACTTATCAGCTATTAGCGGCAGCCCCCTTTTACAAGAATAAGCAGGGGGCCGTCAGGTATGGCGTGGACTCGAGTCAAGAACCCGCGCCATACACTGTGGCAACCAGTTAAATGATGGACATCGGAGCAATCTGATGTCAGTCATTACAGGCAGATTTCAGCTGCTGATAGCAGCAGGCATCTCCGTTATAACCGGGACCCAACCCGTGGCCCGCATCAGGTCCTCACCTGATCCATGACGTACATGTATGCCATGGGTCGAGAGTGTTAAGCCCCTCCCACCGAAGTTATCGGCAGAAAAGGGCATTTTCAGCGGCCAAAATTCCGGTGCTTCCCTACTGACAATCTTCAGTCCATAACTGCAAAGATCAACTAGAAGCTCTGAAAAGTAAATCCAGTATACCCTCTGGACAAAAGTATTTCAGCTCTTCCACTGTCGCATGGCCTCAGATGTATATAATACAGCACCTACCAATGCAATCTGCCTTAAACATTTGTGAAATATGGGTCATTCTAAAAAGAAAACCAATTTCTGGAAGTGTACTGTAATAGGATGCCACTGCTGCAACAAGTCAGTTTATGGCAGATAATGCAATGTCACAACGCAGGGTCACAGTGCGGAGGCGCATAAGGGATAAGTCACCACTGGACTCTTGAGCAGGGCTGTCTCACGGAATCCGGGATCCGCAAATATCGGGAGAACGTTACCTGCTGACTGCATTGCGCCAGCTGTAACGTTCAGTGGAGGAAGCATAGTGATATGGGATGGTTTTTCAGGATTGGCCTAGGCCCATTAGCTCCTAAGTATTAATGCTTGACCATACAAAGGCAATAGCATGCCAACTGAAAAATGAACTACAAGAGCCAGGCCCTCACATTCAACAGATCATCTCAAAAGCTCTTCTGGATAAGTGGGTAAATATTCCACCACTTATAAAAGTTACACTCTATTAGGACAATCATAACCTTGTAAATCTTTAGGAAGACCACTGTGATATGAGTGCTGACTGACTACACAAGTTGATCAGTGCTATCCATTTAACCCCTTAACGACAGGACAAATGTACGTCCTGGTGAGGTGGTACTTAAAGGAGTACTATGATAACGAAAAAAATGTCAACATCTAATAGGTTGTTTAAATACCTTTCAATAGAGGTGCTGATCTCCTGAATCGGTCCAGCGGTTCTCCCGCTGCAGCCCCCGGTAATTTGGTTTACTTCCGGGTACTGTACGTCTGAATCTGACGTCAGCAATCACGTTACCCAGCAATCACGTTACCCAGCTTTCGCCCACAAGCCCTCCCTCACTCTTGCTCCCCACTCCTAATAATATTCATTACTACGCCCCTCTCTGCCTCCTCTTTGCCTTCCCCTGTCCCAAACCCCACCCGAGCCACTGCGCCATCTCCTCCCCCTCTGCCTCCTCTGTCTACATGTTTAGAGACATGTATTTGCGTAGGTTGCTTTGTGAATATAACAGATAGTTACGGCGGCGTAACTATCTGTTATATTACTGGTTGTAATTGATCACATGCCCGGTCCTAGTATGCTGGCAAGTGCGCATGCGCGCGACTCGCTCGATGATTGGAGGGAGGTTGCTGAGGCGTTTACTCAGCCCAGCAAATGCCGGCTGAGTAAACGAAGTTATTTATGAATATGCAACTTGGGGAGTGACAGGATCGCACTTGCGGGGGCAGGCTAAATGAGAGGAGGAACGAAGTCATGATGACGATTCGTTCCAAAGATGGCCGCGGACGCACAGATGGTGTGGAACGACACTCATAATCCACTGAGAGAGGCTGCACTTCCGGTTTCGCCAGAAAACATGGATGCTTTCATGGAACGCTACAGAGGTAATTGGGAGTGTTATATAACTAAGGGAATCAGTGCAAATGGTGGGTAAATGTTTTACATTAGAGTACTCCTTTAACGCACCAGGACGAACATTTAAGTCCTATACATAACAGCGAGCAACGGAGTGCTGCTCGGGTCATGCTCGGCAGGTCCGGGCTGCTGATAGTAGCCAGGGACCCTCCGGTAATGGCCGACATCCGCGACAGTGTGGATGTCCACCATTAACCCCTCAGATACCGTGATCAATACAGATCACGGCATCTGCGGCAGTGCGGTCTGTAAAACGGATGATCGGATCACCCGCAGCGGCGATCCAATCATCCAGAACGGCAGACTGAGGTCCCCTCACCTGCCTTCTATGGGTCTTCTGCTCTGGTCTGAGACCGAGCAGAAGATCACCGATAACACTGATCAGTGCTATGCCCTATATGCATAGCACTGAACAGTATTAGCAATCGAATGATTGCCATAGTCCCCTATGGGGAATAAAGTGTAAAAAAAGAAAAATGTAAATTGTCCGTCTACCCCATTTTACCCTCAAAAAGTAAAAAAATTTAACACATTTGGTATCTCAGCGTGTGTAAATATCCGAATTATTGGAATATGTTAATTATTCCGTACGGTGAACGGCGTGAAGGTAAAAAAAGTCCAAATTTGCCGCTTTTTTATTACAGCTGTCACGCCCCCTCCCATAGGCTTGCATTGAGGGGGCGGAGCGCAATGTCACAAGGGGCAGAGCCTTGACGTCACAACGCTCCGGCCCCGTGATCAGCAGTAATCAGACCTGGAGCAAACACGCTCCTGGGACTGATTTTAATGGGGTGCGGCGTGCAAGATCACGGGGGTCCCCAGCGATCAGGCATCTTATACCCTATCCTTTGGATAGAGGATAAGATGTCTAAGCGCCGGTGTACCCCTTTAAACAGATTTGTAAATTACTTCTTTTAAAAAAATGTTTACTCCTTCCTGTAGTATTAGCTGCTGAATACTACAGAGGAAATTATTTTCTTTTTGGGACAATGAGCTCTCTGCTGACATGACCACAGTGCTCTCTGTTGACATCTGTCCATTTTAGGAAGTGTCCAGAGCAGCATGTTTTCTATGGGGATTTTCTTCTACTCTGGATAGTTCTTAAAATGGACAGAGATGTCAGCAGAGAGCTCTGTTCCAAAAAGAACAGAATTTCCTCTGTAGTATTCAGCAGCTAATAAGTACGGGAAGGATTAAGATTTTTTTTTTTAAAGAATTCATTTACAAATCTGTTTAACTTTCTGGCATCAGTTGATTTAAATACATTTTCCACCAGAGTGCCCCTTTAACACAAGTTGCTTAGAAGTAGCATTTTTCAACATAGACTTTTCCCAGACACTTGAAAACAATGCAGATGCTAAATACTGCTGCTGCCACATCACTGCTCATACAAGAAAGCCGAGACCACCTTCCTAGCCAGCAATGCTTAGCGGTGGGCAAACACTAAAACAGTGTCTCCCAACCAGGGTTCCTCCAGCTGTTGCTAAACTACAACTCCCAGCATGCCCAGACCGCCGAAGGCTGAGAGTTGTGGTTTAGCAACAGCTGGAGGCACACTAGTTGGGAGACACTGCTATAGAAGCACACATATTGATCATCGCTCATACATACCTGATTCATGTACGTACTATTAATATAACAAAACCTCTCACCAATATTTTACTGGAGACCCAATGGACCGATCTTACCAGAACCTTGGAGACTAAACAATAGCTAAATCACCTGTTCCAGAGTAAATTCATGCAGCTCCCAAAAGAATCTAAAGACCGTAAGCCATCTTACAAAGTGACAGGCACTTAGAGACATGCCAAAGAATATCTTCCCAACAGATGCCCCTTCTGCTCCGTGCCAAGGAGACTACTTACCGAGTACAAGGAGTAGGAATCCTCACAGGTTGGGTTAAAACTGCTTTAGATCAGATTAACTCATACACAAGGCAAGCTAAGAACAAGGGGGCACAATCTGAGGCTGGGGGGGAGGGACGAGAAGCAAGTTCAGGAAATATTTTACTGAAATAGCAGATCTCCAGGACAAACTACCAGCAGACGGTTGGTAAATCCACATTAAATTAAGGATAAACCTGCCTGGAACATACATTTTAATATTTTAGGGCAGCGGTCTTCAACCTGCGGACCTCCAGATGTTGCAAAACTACAACTCCCAGCATGCCCGGACAGCCGTTGGCTGTCCGGGCATGCTGGGAGTTGTAGTTTTGCAACATCTGGGAGGTCCACAGGTTTAAGCCCACTGGCCTAGGGGGTCTATAACTGTTCCTGTCCTACATAAGGTTTATCAAGGATGATGAGAATCTTTATTGTACCCCCATTCCGCAGTATTACATGATGACGCCAATATTAAGCACTTCCCAAATGTAAGATCACATTTCTCTACCTGAATTACTAGTTACTTTGTAATGTCCCAAAGTAAACAGTAAAATACTACAAGGTAATGCTTTCCATAGCAGCTGGGTACATGCCAAGGATGTCTCCATAGAGGCCCATTACTAACCAGCGGCCAAAATAATGATACAATTGGGCACAGAGGGTTCGTGATCCCCAAACTAGACTTCCAGCTAGGGCAACACTAACTCCCAGCATGCCTACTGGATTTGTAGTTTAGCAACAGCTGGAGACCTACAGTAAAGACCACTGGGCGACTTCAGCACCTCCGCTCATAATTGGAAGTTAGCGTTAGCTAATGTAGAGTTGCATCTCTTACAGAACTTCAACTACCATCATCACTCCAACATGAAGCATTGCTGGGAGTTGTAGTGCCCTAGTGTGGCCAGTTTGGCAGTAGTGAGTTCCACTGACTGGTACAGCTGAGTAGACACTTGCAGCTTCACCTACATTAGGGATAAAGGGCTCAGGAAGTGCTGGGAGTTCTAGTTCCACAAGCTACAGTGGCAGCCTCCAGCTGGTAAGGGGGACGTTGCCCAGTTTGCACGCAGCTGTTGCAAAACTACAACTCACAGTGCTGTCCGGGCATGCTGGGAGATGTAGTTTTGCAACAGCTGGAGGCACCATGTCTGGGACACGAGGTAAAGGGCAGGCTCGTCCTTAACCCCCGTGTATTCATCCCCTTCCACTCCACAAAACTTCTCTCCAGGTACTAAACTTATCCTTGCCCAGAGGCAGTGCCCCCCATCCGGAAATGCCCCCGGTGCCAACACCAGTACCTGAGTGCTGCTGCCACCTCCCCGCACCCTGTCACGAGCACCTCAGGCTCCACACAACCTCCACCCCCCCTCCGCTCCCTACAGTCGCCACAGCTGGAGTCGGTCTTCAGGCGGTCTCACCATCTTGACAATGCCTCTCTGCAAAGTAGGCACTGCTGATGCATTCTGAACTCCGGAAGAAGCCATGACGTGACTGACAGAACGACAAACGTGAAGAACTGAGAAATAGAACCGGGCCGGGGAACTGCTGCTAGTGCTGCCGCCGCTTCCCTCACACACTCACTGACTCAGAAAGAGAGAGAGTCGCCGCCGTCCTGCCGCTATTTATCGAACCGCCCCCTCTAGGTGACCCGCGCATGCGCCAAATACAAAGGCGGCTATAGAGCGCTTTCAGGATGACGCTCATTCCCCGCCTACTGAGGGTTTGAACTTCCAGGTCGCTGTGGTAGGAAGGACACGTCAGCACGTGTATGTGTGTAGACTAGCAGGAGCTGTAAGTGACACTCGTGATTTTTGGGGGAAAGTTTTGTGGCGCCAAATACTTTTAAAGAGCTCTGGCAGAGTCAATTGGTAATAGCTATAGCCATTATGGTCCTGCTTTATAAACTGTACTAGAAGCTGCACGATAGTATGGATGGGAAACCACACTGCAAATACACTGCTCAAAAAAAATAAAGGGAACACTAAGATAACACATCCTAGATCTGAATGAATGAACTAATCGTATGACATACTTTCGTCTTTACATAGTTGAATGTGCAGACAACCAAATCTCACAAAAATTATCAATAGAAATCAAATTTATCAACCCATGGAGGTCTGGATATGGAGTCACACTCAAAATCAAAGTGGGAAACCACACTACAGGCTGATCCAACTTTGATGTAATGTCCTTAAAACAAGTCAAAATGAGGCTCAGTAGTGTGTGTGGCCCCCATGTGCCCGTATGACCTCCCTACAATGCCGGGGCATGCTCCTGATGAGGTGGTGGATGGTCTCCTGAGGGATATCCTCCCAGACCTGGACTAAAGGATACGCCAACTCCTGGACAGTCTGTGGAGCAACGTGACGGTGGATGAAGCGAGACATGATGTCCCAGATGTGCTCAATCGGATTCAGGTCTGGGGAACGGGTGGGCCTGTCCATAGCATCAAGGCCTTCCTCTTGCAGGAACTGCTGACACACTTCAGCCACATGAGGTCTAGCATTGTATTGCATTAGGAGGAACCAGGGCCAACCGCACCAGCATATGGTCTCACAAGGGGTCTGAGGATCTTATATCGGTACCTAATGGCAGTCAGGCTACCTCTGGCAAGCACATGGAGGGCTGTGCGGCCCCCCCAAAGAAATGCCACCCCACACCATTACTGACCCACCGCCAAACTGGTCATGCTGGAGGATGTTGCAGGCAGCAGAATGTTCTCAATAACCCTTTCAATTTTGCTCCCACAGACCCAAATGATGGCTTATTTTTTTGCGCCACCAATTCTACTTTGTAATGACATCAGTCATTTTGCCCAAAAATCTACGGAGAAACAGAAAAAAAATCATTGTGTGATGAAATTGAAATTTTTTGTACATTTTGGGTGCTTTCATTTCTACACAGTGCATTTTTTGGTAAAAATTACACCTAATCTTTATTCTGTAGGTCCATACGATTAAAATGATACACTACTTATATAGGTTTGATTTTGTATTACTCCTGAAAAAAATCATAACTACATGCAGGAAAATTTATATTTTTTAAATTGTCTTTTTCTGACCCCTATAACTTATTTATTTTTTGCTTAAGGGGCAGTATAAGGGCTTGTTTTTTACGCTGTGATCTGAAGTTTTTATCGGTACCATTTTTGTTTTGATCAGACTTTTTGATCGCTTTTTATAAAAAATTTTATGGTATAAAAAGTGACCAAAAATACACTATTTTGGACTTTGGAATTTTTTTTGCGCGTACACCATTGACCGTGCAGTTTAATTACCGACATTTACGCACACGGCGATACCACATTTGTTTATATTTTTAAATAGGAAAAGGGGGGTGATTTAAATTTTTATAAGGGAAGGGGGTTCAATCACATTTATTAACTCTTTTTTACACTTGTTTTTTGCAATGTTATAGCTCCCATAGGGGGCTATAACTTATAGTACATTGATTGCCTGCACTGTTCAACGCAAAGCCATAGCATTGCATTGATCAGTGTAATCGGTGGTTGATTGCTCTGGATCTCAGGCTTGGAGCAATCAATCGCCGATTGGATGCACCGGAGGAAGGTAACGGAACCTTTGCTCGCGTCCTAGCTGATCGGGACACTGCGGTTTCACTGCAGTGGTCCCAATCAGCCCAACTGAGCTGACGGGAATGCTTTTTTTTACATTTTAGACATGGCGGTCAACTTTGATCGCCACGTCTAAAAGGTTAATATCGCACGTCACCGCGATCGGTGACGCGCACTATTAGCTCCGGGTCCCGGCTATCGTTAGACACCGGGACCGACCCGATAGGACGCTGGGTCACCACGTGACCCCACGTTATATCGCGGGACCAGGACGTACAGGTACACCCCAAGAGGTTAAAAAAAAAATTATTGTTTCCCAACAGGATGCCAGCTGTTTCATACTGGGAGTTGTAGTTTTGCAACAGCTGAAGGCACCCTGGTTGGAAAAAAAACTAATGAGCAAATTAACCCCTTAAGGACTCAGGGTTTTTCCATTTTTGCACTTTCGTTTTTTCCTCTGCACATTTTAAAAATCATAACCCTTTCAATTTTGCACCTACAGACCCATATGATGTTTATTTTTTTTTGCGCCATCAATTCTACTTTATAATGACGTCAGTCATTTTACCCTAAAATCTACGGCAAAATCCAAAAAATCGTGCGACAAAATTGAAAAAAAAATGCCATTTTTAAATTTTGGGGGCTCCTGTTCCTACTATTATACTATTTTATTTCTATTTTGGACTTTGGAATTTTTTTATGTGTACGCCATTGACCATGCAGTTTAATTAATGGTATATTTTTATATTTCTGACATTTACGCACGCGGCGATACCACATATGTTTATTTCTATTTACACAGTTTAAAAAAATGGGAAAAGGGAGGTGATTCAATCTTTTATTAGGGAAGGGATTAAATCATCTTTATAAAGTTTATTTTTATTTCCCTCTTTTTTTGCAATGTTATATGCTCCCATAGGGGACTATAACATGCATTACACTGATTGCCAGCACTGATCAATGCTATGCCAGCATTGATCAGTGTTTTTGGCATTCGACTGCTCCTGCCTGGATCTTAGGCATGGAGCAGTCATTCTGCGATCGGACAACAAGGAGGCAGGTAGGGACCCTCCTCGTATCCTGACAGCTGATTGGGTGAAACCGCGGTGGTCCCAATCAGCCCAACTGAGCTGCCGGTAATGCTTTTTTAAATTTTTTTTTAATTTTTTTTTTACTTTAGACGCTGCGATCAACTTTGATCGCCGTGTCTAAAGGGTTAATACCAGACATCGCCGCGATGTCACCAGAGATGTCCAGTATTCACCACGGGTCCCGGCTACCGTTAGCTGCCGGGACCGACCTGATATGACGCGGGTTGACCGCGCATTATATTGCGGACGCAGGGCGTACAGGTACACCCTGCATTCCCAAGAAGTTAAGAGCAGCAAAGTCATAAAATGTGAATGAGCATCAGCTTGCATGGTAATAATTTAAAGCAGTGCATCTTCAGCTGTTGCAAAACTACAACTCCCAGCATGCTAGGACAGCCTTGGTTAGAAAACCCTGATTTGAAGACTTTACTTTTTAAAGGTGTGTTCACACTTTCAGGTTTTAACCTCTTAAGGATGCAGTGAGTACTTGTACACCCTGCACCCAGTCCGGGTATAAAATGCGGGGTCACGGCGGGACCCCGACTCATACCGGGTCGGTCCCGGCAGCTAATGACAGCCGGGACCCTGGGCTAATAGCGCACGGCACCGATCGTTGTGCCGCGTGCTATTAACCCTTTAGACGCGGCATTCAAAGTTGATCGCTGCATCTAAAATTAAAGTAAAAGCTTCCCGGCAGCTCAGTTGGGCTGATCGGGATCATCGCGGTGTCCCGATCAGCTAGAACGCCACCTGCCACCGTCGCGTCTGATCGGCGATTGATTGAGGCCTGAAATCCAGGCTTGAGCAATCGACCGCCGATTACACTGATCTTTGCCGTGTCAATGCACGGCAATGGTCTGTGTATAAGATCGGTATGTGCAGTGATATAGCCACCAGGGGGGGCTGTAACACTGCAAACAAAAAAAAGGGTAAAAAAAAGATACTAAAGATCATTTAAACACCTTCCTTAATAAAAGTAACAATCACCCCCCTTTTCCCATAAAAAAAAAAAAACTGTGTAAATAAAAATAAACATGTGGTATCGCCGCGTGTGGAAATGTCAGAACTATAAAAATATATTGTTAATTAAACTGCACGGTCAATGGCGTACATGCAAAAAAATTCCAAAGTCCAAAATAGCGTATTTTTGGTCACTTTTTATATCATAAAAAAAAAATGAATAAAAAGCTATCAAAAAGTCAGTAATATAACAATGGTACCGATAAAACTTCCAGATCACGGTGCAAAAAATGAGCCACTCATACTGGCCCCTAGGCAGAAAAATAAAAAAGTTATAGGGGTCAGAGGATGACCATTTTAAACCTCTTCAGGACGCCGGGCGTATGCATACGCCCTGCATCCCGAGTCCTTAAGGATGTGGGGCGTATGCATACACCCGTGGGAATTGGCCGGTTGGGGACCAGACCGGGATGCCTGCTGAAATCATTCAGCAGGCATCCCGGCACATCGCCAAGGGGGGTCCTGAGACACCCCCCCCCCCCATGTCAGCGATCGCAGAAAATCGCATGTCAATTCAGACATGCGATTTTCTGCTATTCCGGGCTGATCGTGTCTCTGGTGACCCGATCACCCGGAAAATAGGGATGAGTGACAGCCCCGATCATCCTGAGGGATAGGAGCGAGGTCGCAGTGCTGCGATCTCCTCCTATCCCCTGCCATTGGTCAGAACTGATTCTGACCAATGGCAGCGCAGGACTGTGGGTTGCTGTCAGTGGAGACCGGTACCGGTAAGATGGCGTGGGGACCGAAGATCATCATGGAGACTGCAGAGATCCCCGCTCAGGTAGGGAAACGACGGTGGGGGGGAATGAAAGTGAAAGTAAAGCGATCTTTACTGTGGCAACCACTAGGAAGGCAGAACTGCAACTCCCAGGGTCACAGTTTGGAGACCACTGTTACAGTGGTGCCCAAACGGTAGCCCTCCACATGTTGCCAAAATACAACTCTCAGCATGCCTAGACTACCCAGGCATGCTTGGATTTGTAGTTCTGTAACATCTGTCCCTTCAGATTTTGCAATTTTCATGAAATTTTTGAAAATTGCTGCTCTACTTAGAAGCCCTCTAAGTTTTTTCAAAAAGTAAAAATATGTCCATTTTATGATGCCAACATAAAGTGGACATATTGTATTTGTGAATAAAAATAAAATTTATTTGAAATATCCATTTTCCTTACAAGCAGAGAGCTTCAAAGTTGGAAAAATGCAAAAATTTCATGAAATTTGGGGATTTTTCACCAAAAAAGGATGCAAGTAACGACGAAAATTTACCACCAAAATAAAGTAGAATATGTCACAAAAAAACTGTCTCAGAATCAGAATATTCTATAAAAGCGTTTTAGAGTTATAAATGTGTCAGAATTGCTAAAAAGGGCTCAGTCCTTAAGGGGAAAAAGGGCTGCGTCCTTAAGGGGTTAAACGTATAAATTTTCCTGCATGTAGTTATGATTTTTTTTAGTAGTATGACAAAATCAAACCTATATAAGTAGGGTATCATTTTAACCGTATGGACCTACAGAATAAAAATAAGATGTCATTTTTACCGAAATATGCACTGTGTAGAAATGCAGAAACTAGTACAAGAAAAAACTTTTTTGGGAGCGGTGTACTGATCCTTCGGTTGGCAACACTTTTAAATGAATAAAGTTCACAGTTACACTTGGTGAGTGGTTACTGGAACCACTCACACACTTTAGAAAGCCTGTAGATACAACCAGTGATCTCTCATATCAGTCCTTTCTCCGCATCAATCCTCCTCGGTAAGTGACTCGCCACTCCGAATAATATAATGAAGAAGCAAAAAAAAAAAAACACAAATATAGGAGAGCGGACAGGATCGATATTCATATGCAGCCACTTTTCTACGTTCAAAGCGCAACTCTACTTACTTCGGCAAGAGGGGTTTTTTCGTCCTTAAACCCCCCTCAGTCCGGCTAGCCTTCGAACAAGTTCGTCTTTACCACGCCATCCAGGTATATGACACACCGTCAATCAATCACTTCTTTTTTCGGATCCGTCCGAAAATTTTCTTTATAATCACTGCAATGCACTGAACTTCATTCAAAAAGAATAATTTATTTAATACTACATATAATCCGACGCGTTGCAGGGAGAAAATTCCCCTTCCTCAGGGATACCTATTCCTAATACAATTACTACTTTTATATGGATCTATGACCCCATATTCACCCGGAAACAATTGCCCATTGGCCGAGACATTAAAATGCCCAAAATTTCTATTTCCTCTATACTCGCTCAATACATTCATTAAAATCATTCGGAACCAATGTGTTCAGTTTAAAAATATAAAAACTTTCTCTCCTACATAAAGTGGAGAATCTACGTAAACCTTCCGCTATCTGCTCCACGGGGATCACCCGTAGCAACCCTGGGTCTGCATTATGGTGTGTTGAAAAATGACGGGAAACACTATGCTTTAAATATTTATGCTTAATATTAAATCTATGTGAATTTATTCTTTTTAGAAGTGTTTGAGATGTGCGGCTCACATATTGAGTCCCACACGGACATTCGAGCACATAAATGACAAAATTACTAGCACAATTTAATCTAGATTTTATAGGAATTTCCTCACCAGTGGACGCACTTTTTATTTTCTGTTTACCGTTTTCTATATGTGAACAGGTACCACATCTCTTTTCATTACATCTAAACGATCCTTTCATTATTTCTTGTTCTTTTTTTGTTTTTTTTGCTCATTATATTTGTATTTAATTTAGGGTATGAAGGTGCAATTTCTTGTGCAACTGTTTTTGCTCGCCTATAAATGAACTTTGGTCTGAATTCATTAGTTCCTAAAACCCCTCTCGCCGAAGTAAGTAGAGTTGCGCTTTGAACGTAGAAAAGTGGCTGCATATGAATATCGATCCTGTCCGCTCTCCTATATTTGTGTTTTTTTTTTTGCTTCTTCTGTGTAGAAATGGAAGCCCCCAAAAGTTGCAAAATGGCATTTATTCTTCAATTTTGTCGCAAAATGAATTTTTCCACTTCGCCGTGGATATCTTGGTAAAATGACTAATGTCACAGCAAAGTAGAATTGGTGGATCAAATAATAAGCCATCATATGGAATTTTATGTGCAAAATTGAAAGCGTTATGATTTTTAGAAGGTGATGAGGAAAAAATGAAAATGCAAAAACGGAAAAACCCTGTGTCCTTAACCCCTTCCCGCTATTGGACGTATGCATACGTCCAGGCGAATTACACGTTCGCGCAAATGGACGTATGCATACGTCCAAGCGATCTCCTGCTCTGCCGCGGGCAGCGCAGGAGATCGCGGGTGGGACTCAGCTGTCAATCACAGCCGGAGTCCCACCGCAGCTGCTGGGGCCGCGATCGCGCCGGTCCCGGCAGCATTAACCCCATAGATGCCGTGATCAGTCTGATCACGGCATCTATGGTGTTTGCAGGGGGAGCGCTCTCCCCCTGCCCATCAATCGCGGCGCCGCGATAAAATAAGGGGGATCGGGGGTGTCCAAGACACCCTCGATCCCCCTTGAAGAGATAGGAGTGAGGTGGCAGGGTTGCCACCCCTCCTATCCCTGCTATTGATCGGCGGAGCAGCCGACCAATAGCAGACTGGGGGCGGGGGGGTTAAAGTTCGGTTCCCCGCGCTATGCCCACCCATCGGTGTCCGGGCACAGCGGGGGGAACCGTGTAGTAGCGGCGGCGGCGGCGATCACTTACCCAGCGGCGGCGGCGGCGGCGGCTGTGATCACGGCGGCGGTGGAGGTGAGTATGGCGCCGCGTGTCCATAGTCTGTTGCCTAGCAACAACTGCAGGGCGACAGTTTAGAGAGTGGTCTCTAAACTGTCGCCCTCCAAATGTTGCAAAACTACAACTCCCACCATGCCTTGACAGCTGTTTGCTGTGTTGGCATGCTGGGAGTTGTAGTTTTGCAAGATTTAGAGGGGTTCAGGCTAGAGATCACTGACAGTGGTCTCTAAACTGTAGCCCTCCAGATATTACAAAACTACAACTCCCAGCATGCCCAGACAGCAGTTTGCTGTCTTAGCATGCTGAGATTTGTAGTTTTGCAACATCTGGAGGGCCACAGTTTAGAGACCACTGTCAGTGATCTCCAGCCTGAACCCCTCTAAATCTTGCAAAACTACAACTCCCAGCATTCAGGAACAGCAAATGGCTGTCTCGGCATGCTGGGAGTTGTACTTGCGTGCATCCAGCTGTTGCATAACTACATCTCCCAGCATTCCCTTTGGCAATCAGTACATGCTGAGAGTTGTAGTTCTGCAACAGCTGGAGGCACACTGGTTGGGAAATACCGAGTTAGGTAATAGGTTCTATTACCTAACTCAGTATTTTCCAACCAGTGTGCCTCCAGCTGTTGCAAAACTACAACTCCCAGCATGCACGTTCTGTCAGTGCATGCTGGGAGTTGTAGTTCCCCCCCCCCCCTCCCATGTGAATGTACAGGTTACATTCACACTGGCGGCGGATTACAGTGAATTCCCTGCTTCAGGTTTGAGCTGCAGCAGCCGCAGCTCAAACTCCTAGCGGGAGACTCAGTGTAATCCGCCGTCAGTGTGAATGTAACCTAAAAACACTACACTAACATAAAATAAAGAGTAAAACACTACATATACACACGTACACTGCCCCCCCCCACCACCACCCCTTCCCCCCCAATAAAAATGAAAAACGTATCCTACAGCAGTGTTTCCAAAACGGAGCCTCCAGCTGTTGCAAAACAAAAACTCCCAGCATTTCCGGACAGCCATTGACTGTCCAAGCATGCTGGGAGTTTAGCAACAGCTGGGGGCACCCTGTTTGAGAATCACTGGTGTAAAATACCCCTATGTCCACCCCTATGCAAATCCCTAATTTAGGCCTCAAATGCACATGGCGCTCTCTCACTTTGGAGCCCTGGTGTATTTCAAGGCAACAGTTTAGGGCCACATATGGGGTATCGCCGTACTCGGGAGAAATTGCCTAACAAATTTTGGGGGGCTTTTTCTCCTTTTACCCCTTATGAAAAGGTAAAGTTGGGGTCTACACCAGCATGTTAGTGTAAAAAAAAACATTTTTGTACACTAACATACTGGTGTTGCCCCATACTTGAAAATTTCACAAGCGGTAAAAGAAAAAAAGCCTCCAAAATTTGTAACGCAATTTCTCCTGAGGACGGAGATACCCCATATGTGGGCGCAAAGTGTTCTGGGGACGCACAACAAGGCTCAGAAGGGAGAGTGCTCCATGTAAATTTGAGGTCTAAATTGGTGATTTGCACAGGGGTGGCTGATTTTACAGCGGTTCTGACATAAGTGCAAAACAATAAATACCCACATATGACCCCATTTTGGAAACTACACCCCTCACGGAATGTAATAAGGGGTACAGTGAGCATTTACGCCCCACAGGTGTCTGACAGATCTTTGAAACAGGGGTCTGTGAAAATGAAAAATAAAATGTTTTAATTTGCACAGCCCACTGTTCCAAAGATCCGTCAAATGCCAGTGGGGTGTAAATTCTCCCTGCACCCCTTATTACCTTCCGTGAGGGGTGTAGTTTTAAAAATGGGGTCACATGTGGGGGGTCCACTGTTCTGGCACCACGGGGGGCTTTGGAAATGCACATGGCCAAATTCTCTCTCCAAAAGCTCAATGATGCTCCTTCTCTTCTGAGCATTGTAATTCGCCCCCAGTGCACTTCACGTCCACTTATTGGGTATTTCCATACTCATAAGAGATGGGGTTACAAATTTTGGGGGGTATTTTCTGCTATTATCCCTTGTAAAAATGTAAAATTTGGGGGAAAACAAGCATTTTAGTGTAAAAAAAATATTTATTTTTTTACATATGCAAAAGTCGTGAAACACCTGTGGGGTATTAAGGTTCACTTTACCCCTTGTTACGTTCCCCAAGGGGTCTAGTTTCCAAAATGGTATGCCATGTGTTTTTTTTTTCTGTCCTGGCACCATAGGTGCTTCCTAAATGCGGCATGCCCCCAGAGCAAAATTTGCTTCCAAAAAGCCAAATGTGACTCCTTCTCTTCTGAGACCTGTAGTGCGCCAGCAGAGCACTTTTCATCCCCATATTGGGTGTCTTCTGAATCGGGAGAAATTGGGCTTCAAATGTTGGGGGGTATTTTCTGCTATTACCTTTTTTAAAAATGTAACATTTTTGCTAAACCAAGCATTTTTGGTAAAATTTTTTTATTTTTTTTACATATGCAAAAGTCGTGAAACACCTGTGGGGTATTAAGGTTCACTTTATCCCTTGTTACGTTCCTCAAGGAGTCTAGTTTCCAAAATGGTATGCCATGTCGTTTTTTTTTGCTGTCCTGGCACCATAGGGGCTTCCTAAATGCGACATGCCCCCCGAGCAAAATTTGCTCTCAAAAAGCCAAATATGACTCCTTCTCTTCTGAGCATTGTAGTTCGCCCGTAATGCACTTCAGGTCAACTTATGGGGTACCTCCATACTCAGAAGAGATGGGGTTACAAATTTTGGGGGATATTTTCTGCTATTAACCCTTGCAAAAATGTGAAATTTGGGGGGGAAACACACATTTTAGTGAAAAATTATTATTTTTTTTTTTACATATGCAAAAGTCATGAAACACCTGTGGGGTATTAAGGCTCACTTAATTCCTTTTTACGTTCCTCAAGGGGTCTAGTTTCCAAAATGGTATGCCATGTTTTTTTTATTTGCTGTTTTGGCACCATAGGGGCTTCCTAAATGCAACATGCCCCCCAAAAACCATTTCAGAAAAACGTACTCTCCAAAATCCCCTTGTCGCTCCTTTGCTTCTGAGCCCTCTACTGCGCCCGCCGAACAATTTACATAGACATATGAGGTATGTGCTTACTCGAGAGAAATTGGGCTACAAATTCAAGTATAAATTTTATCCTTTTACCCCTTGTAAAAATTCAAAAATTGGGTCTACAAGAACATGCAAGTGTAAAAAATGAAGATTTTGAATTTTCTCCTTCACTTTGCTGCTTTTCCTGTGAAACACCTAAAGGGTTAAAACACTTACTGAATGTCATTTTGAATACTTTGGGGGGTGCAGTTTTTGTAATGGGGTCATTTATGGGGTATTTCTAATATGAAGACCCTTCAAATCCACTTCAAACCTGAACTGGTCCATGAAAAATAGCGAGTTTGAAAATTTTGTGAAAAATTGTAAAATTGCTGCTGAACTTTGAAGCCCTCTGGTGTCTTCCAAAAGTAAAAACTCATAAATTTTATGATGAAAATATAAAGTAGACATATTGTATATGTGAATCCAAAAAAAATAATATTTGGAATATCCATTTTCCTTACAAACAGAGAGCTTCAAAGTTAGAAAAATACAAAATTTTCAATTTTTTCATCAAATTTTGGGATTTTTCACCAAGAAAGGATGCAAGTTACCACAAAAATTTACCACTATGTTAAAGTAGAATATGTCACGAAAAAACAATCTCGGAATCAGATTGATAAGTAAAAGCATTCCAGAGTTATTAATGTTTAAAGTGACAGTGGTCAGATGTGCAAAAAAGGGCTGCGTCCTAGAGGTGAAAATGGGCTGTGTCCTTAAGGGGTTAAGAGGTTAAATTGCCATTGTTGAATACACAGCCAGGAATGAATTTGAAAACAGAAATTTTATTTACATCCTCTATTTATCTGTGCCTGGCATTGTGTTTAGTAATGGCAATTATAAACCTGAATGTGTCTCCATACCCTTAGGCTAGGGCTGCCCAGCAACGTTTTTCTAGCACTACTAATTTGGTTTAAGTATCCAGCCACAGTCCAAATCGAAACAGTGAGTTCTATGCAATTTTGTTTGGTGGACATAAGTTTTAATAACTTTCGACCGACAGTTATCTCTCGTAACCTCTTCATTTGGCTTGGCCGAATATTTATACGTTCTGTGAGGGAATGAATAAGCAGCTCTGCAGCTCTGGAGCCAGCTTATTCCTCCCTTAACAATAGGGTTGAGTCATGAAAATGCAATATGCCTAACCCTTCTTTCTACTGACATTAGAGACCGCCATAGACCAGTGGTTCCCAATTGGAGTGCCGCAGCTTTCTACCAGGGAAGATGGCAACTGGATGCGCTAGGATCCTGCTGGGCTTAGCAGCTTCACAGGTGTCCTAGAGCGCCCTAGGATGTAAGTATCATGCCTGTGACCCCTAAAGGTTGGGAGTGTCTCTTGGTGGTGGTAGTGATTACAAGGGAGCGGAATAGGCTTTGTGTTTGTTTGTTTGTAAAAAATTGTTTTTTAATAAAATCCTCAGTGGGGCTCCTGCCCACATGAGACAAGATACTTCCATGGGGTCCTACCTACTTGAGGGCAAACTACCTTTAAGGGGATCCTACATACAGGGGCTCCTACAAAGAGGGGACAAACTACCTTTAGGTGGTCCTACCTATGGGGGCGCGGGTAAAACTACATTCAAGAGGGTCCTTCCTACAGTGAGCAAACAACCTCAAGGGAAGGGGGAGGTCTGGTAGGAGGTTGGTAAAATTACCACAAGGGGTTTCAACCTCCATGAGGCAAACTACTTACAGAAGGGGCAAACTGCCTAAAGGGGGTCATGCCTACATAGGCAACATACCTACAGGTGGAGATAAACCACCTACAGGAGAAAACTACATACTAGGGAAACTACCTACAAGGAACAAAATTATATTCAGGGGAACTACCTACTGGGGGGTGATAACTTACTAACATAAACTACATCCAGGGGCACTACCTATTGGGGAAAATTACTTGCCTGAGCAACCTATCGACCCAATGGGGGAGGGAGCTACCTACCTTTCCCCAACTGACCGATTCTTCCCCACCAACCTACTTGCCTACAAACTATGCATGACACCAAGTGGGGTAATTATTACTGTTTAGGACCCTATAAGTTGGGAGAAAAGGAACGAATTTGCTGTAAAACTGTTAGTTATCTGGCAGGTTCTGCAAAGATGAGTTGTGGTTTGAAAAAATGTTCATGACAGTCTGAGACAGATGGTGAAGAAAAGGTAAAATGAACCACTCAGATTAGTGAAGTCACCTGTGAGTTACTGGATATACCAGCACAGTAATGTTCATATCTATCAGATATAGATATTGTGCATTGCTTCTTTTTAACCATTTTTTGTCTTTTATAGGGAATAATTTGGTTGGGGCGCCCCGAGGTTTAAAAAGTTGAGAAACATTTCCTTAAAGGGGTACTCTGCTGAAAAAACTCTTTATTATTAATTAAATTTTTTCAAATCAACTGACACCAGAAGGTTAAACAGATTTGTAAATTACTTCTATTAAACAATCTTAATCCTTCCAGTACTTATCAGCTGCTGTATGCTCCACATGAAGTTGAGTAGTTCTTTTCTGTCTGACCACAGTGCTCTCTGCTGACACCTCTGTCCATGTCAGGAACTGTCCAGAGTAGGAGTAAATCCCCATAGCTAACCTCTCCTGCTCCGGACAGCTATAATAGAGTGTGTGTGTGTGGGGGGGGGGTGATATTGCCTTGGGGGGGCGGGGCACGATGCCCCCTTCCCATAGACTTTCGTTGAGGGGGCAGGTGTGATGTCACGAGGGGTGGCCCTGAACACAGAAGCCCGCACACAGCGTTCGGAACAATAAACATCCGGACGCTGGGGAGCGGAGCTCCGGAAGCAGGGCAGCGGAGTATCCCTTTAAGATACTAAAGGTAGTATTTATTACACAATGGTGTCCTCTAATTAGCAATACTAGTGGTTATATTTTGTCAGAACTGGTGGTGATAATAGTCCAAAGAAGAACAGTCCAGTGCAGTATTTACAGATGAAAGAATCTAAGAATTATTCCATATATAAACCTAAAGAATATAGCAAGAGTAGACAACTCATACCAAATAAGTAAGGGTGTCTTATTCACTTGATATGTCTCACTTGTCTACTCTTGCTTTACCCTGCACATGTATTTTTCAGTATTTATATGAGACTTGCATTGAACTGTCCAAGAATCATTATCCAAGAAACTTTGCAAGTAGCGTGCAAATTTAGTTTAGACTCTTGTTTTCCTCCAGTGGGCATAATTGAAGTACATACAACTTGTTTATGACTTTTAGCTGCAATCAAGCCTAAGACTTTAGTTACACAATATTTGTGATGTGTGACATATACACTAAAATGCTTTTAGACTTTGAATGGGCACTCTAATTAAAATTAATTTTTGTTTTGATGACACCTCTTTATTGTTTTCTTTCTTGTGACTCTTGTGCATATATCATATTTGTTTAAAAACATTAATAGAAATCTTTGAAAAGAAAAACAAATTTTTGCTATTGCACCCCTTATGATAAATAAAAAATCTTTCTAATGTACTTTGTTTAAAAAAATGAAATTTTCTATGTTTTATTTGTGTTTAAAAAAAAAAAAAAAAAAAGCTGCCACTAGGTGTCTCCCTACTTGTCCAGAGCACATTTCCCCCCATCTTTTGCACAGACTTTGGACTCCTGCTGGCCTAGCATAAGTCCAAACACAGAAAATGCAGACTGGATTGCTGAGAGGTGTGTGTCCAGCTTTATCCAATCATAGCTCATCTTACACTTAACTGCCATTTGCTGTTGGTTGCAGAGTGAGGGAGGAAGTTCTCCCCTGTATGGCTTCAGATGATGTCACACTTTCTGGGGAACACCCCTTCCCAGTCTGTGAATCTGACTGAGACTGTGCAGAAAATACAGAGCAATATCAAGGTAGAAAACTAAACAAATTATAAAAATAAAGGCAAGGGGTGGTTTATCATGATGGGGGAAGTGAACTGGGAGGATTATAAAATGTATTAAGTTAATGAGAGGTACTCTTTAAAAGCCAAATCTATATGTTTTAATTAAACAGGCTTTTGAAAAAAAAATATATATGCCACGCCAGACAAAAGGTGGCAGGCTTCCTTTTAACTAAACATACGATTACAAACAGTATTCATCAACACACTAATATGCTCTAAATCCATAGACAGATGAAAGCTATGCACTCACCGTTCCTATAGTGTAGTTTTATACGGACATTCCGTTCCAGCAGGGAGACTGTAACGCCGAGTGCTCCGGGCCCCGCTTCCCCTCCGGAGCGCTCACGACGTTACTCTTCTGCTTGCAGCGCTCCGGTCTGCGAGTCTGACCGGGAGCGCTGCTCTATGTCCCTCGGCGAGAATGCGACCCCCGCGGCGGAACGTGCCCGCCCGCGGGTCGCATCCCGTGTCTCTTACCGGCCCTGTCCTTCTGCTCAGTCCCGGTGCGCGTGGCCCCTCTCTCTAGGGCGCGCGCGCGCCGGGTCTCTCAGATTTAAAGGGCCAGTGCACCATTAATTGGTGCCTGGCCCAATTAGTTCCTAAGCACTTCCACTCCATAAAAACCCACTTCCCCTTCCTGTCCCTGCCGGATCTTGTTGCCTTGTGCCCTGAGAAAGCGTTATAGTGTGTTCCCAAGCCTATGTACCCAGACCTTCTGCTGTTGCCCCTGACTACGAACCTCGCTGCCTGCCCTGACCTTCTGCTACGTCCGACCTTGCTCTTGCCTTGTCCTTGTGTACCGCGCCTGACTCAGCTGTCAGTGAGGTTGAGTCGCTATCGGGTGGAACCACCTGGGGGTTACCTGCCGCTGCAAGTCCATCCCGCTTTGCGGCGGGCTCGGGTGAAAACCAGTAGCCCCTTAGATTCGGTTCCCCTGGTACGGCCCATGCCATCACCTCACTGACACAGAGGATCCACCTCCAGTGTCCTCTCTGCATACCAGTCAGGATCCTGACAGAGACTTCATTGATGCGGGGTGCTCAGAGGCAAACACCCGTTTTCGCACAATAGGTGTGTGCTTCTTCCGGCTTCAAACATGTCACTGCAGGATTTGTTGCCATGGGAACATAAAACCAAAAAAGAGACGTTCCATATATGTGAATTAAAACATATTATCATAAATCTTAAAACGAATACGTATTAATGGACACGAAAATAGTAATAGCCACATTATTTACAAGAGCGGCAATAAATCTATTCTGTCATTCAGACCTGCAGCGCCCTGTTCATCCACCCGGAGGATCCAGTGCACCTCTCGAGCAAGCAAGAGATTGTGACGATCTCCAAGTGGTGGAGTATTAACTATTTCTAAGCCTCCAAATCTCATGACCTCTGCATTGCCTCCATGTACTTCTCTAATATGTTCGATCAGTCTGGTAGCACCAACTCCCGTTCTGATCGAATACATATGTTCTCTAAATCTGACCACTTAGTTTTCCCTATATAGTGTCTAGAGCAAGGGCAAATAATATAATAGACCACATAGGTTGATTTGCATGTACTCAAATCTTTTATATCATGTGAATATCCTCCTAAACTAACCCAAGCACTATTCACATTATAGCGGCAATGTCAGGATCCGGGTACTGTGAGGATACTGGTGGTGGATCCTCTGTGTCAGTGGGGTGATGACGTGGGCCGTACCAGGGGAACGGAGTCTAAGGGGTTACTGGTATTCACCAGAGCCTGCCGCAAAGCGGGATGGACTTGCTGCGGCAGGTAACCCCCAGGTCGTTCCACCCGATAGCTACTCAACCCCGGCTGACGGCTGAGATAGGCGCGGTACAAGGGATTAGGCAAGAGCAAGGTTGGACGTTACAGAAGGTCAGGGCAGGCAGCAAGGATCGTAGTCAGGGGCAACGTAAGGAGGTCTGGAACACTGGCTTGGGACACACAAAGAACGCTCTCACTGGCACAATGGCAACAAGATCCGGCAATGCTGGGAAGGGGAAGTGAGGTTATAAAGGCGTGGAGCAGGTGGGAGCTAATTACACTGATTGGGCCGGGCACCAATTAGTGGTGCACTGGCCCTTTAAATCTTAGAGAGCTGGCGCACGCGCCCTAGAGAGCGGAGTCGCGCGCGCCAGGACGTGACAGCCGGGGACCGGGACAGGTGAGCAGATTGGGATGCGATCCGCGAGCGGGCGCGTCCCGCTATGCGAATCACATCCCCACCGGCAGTGTCAGTGCAGCACTCCCGGTCAGCGGGTCTGACCGGGGCGCTGCAGAGAGGAGAACGCCACGAGCGCTCCTGGGGAGGAGCAGGGACCCGGAGCGCTCGGCGTAACAGGCAATAGTTGCAGTGCCTGCATTTTCTATTTCCTTTTGGAAAATCTCTGGTAAGCCACATTTCTTTCCTTTTAACGTTTTTATGAAAATTCTTCTTGTTATTAATAAAATCTTGAATAGTTTTATTTCTTCGATGTGTAATAATCGGTTTTCTTCCAGCCACTTCTTTCAACTCCGGATCCTGCTCCAGCATGTACCAATGTTTCCTTATTACTTTATTAATAAAATTGTTCATTTGTGTATTCTTAAATAAAAAAACGAATTTTTTATCTTGTTTCAACCTTTTCCTCTTAGACCCCTGCAAGATTTCAGTTCTAGGCATCTGTTCCACTTTGTTATATGCCATCTCTACAACCCCTTTCGGATAACCTCTTTTATTCAGTCGTTCTCTCAAATCTGTAGCTTGGATTTGGAATGTCTCTTCACTAGTATTATTTATTTTTAATCTTAGAAACTGACTAAATGGTATTCCGTCACGTACATGCCTAGGATGTGAGCTTTCGTAATGCAGCAATGTATTTTTTCAAAATAGCTTTTCTAAACCCTTGGATTTCGAGGCCTTCATTGATAACTACCATTTTGATATCCAGGAACTCCAATTCCTTGTTACCATACACACTTGTAAACAGCATGTTAACTTCATTGGTCCCATTCAGGTATTCCACAAACGTATAAAATTCTCTCTCCGTTCCGTCCCATACAATTAGCACATCATCCACGTATCTGTGGTATGATTTGATCTTCATGACAAAGGGGTTGCTTACTGTATAAATGTACTATCTTTCCATAATAGCCAATAATGAATTCATGTTACGCGGCGTTCCTCTCTCTGCAGCGCCCCGGTCAGACCCGCTGACCGGGAGCGCTGCACTGACACTGCCGGCGGGGATGCGATTCGCATAGCGGGATGCGCCCGTTCGCGAATCGCATCCCAAGTTTCTCACCTGTCCCGGTCCCCGGCTGTCTCGTCCTGGCGCGCGCGGCTCCGCTCCTTAGGGCGCGCGCGCGCCATCTCTTTAAGACTTAAAGGGCCAGTGCACCAATGATTGGTGCCTGGCCCAATCTGTCTAATTAGCCTCCACCTGCTCCCTGTCTATTTAACCTCACTTCCCCTTCACTTCTTTGCCGGATCTTGTTGCCTTTGTGCCAGAGAAAGCGTTTACAGTGTTTGCCTTACCAGTGTACCTGACCTCTTGCTATTGCTATTGACTACGAGCCTTGCCACCTGCCCCAACCTTTTGCTACGTCTGACCTTGCCTCTGCCTAGTCCTTCTGTCCCACGTCTACTCAGCAGTCAGCGAGGTTGAGCCGTTGCCGGTAGATACGACATGGTTGCTACCGCCGCAGCAAGACCATCCCGCTTTGAGGCGGGCTCTGGTGAATACCAGTAGCAACCTAGAACCGGTCCACCGACACGGTCCACGCCAATCCCTTGCTGACACAGAGGATCCACATCCAGCCTGCCGAATCCTAACAGTAGATCCGGCCATGGATCACGCTGAGGTCCCGCTGCCAGTTGTCGCTGAACTTACCACCAGCAGTCTCAACAGATAGAGCAACTTGGACAACAGTTCGCCCAACAAGGACAGCAGCTGTCGCAGTTGACCGCCATGCTACAGCAACTTCTGCCACAGCTACAGCAGCAACCATCTCCTCCGCCAGCTCCTGCACCTCCTCCGCAGCGAGTGCCCGCTCCTGGCCTCCGCTTGTCCCTGCCGGACAAATTTGATGGGGACTCTAGACTTTGCCGTGGTTTTCTTTCACAATGTTCCCTACATTTGGAGATGTTGTCGGACCAATTTCCTACAGAACGGTCAAAGGTGGCTTTCGTGGTCAGTCTCCTGTCTGGGAAGGCCCTGTCATGGGCCACACCGCTCTGGGACCGCAATGATCCTGTCACTGCCACCGTACAGTCCTTCTTCGCTGAGGTGCGTAGTGTCTTCGAGGAACCAGCCTGAGCTTCTTCTGCTGAAACTGCCTTGCTGAACCTGGTCCAGGGAAATTCTTCTGTAGGCGAATACGCCATCCAATTTCGTACCCTCGCCTCAGAACTATCTTGGAACAACGAGGCCCTCTGCGCGACCTATAAAAAAGGCCTATCCAGTAACATCAAAGATGTGCTGGCCGCACGAGAAATTCCTGCCAACCTGCATGAACTTATCCATTTGGCCACCCGCATTGACATGCGTTTTTCTGAAAGACACCAGGAGCTCCGCCAGGAAAAAGACCTTGATCTCTGGGCACCTCTCTCACAGTATCCTTTGCAATCTACCCCTGTGCCTCCCGCCGAGAAGGCTATGCAAGTGGATCGGTCTCGCCTGACCCATGAAGAGAAGACTCGCCGCAGAGATAAAAATTTGTCTGTACTGCGCTAGCACCGAACATTTCTTGGTGGATTGCCCTATTCGTCCTCCACGTCTGGGAAACACACGCACCCAGCTCACGTGGGAGTGGCGTCTCTTGGTCTGAAGTCTGCTTCTCCACGTCTCACTGTGCCCGTACGGATTTCTCCTTCTGCCAACTCCTCCTTCTCAGCTGTGGCCTTCTTGGACTCTGGTTCTGTGGGAAATTTCATTTTGGCCTCTTTTGTTAATAAGTTCAACATCCCTGTGACCCGTCTCGCCAAGCCGCTCTACATTTCCTCGGTCAACAGAGTGAAATTGGACTGCACTGTGCGTTACCGCACAGAACCCCTGCTCATGAGCATTGGACTGCATCACGAAAAAATTAAACTTTTTGTTTTGCCCAACTGCACCTCTGAAGTCCTCCTCGGTCTGCCATGGCTCCAACACCACTCTCCTACCCTTGACTGGACCACCGGGGAGATCAAGAGCTGGGGTGCTTCTTGCCACAAAAGATGCCTCACGTCTGCCCCCAGTCCCATCTGCCAAATCTCAGTGTCTCCCCCTATACCTGGTCTCCCCAAGGCCTATCAGGACTATGCCGTGCCTCCTCATAGCCCTCGTCCTGGTAACACTCTGCCCCGTGCCAAGCTTCACCCTCTGCCCCCCCTCCCCATTCCCATTCCTTCTGAACTGCCTGCCGTTGATGAGCATACCCAGGACTTCACTGTCCTCCAAAAGGAGACTCTACAATCGCTCCCAATGTCCTCGTCCCATGTGGAGCAACATCCGGACAAAAATAGGGGGAGACCTAAGGGGGGGGGGTACTGTTACGCCGAACGCTCCGGGTCCCTGCTCCTCCCCGGAGCGCTCGCGGCGTTCCTCTCTCTGCAGCGCCCCGGTCAGACCCGCTGACCGGGAGCGCTGCACTGACACTGCCGGCGGGGATGCGATTCGCATAGCGTGACGTGCCCGCTCGCGAATTGCATCCCAAGTCTCTCACCTGTTCCGGTCCCTGGCTGTCTCGTCCTGGCGCGCGCGGCTCCGCTCCTTAGGGCGCGCGCGCGCCAGCTCTCTAAGATTTAAAGGGCCAGTGCACCAATGATTGGTGCCTGGCCCAATCTGTCTAATTAGCCTCCACCTGCTCCCTGTCTATTTAACCTCACTTCCCCTTCACTTCCTTGCCGGATCTTGTTGCCTTTGTGCCAGAGAAAGCGTTTACAGTGTTTGCCTTACCAGTGTACCTGACCTCTTGCTATTGCTATTGACTACGAACCTTGCCGCCTGCCCCGACCTTCTGCTACCTCTGACCTTGCCTCTGCCTAGTCCTTCTGTCCCACGTCTTCTCAGCAGTTAGCGAGGTTGAGCCATTGCCGGTGGATACGACCTGGTTGCTACCGCCGCAGCAGGACCATCCTGCTTTGCGGCGGGCTCTGGTGAATACCAGTAGCAACCTAGAACCGGTCCACCGACACGGTCCATGCCAATCCCTCGCTGACACAGAGGATCCACATCCAGCCTGCCGAATCCTAACAATTCGCGTATGTGCAGGATATAGGCGAACGCATAGCGCAGCCTGATAGCTGCTTGTACCACTGATCTTCGTATTTAAAGTAGCTGTTGGATTTTTAGCGGTGGAGGACAGGAGAGTACGTATAGGCTTTCTATATCAATGGAGGCTAATGTAAAGGAGTCCTGCCAAGCAAAATCCTCAAAAAAATTGATAATATCTCCAGTGTCCTTTACATAGGAAGGGATTCTATTCAATAGCGGCCGAAGCATCCAGTCTATGTATTTAGATAAATACATAGTCCAGGGGTGTGGAAATTAAAAAAAAAACTACTTGTCCAAGGGACTAAAGCGGAACACAATCTACTTGTCCCTCAAGAAAATCCACTTGTCCTGGCAGATAAAATAATTTTCACCAAAATAGTCTGATCCCCCCCCCACTAGACCACCAGGGATGGATATAAGATCCTTTAGACACTGCTGACAGCGGTGATCTAATGGTTTAATAGGCGATCGCAGCATGTCAGGCTATTAGCGGAGGGAGAGCTGTAGCTCCTCTTACGCCTGAGCCAAGCCCAGAAAAGTCTAGATGTGACTTTTTGATCACCTTCTCATATGAAGTGACCAAAAATGAGCAATTCTGGACTATTTTTTACATTTCCACCGTTCCCCGTACGGTTTAATTAACATAATATTTTAATAGTCTGGACATTTCCACATGCAGCAATACCACTTATGTTTATTTTTGTACATTATTTTTATTTAAAGAAAATTGGAAACTTTTATTAGGAAAGGGGCTTATTCACATATATGCACTTTTTAAAATATTGTAATCACTTTTTTTCAGTCTCAATAGGGACTTATGTTACTGGGGGGTGTTCTGCTTCTCCAGTTTATATGGTGCATTTTGTGTCAGAAAATGCTGGAAGTTGCATTTAGTTACTAGATAACTACAACTCCCAGCATGCCCCGATACAGCCTATGGTTGTGTGGGTGTTGCAGCATGTTGCACTGTATAGTAGTACAGTTAAGGTTATTGTGTAACATGCTGGGAGTTGTAGTTTTGGTTTGTGTCAGCTGCAGAGCCATAGTCTGTGTCAAGGAATACTGGGAATTACAGTTAGTAACTACAACACCCAGCATGCCCTGATGCAGCCTATAGCTCTGCAGCTGACCCGAACCAAAACTACAACTCCCAGCATGTTACACTTTATAGTTCTACAGTTTAGGTTATGGTCCAACATGCTGGGAGTTGTAGTTTTGGTTCGGGCGTGTTTGCGTGCATCCGTGGGGCTCTTGGTTGGCGGGTGAGTATGAAGGGTGGGATTCTGGGGGTGCAATTTAGTGCGGGTGCCACTAAAAATAAATAAAATTAGATGGCACAACTGCCCTAATGCCCGATGTGACAGTCCGCTCCTATACAAAACATTCATGCATACACATATCATACATGCACCAGCCACTGCCCCCTTATACATACACACACACACACACCCCCGCCACTGCCCCCCCCCCACATCATACATTACATACACACATACACTCACACCATACATATACACCATACATATGCACACATCATACATACACCCACCGCTGCCCCCCCACATCATACATCACATACATACACATCACACTTAGACATTATACACACATTATACATTACATACACACACACATCACACTTAGACATCATACACACATTATACATTACATACACATCACACATCTACCACAGTAGTGCACCCATATTCTTGTATTGTATTCTAATTGTTACACATCCACACCGTTTATCTGGTGTAGGATTCTATTGTGGCACTTGTAGTCCGCTGCAGGCATCCTCCATTGTATGCATTTTTATGCTGGGGATCGCCCTTAGCAACGGACTACAAGAGCAGGATCTGCTCCCCCAGTATAAATGCACAACCGCATTTGGGGTTGAGCACCTCCAGCCATTTGAGACCACGTTTTTTGTTGTTTGTTTAAATTTTATATTTGGAGGTGTGTAAACTCCAAAATTAATGCGCCTTGAATATCTACAAGGCAGCATTAAGGTAGCACCTGTGAGGCCAGGCACCCATAATAGCCAACTCAGGTGGGGCTTGCAGCTTGCCTCCCTCCTCTCATTGCATGTGTGGTCAGTCACGCTGGAGGGTATCTGGGAGGAAGTTGTGAGTCAACCGAATGCTGCCGTAATTGCCCACTGGCCCCTCTTCTGCTTATCAAGCACAGGTAGGATTAGCATTAGGTCTCGCACCAATTTGAGAAACCTTGGCGTTGGTGTGCGGGCTCTGGTGTGTCCTTCATATAAGGATACACTGGCGAATGTCTCAATTTTAACATCAGTGTTGAGGGATAGCCAATGTATTGTTTACATCTACCACAGTAGTGCACCCAAATTCTTGTATTGTATTCTAATTGTTACACATCCACACCGTTTATCTGGTGTAGGATTCTATTGTGGCACTTGTAGTCCGCTGCAGGCATCCTCCATTGTATGCATTTTTATGCTGGGGATCGCCCTTAGCAACGGACTACAAGGGCAGGATCTGCTCCCCCAGTATAAATGCACAACCGCATTTGGGGTTGAGCACCTCCAGCCATTTGAGACCACGTTTTTTGTTGTTTATCACACATAGACATCATACACACATACACTCACACCATACATATCCACCAGTGTTTCCCAACCAGGGTGCCTCCAGCTGTTGCAAAACTACAACTCCCAGCATGCCCAGGGCATGCTGGGAGTTGTAGTTTTGCAACAGCTCGATGCACCCTGGTTGGGAAACACTGATATACACCATACATATGCACACATCATACATACACCTGCCGCTGCCCCCCCATCATACATTACATACACATCACACCATACATATACAACCACCCTTCCTGCCGCCGCCTGCATTCTTGGTCTCCTCACCTGATCCGGCCATGAGTGGACATCAGAGCTGTAGTCCCGGCCGGTGTGAGGTGAGATTTCCGTCCTCTCCTCTCTCCCCTCCCCTCTGCTCTGTGTTTTCCCCGTGCAAACTAGCAACCGCCCCGTGGTGGATTAGGTCCTGTCTAGACAGAGCCGGGGAGAGGGAGGGGAAGGGGGGAGCTGTGTGCGGGGGATGGAGCTGTGCACGGAGCTGTCAACATCCTTTCTCTCACCCTGCTGTGTCTTGAGCTCCGTCCATCCTCCGGGAGGAGAGATAAGGGGGCTCTGCAGTCAGCTGGAGGCCGCCGCCCCCTCCATACACTCTGAGCTCCGGTGTGAGGTGGAGACTTCCATCGGCTCCTGCGCCTCACACCGACATTAAAGAAAAATAAGGGGGAAGTCGGTCTGTCCCTGCTAGCCCGATACAGGGCTAAATCTATAAACAATTCACCTGCCCGGCGCCCAAAATTACTTGTCCCGGGCGTCGGGCTATAGGATTTCCACATCCCTGATAGTCGCAGAGCCAATCCCGGACACTATGGGGCGGCCTGGGGGCTGACTCTGCAACTTATGTATCTTTGGGAGCAGATACCATTTTGGCTTAGCTGGATGTGAGGGAATACGTTTCTCTGCTGTCTTCTCACTGATGACACCTTTACTAGCACTATCTCTCAAAAAGGTACGCAATTTAGAAATAACCTTGCCAGTCGGGTCTGCTTTTATTTTGTCATAGATAAGAGGATTACTAAGCTGCCGTTCACTAATATGCTCATTGGCACATATACTGCTGAGGCTTACTAACAATTTCCTGTGCCTGTGTGCTCTATTTGAGAGCCAAATGCATTTGCTGCCCACTTTATTATGTACACCTGTTCAGTTGCTTGTTAACATGGATAGCTAATCACCTGGTTGCAACTAAACATTTAGGCAATTAGACATGTCCACGACAATTTGCTGAAGTTAAAACTGAGCATCGGAATGGGGAAGAATGGGAGTTTAAGTGACTTTGAATGTGGCATGGTTGTTAGCGCCAGGCGGCCTGGTATGAGCATTTCAGAAACTGCTGATCTACTGGAATTTTAAAGCACAACCCTCTCTAGGGTTTACTGAAAATAGTCCTAAGAAAGAAAATATCCAGTGAGTGGCACTTGTGTGGACAAAAATGCCTTGTTGAGGTCACAGGAGAATGGACAGTCTGGATGCACAACACATTAAACCATTGATGGGAGCAGATGGGCTACAGCGAGTCAACACTGGGGGCCACTTCTGTCAGCTAAAAACCGGAAACAGGCTATAATTCGCAGAGACACTCCAAAATTGGACAATGAAAGAATGTTGCCTGGTCTGATAAGTCTCAATTCCAGCTGCAACATTCAGATGGCAGGGACAATATTTGTGTCAGAAAAACACCTTTATCTTCCTCTCCCTTGTGCCATTGCTGGTATTACCATGCTTCTCTCGTGTAGTGTTACCTGGTTCAGGGGTGTGACATCAGAGGTCTTAACAGTCAATAAGTGGCTGATGAAGTGCAACACTGCAACCACTAATTGGTTGGGTGGAACTGTGAGGTAATGTACCCGAAACCAGAAGTGCTGCACAGCGGGGACCAAAGCTCTATAATACGAAAATAAGCGAGGTAAGTGTGTGTTGTTTTTTTTTTTTTTTTTTTTTAAATCTACCAACTCCCTGAGCAAATACATAAAGAATGTGCAGCCTGGACTATCCATTTAATATTTTCCAGTTGTTTAGCAAAAAATGGTGTATTTAGATTTATTAGGGTGGAGCCACACGTTCAGGTTGCATTGCGGTTTGTAACTGCATCATACCAATTTCCCATAGTAAGTAATAGACACATTTCATTGCTGTACTAATGGTGCATCCGTGCTGTTCTGCAATTGGGCATGTGTTTTTTGTGTACATCTACATGCAGATCTTGACTGCATCATCATTGTTTCTGCTGAACTGTTTACGGTTAAGGCACTATTCAAGCAGCCAAAGAAATAGCAAATTAAACTAATGAGGAATATCTATATAAATGAATCTTAACACAACCTAATTGCTAAATAGCAACAACTTGCAAGTATTAAAAAATGCAGATAAACAACAGCATTTTATGTTTCAAGTAATTACTGAATGTGGTGACTGCAACTGATCTTGTAGTTTCACCCTAAGGACTCCCATGTATTTCAATTAAAGCATTAGAAGCATTATATGGATGAAGAATGGACATGTTGATACTTTTTTACACATTGAAATAATGCTCAAAAAGCCCAAAATGTAAACATGGGGTATATTTCATACTGAAATCAATGGTGTGGTTTGTAGACATGTTGCATATGTATACTGTGTATGTACAGTCATATACAAAAGTTTAGGTACCCTTGCCAATTTCCATGACTCATTTTCATTTATAAATAATTGGGTGTTTGGATCAGCATTTTAACCCCTTGGGGACGGAGGGTTTTTCCGTCTTTACACTTTCGTTTTTTCCTCCTTACCTTTTAAAAATCATAACCCCTTCAATTTTGCACCTAAAAATCCATATGATGGCTTATTTTTTGCGCCACCAATTCTACTTTGTAATGACATCAGTCATTTTACCCAAAAATGTATGGCGAAATGGAAATAAAATCATTGTGCAGCAAAATTTAAGAAAAAACACCATTTTGTAACTTTTGGGGGCTTCCGTTTCTACGCAGTACATTTTTCGGTAAAAATTACACCTTATCTTTATTCTGTAGGTCCATACGATTAAAATGATACCCTATTTATATAGGTAGGTGTTACGCCGAGCGCTCCGGGTCCCCGCTCCTCCCCGGAGCGCTCGCTACACTCTCGCTACTGCAGCGCTCCGGTCAGATCCACTGACCCGGTGCGCTGCGATACCGCCTCCAGCCGGGATGCGATTCGCGATGCGGGTGGCGCCCGCTCGCGATGCGCACCCCGGCTCCCGTACCTGACTCGCTCTCCGTCGGTCCTGTCCCGGCGCGCGCTGCCCCGCTCCCTAGGGCGCACGCGCGCCGGGTCTCTGCGATTTAAAGGGCCACTGCGCCGCTGATTGGCGCAAGTGGTTCTAATTAGTGTCTTCACCTGTGCACTCCCTATGTATACCTCACTTCCCCTGCACTCCCTCGCCGGATCTTGTTGCCATTGTGCCAGTGAAAGCGTTTCCTTGTGTGTTCCTAGCCTGTGTTCCAGACCTCCTGCCATTGCCCCTGACTACGATCCTTGCTGCCTGCCCCGACCTTCTGCTACGTCCGACCTTGCTTCTGTCTACTCCCTTGTACCACGCCTATCTTCAGCAGTCAGAGAGGTTGAGCCGTTGCTAGTGGATACGACCTGGTCACTACCGCCGCAGCAAGACCATCCCGCTTTGCGGCGGGCTCTGGTGAAAACCAGTAGTGACTTAGAACCGGTCCACTAGCACGGTCCACGCCAATCCCTCTCTGGCACAGAGGATCCACCTCCTGCCAGCCGGCATCGTGACAGTAGGATTTTGTCCATTTTTGTATTGATCAGACTTTTTGATCGCTTTTTATTCAATTTTTCATTCCATAAAAAGTGACCAAAAATACGCTATTTTGGACTTTGGAATTTTTTTGGGCGCGTATGCCGTTGACCGTGCAGTTTAATTAACAATATATTTTTATAATATGGACATTTCCACACGCGGCAATACCACATATGTTTATTTTTATTTACACAGTTTTTTTTTTTTAATTGGGAAAAGGGGTGATACCAACTTTTATTAGGGAAGGGGTTAAATGATCATTAACTTTTTTTTTCACTTTTTTTTTGCAATGTTATAGCCCCCATAGGGGGCTATAACACTGCACACACTGATCTTTTACATTGATCTTTGTTATCACATAGGATAACATAGATCAATGATTCTGCCGCTTGACTGCTCATGCCTGGATCTCGGGCACTGAGCATTCATTCGGCGATTGGACCCCAGGAGGCAGGTAGGGGGACCCTCCTCGTGTCCTACAGCTGTTCGGGACGCTGCTATTTTGCCGCGGCGATCCCGAACAGCCCCTGAGCTAACCGGCAGCAGTTTAGTTTCACTTTAGACGTGGCGATCAACTTTGAACGCAGCATCTAAAAGGTTAATAGCGCGAGGCACCGCGATCAGTGGCATGCGCTATTGGCCACAGGTCCCGGCCATTGTTAGAGGCCAGGCCCGACCCGCTATGACACGGGGTACGCCCTTTGTCCCCAACAATTTAATTCTGAGCTATCAAATATCTGAGAGACATAATAATATTTTAGTAGTAAAATTAGGTTTATTGGTTGAACAGAAAATGTGCAATCTGCAATAAAACATAAGTAGCCAGGGACATAAATTTGGGAACCCCACCAACAGAAATATCACATCAATATTTAGTTGAGCCTCCTTTAGCAGGAATAATGGCCTCTGGAAGCTTCCAACAACCAGTAATGGGTGTGATTTTGGACTTTTCTTCCTTGCAGAACATCTCCAGTTCAGTTAAGTTTGATGGTTGCTTTAAATAACACCACAGATTTTTTATGATATTCAACTCTGGGAACTGGGATGGCCATTCCAGAACATTGTGCTTGTTCTTTTGCATAAATGCCAGAGTAGATTTTGAGCAGTGTTTTGGGTTGTTGTCTTGATGAAATCTCCAGACACTGCATAATTTCAACTTTGTGACGGATTCCTCTACATTATTCACAAATATCTGCTTATATTGAGTGGAATCCATCCCATGAGTCCTGTGAATCTCATAAAAGAAACAGGTTTCTGACTATAGCTAAAGACAATTATCTGTCCCAAATGGTGCAGGGCCCGACCAGAGGGGGCACCATACTAGATTTAATATTAACCAACAGATTTGACATAGTAACTAATGTGCAAGTAGAAGGATACCTAGGAAATAGTGATCATAATATAATACATTATAACTTGTTCTTCAATAAGGGAGTCTCTCGAGGGGCCACAAAAACAATGAACTTTGGGAAGGCAAAGTTTGACCAACTCAGAGAAGCCCTTAACAATATAAAATGGGATAATGTCCTCAAAAATAAGAATACTGACACTAAATGGGAGACTTTTAAAATACCTTAAATTCTCTGTAAGATGTACATACTTTATGGGAATTAAAGGGTCAGAAAAAAAAGAAAACCAATATGTATGAACAAAACTGTTAAGGGGGCAATAAATGACAAAAATAAAACATGTAAACTACTAAAACAAGATGGCAGTGAAGAAGCATTAAAGGGGTATTTCAGGCTAAAACATTTTTATATATATATCAACTGGCTCCGGAAAGTTAAACAGATTTGTAAATTACTTCTATTAAAACTTCTTAACCCTTCCAATAGTTATTAGCTTCTGAAGTTGAGTTGTTGTTTTCTGTCTAACTGCTCTCTGATGACTCACGTCCCGGACGTGACATCATAATTGAGCAGTTAGACAGAAAACTACAGAAGCTAATAACTATTGGAAGAATTAAGATTTTTTTAATAGAAGTAATTTACAAATCTGTTTAACTTTCCGGAGCCAGTTGATATATAGAAAATTATTATATTTTTCCTGGAATACTCCTTTAAAAAGCTATAGAGAAAAATGTAATATATGTAAAACAAACAGATAAAAAACGCAAAAATAGAGACATAAAGACTCATTGCCAAAGAGAGTAAAACTAACCCCAAAATGTTCTTTAACTATATAAATAGCATAAAGATGAAAAATGAAAGTGTGGGCCCTTTAACCCCTTAAGGACGCAGGACGTAAATGTACGTCCTGGTGAGGTGGTACTTAACGCACCAGGACGTACATTTACGTCCTAAGCATAACCGCGGGCATCGGAGCGATGCCCGTGTCATGCGCGGCTGATCCCGGCTGCTGATCGCAGCCAGGGACCCGCCGGCAATGGCCGACGCCCGCGATCTCGCGGGCGTCCGCCATTAACCCCTCAGGTGCCGGGATCAATACAGATCCCGGCATCTGTGGCAGTTCGTGATTTAAATGAACGATCGGATCGCCCGCAGCGCTGCTGCGGGGATCCGATCATTCATAACGCCACACGGAGGTCCCCTCTCCTTCCTCCGTGCGGCTCCCGGCGTCTCCTGCTCTGGTCTGTGATCGAGCAGACCAGAGCAGAAGATGACCGATAATACTGATCTGTTCTATGTCCTATACATAGAACAGATCAGTATTAGCAATCATGGTATTGCTATGAATAGTCCCCTATGGGGACTATTCAAGTGTAAAAAAAAAAATGTAAAAAAATGTAAAAGTAAAAGTAAAAAAAAAGTGAAAAATCCCCTCCCCCAATAAAAAAGTAAAACGTCCGTTTTTTCCTATTTTACCCCCAAAAAGCGTAAAAAAATTTTTTTTATAGACATATTTGGTATCGCCGCGTACATAAATGTCCGAACTATTAAAATAAAATGTTAATGATCCCGTACGGTGAACGGCGTGAACGAAATTTTTTTTTAAAAAGTCCAAAATTCCTACTTTTTTAATACATTTTATTTAAAAAAAAATTATAAAAAATGTATTAAAAGTTTTTTATATGCAAATGTGGTATCAAAAAAAAGTACAGATCATGGCGCAAAAAATGAGCCCCCATACCGCCACTTATACGGAAAAATAAAAAAGTTAGAGGTCATCAAAATAAAGGGATTATAAATGTACTAATTTGGTTAAAAAGTTTGTGATTTTTTTTAAGCGCAACAATAATATAAAAGTATATAATAATGGGTATTATTTTAATCGTATTGACCCTCAGAATAAAGAACACATGTCATTTTTACCATAAATTGTACGGCGTGAAAACAAAACCTTCCAAAATTTGCAAAATTGCGTTTTTCGTTTTAATTTCCCCACAAAAATAGTGTTTTTTGGTTGCGCCATACATTTTATGATATGAGTGATGTCATTACAAAGGTCAACTGGTCACGCAAAAAACAAGCCCTCATACTAGTCTGTGGATGAAAATATAAAAGAGTCCTTAAGGCCAAAATGGGCTGAGTCCTTAAGGGGTTAAAAAATGATGAGGAAGAAATTATAAATGGTGATCAGGAAAAAGCAAATATATTAAACAAATTCTTCTCCACTGTATTCACCGAGGAAAATGAAATGCCAAGTGAAATACAGTGTGATAAGGTAAACTCCGCAGTACAGGTCACCTGTCTAACCCAGGAAGAAGTACAGTGCCACCTACAAAAAATCAAAATAGACAAATCATCAGGTCCAGATGGCATTCACCCCCGTGTTCTAAAGGAATTAAGTGATGTAATAGACAGACCCCTATTTTTAATATTCAGGGACTCTATAGTAACAGGGACTGTTCCCCAGGACTGGTGCATGGCAAATGTGGTACCAATATTTAAAAGGGATCAAAAGGTAACCCCGGGAATTATAGACCGGTTAGTTTAACCTCCGTTGTATGTACATTGTTTGAGGGTTTTCTAAGAGATGCAATTCTGGAGTATCTTGATAAAAATAAATGTCTGATCCCACATCAGCATGGGTTTATGAGGGATCTGTCCTGTCAAACTAACCTGATCAGCTTTTATGAGGAGGTGAGCTCCAGACTGGACCAGGGGTAATCGCTGCATGTCGTATATCTGGATTTTTCCAAAGCATTTGATACAGTGCCACATAAAAGGTTGGTGCATAAAATGAGAAGCATGGGGCTGGGGGAGAATGTGTGCAAGTGGGTAAGTAACTGGCTCAATTATAGGAAACAGAGGGTGGTTATTAATGGTACTTATTCTGATTGGGTGACTTACTAGTGAGGTACCACAGGGGTCAGTCTTGGGTCCTGTTCTATTTAATATATTTATTAATGACCTTGTAGAGGGGTTGAATAGTAAAGTAGCAATCTTTGCAGATAATACTAAACTCTGTAAAGCGGTAAACACTATAGAGGACAGTGCACTGTTGCAAATGGATCTGGATAGGTTGGAGGTTTGGGCTGGGAAGTGGCAGATGAGGTTCAACAATCATAAATGTAAGGTAATGCACATGGGGAAGAAAAATCCGGGCTGGGATTATGTATTAAATGGGAGCACACTTGGGACGACTGACATGGAAAAGGATTTAGGAGTCTTAGTTAAAGGGGTTATCCAGCATAAGATGATTTTAGTACGTACCTGCCAGACAGTAATGGACATGCTTAGGAAGGACCTGCGCTTGTCTTGGGGCTAAATGGCTATGTTGTGAGATTACCATAACACTCTGGCTAGCTGTTTGTGGACTAGTATTTCCTGTTTGACATTTCTTTTTTTGGCTACAAATCCCACAATTCCATCTTCCTCCCCCCCACACATCAGCCACCCCACCCATTGAAACATAAATGAGCTGCATCCATTCAAATCAGTGTGGTTTTCAATCAGGCTGCCTACAGCTGTTGCATTAGTTGCAGATTGATCCCTCCACCCATTGAAGCAGACAGGCTCCCTGTCATCAGCTGACTAGTGAGTCAGGTCTTTGCCGCATTGCAAGCTGGGAAAAATTTGAGACAACAGTCATTTTGTATGCTGGTAAAAATAAATATTGGAGTGAAAATCACAGAAAAATTGTGAGAAAACAGTCACACGCAGGTACAGACACTATGTTATGAACTACACTAACTTTACAGCCCCTATAGCATAGTCAAATAAAAAAAATTCCTGCAATACCACTTTAATAGTAAATTTAGCTGTAGTGACCAGTGTTGGGCAGCTGCTGCCAAGGCAAATAAAATCATGGGGTGCATCAATAGGGGCATAGATGCCCATGACAAAGAAATAATTCTACCGCTGTACAAATCACTAGTCAGACCACACATAGAATACTCTGTACAGTACTGGGCACCAGTGTACACGAAAGATGTAGTGGAGCTGGAGAGGGTTCAAATATGGGCAACCAAGGTAAAACGGGGAATGGGAGGACTACAGTACCCAGAAAGATTATCAGAATTAGGGTTATTTAGTTTAGAAAAAAGAAGGCTTAGGGGAGACCTAATAACTATGTATAAATATATCAGAGGGCCGTACAGAGATCTCTCCCATGATCTATTTGTACCCAGGACTGTATTTATAACAAGGGGGCATCCTCTACGTTTAGAGGAAAGAAGGTTTCTACACCAGCACAGACGGGGGTTCTTTACTGTAAGAGCAGTGAGACTGTGAAATTCTCTGCCTGAGGAGGTGGTCATGGTGAACTCTGTAAAAGAGTTCAAAATGGGTCTGGATGCATTTTTGGAGAATAATAACATTACAGGTTATGGATTCTAGATTTATAGGGACAGAAGGTTGATCCAGGAATTTATTCTGATGCCATATTTGAAGTCGGGAAGGAATTTTTTCCTCTAGTATGAGGGTTTTTTGCCTTCCTCTGGATCAACTCAGTAGGGACTCATTAGGGATATAGGTTGAACTTGATGTACTCTGGTCTTTTTTCAACCTTATGAATTATGTTACTATGGTACTATGTACCGGCACTGGCCCCACAGCATGATAAAACCTCCACAAAATTTTACTGTGGATAGCAAGTGTTTTTCTTGGAATGCTGTGTTCTTTTGACACCATGCATAACGCCCCTTGTTATGATCAAATAACTCCAACTTTGTTTCATCAGTTCATAGCACCTTTTTCCAAAATGAAGCTGGCTTGTCCAAATGTGCATTTGAATAACTCAAGAGACTCTGTTTGTGGTGTGTGTGCAGAAAAGGCTTCTTCTACATCACTTTCCCATACAGTTTCTCCTGCTGAATTGTTAAAAGATGAATAGTGACACCATATGCAGCAAGAGGATGTTGTAGGTCTTTGGAGGTGGTCTGTGGGCTATTTTCTCACCATCCTTTGCCTCTGATATTTTACTTGGCCTGCCACTTCTGTCCTTAGCAAGAATTGCACCTGTGGTCTTCAATTTCCTCACTGTTCCTCACAGTGGACACTGACAGCTTCAATCTGTGTAATAGCTTTTTGTATGTTGCCTTCCCCGAAACCATAATGTTGAACAATATTTGTTTTCAGGCCATTTGAAAGTGTATAATTTAAAGTGTACCTGTCATCAACAAAACTTTTTATATAATGTAGATAATACCATTATATGTATATTGTTAACCTCTTAAGGATGCAGGGCGTATGGATACGCCCTGCATTCCGAGTCCTTAAGGACGCAGGGCGTATCCATACACCCGTGGGAATTCCGGTCCCCACCGCTAGCAGGTTGGGGATCGGAGCCGGATGCCTGCTGAAATCATTCAGAAGGCATCCCGGCATATCGCCCAGGGGGGTCATTATGCCCCCCCATGTCGGCGATGGCCGCAGATCGCTGGACAATTCAGTCCAGCGATCTGCGGCGATTCCCGGTCAATCGGGTCTCCAGTGACCTGGCATTACTGGCTGATCGGGGCCGTCTCTGACGGCCCTGAACAGCCAGAGCCAGCAGGGGTGAGGTGGCACTGGTGCCACCTCATGATCGCCCTGATTCGTCGGCCGGATTACCGGCTGACCAATCAGGGCGCCTGCTGCGGATGTCATTCCCGCACCCGCTTCGCCCCTCTTCCGGAGGACGTGAGCGGGTGCGGGAAGAAGACCCTGGGTGCTGGGGACCCCGATCCCCGGCGTCCCTGTTGGGATCGGGGCCCCAGGAGCGACGGCCGCGGCGAGGGACTGTCCTGCGACGGAGCAGCAGCAGGAGATGAGTGACAGCCTCCTGCTGTTGCTTAGCAACAGCTCCCAGCATGCAAAAAGGGCATGCTGGGAGCTGTAGTTATGCAACAGCAGGAGGCAGACCACCACAACTCCCAGCATTCCCTTATGGGCATGCTGGGACTTATGGTTTTGCACCAGCTGGAGGCACATTTTTTTATGGAAAAGTGTACCTTCAGCTGTTGTATAACTACAACTCCCAGCTTGCACAAACAGCTAAAGTGCATGCTGGGAGTTGTAGTGGTGCATCTGCTGGTTGCATAACTACAACTCCCAGCATGCCCATTGGCTGTCGGTGACTGCTGAGAGTTGTAGTTTTGCAACAGCTGAAGGCACACTGGTTGTGAAACTCAGTTTTTTTTACCTAACTCAGTGTTTCACGACCGGTGTGCCTCCAGCTGTTGCAAACTACAACTCCCAGCAGTCACCTTACACCATGCACCGTACATGCTGGGAGTTGTAGTTTTGCAACAGCTGGAGGCACACTGGTTTTGAAACACTGAGTAAGGTCACAAACTCAGTGATACATAACCAGTGTGCCTACAGCTGTTGCAAAACTAAAACTCTCAGCATGTACAGTCTGTCAGCGCATGCTGGGAGTTGTAGTTTTGCAACAGCGGGATATTCAAACCCCCCCCCCCCATGTGAACGTACAAGGAAAAAACTCACATGGGCGGAGGTTTACAGTAAGTATAGGGCTGCAAGTTTGAGCTGCGGCAGCTCAAACTGCCAGCGAGAAACTACTGTGAACTCCCGCCCGTGCGACTGTACCCTAAAAACACTACACTAACACAAAATAAAATAAAAAGTAAAAAACACTACATATACACATACCCCTACACAGCCCCCCTCCCCTCCCCTATAAAAATGAAAAACGTCTGGTACGCCACGGTTTCCAAAACGGAGCCTCCAGCTGTTGCAAAACAACTACTCCCAGTATTACCAGACAGCCACTGACTGTCCAGGCATGCTGGGAGTTTTACAACAGCTGGAGGCACCCTGTTTGGGAATCACTGGCGTAGAATTCCCCTATGACCACCCCTATGCAATCCCTAATTTAGGCCTCAAATGCGCATGGCGCTCTCACTTTGGAGCCCTGTCGTATTTCAAGGCAACAGTTTAGGGTCACATATGGAGTATCGCTGTACTCGGGAGAAATTTCGCTACAAATTTTGGTGGGTATTTTCTGCTTTTACCCTTTTTAAAAATGTAAAATTTTTGGGAAAAGAAGCATTTTAGGTAAAAAATTTTTATTTTTTACATATGCAAAAGTCGTGATATGCCATGTGTTTTTTTTTTTTTTGCTGTTCTGGCACCATAGGGGCTTCCTAAATGCGGCAGGCCCCCAGAGCAGAATTTGCTTTCAAAAAGCGAAATGTGACTCCTTCTCTTCTGAGACCTGTAGTGCGCCAGCAGAGCACTTTTCACCCCCCATATGGGGTGTTTTCTGAATCGGGAGAAATTGGGCTTCAAATTTTGGGGGGCATTTTCTGCTATTACCCTTTTTAAAAATGTAAAACTTTTGAGAAACCAAGCATTTTTGGTAAAAAATTATTATAATTTTTTTTACATATGCAAAAGTCGTGAATCACCTGTGGGGTATTAAGGTTCACTTTACCCCTTGTAATGTTCCCCGAGGGGTCTAGTTTCCAAAATGGTATGCCATGTGATTTTTTTTGCTGTTCTGGCACCATAGGGGCTTCCTAAAGGTGACATGCCCCCCAAAAACAATTTGTCGCTCCTTCCCTTCTAAGCCCTCTACTGCGCCCGCCGAACAATTAACATAGACATATGAGGTATGTGCTTACTCGAGAAAAATTTGGGTTTCAAAAACAAGTAAAAATGTTCTCCTTTTTACCCCTTGTAAAAATTCAAAAATTAGGTCTACAAGAACATGCGAGTGTAAAAAATGAAGATTGTGAATTTTCTCCTTCACTTTGCTGCTATTCCTGTGAAACCCCTAAAGGGTTAAAACGCTTACTGAATGTCATTTTGAATACTTTGGGGGTTGCAGTTTTTATAATGGGGTCATTTATGGGGTATTTCTAATATGAAGACCATTCAAATCCACTTCAAACCTGAACTGGTCCCTGAAAAAAGTGAGTTTCAAAATTTTGTGAAAAATTGGAAAATTGCTGCTGAACTTTGAAGCTCTCTGGTGTCTTCCAAAAGTAAAAACACGTCAATTTCATGATGCAAACATAAAGTAGACATATTGTATATGTGAATAAAAAAAAATTATTTGGAATATCCATTTTCCTTACAAGCAGAGAGCTTCAAAGTTAGAAAAATGCTAAATTTTCAAATTTTTCATCAGATTTGGGGATTTTTCATCAAGAAAGGATGCAAGTTACCACAAAATTTTACCACTATGTTAAAGTAGAATATGTCATGAAAAAATAATCTCGGAATCAGAATGATAACTAAAAGCATTCCAGAGTTATTAATGTTTAAAGTGACAGTGGTCAGATTTGCAAAAAATGGACTTAAGTCCTTAAGGTGAAAAAGGGCTCAGTCCTTAAGGGGTTAAAATACATTGGTTAAAAAAAAGTGTATATTTATGGGTGAAAAAGTGCTGTCCCTGTAGCTATTGACTGTTAGGAGTCAAAATACAGGAAGTGAGGACAGGACAAGCAGGGCTCTGTGCAGGCACCTGGCTTGTCAATCATCCTCATGTGTGAGCTCGTAGCATGTCACAGAGCCTCACTGCACAGAGCCCTGCTTGTCCTCACTGCACAGAGCCCTGCTTGTCCTCACTGCACAGAGCCCCGCTTGTCCACCCTCATTTCCTGTATTTGGACTCCTCATAGAGACACACAGGCAATAGCTTTAGGGACAAAAATATACATATTTTTTAACCAATGTATATTACAAATATACATATAATGGCATTATCTACGTTATATAAAAGGTTTTTGTTGATGACAGGTACACTTTAACCCATTAACCTGGTGGGGACAGAGGGCGTCCTCCCATCCCGGTACTTAAGGACGGAGGGCGTACCTGTAACCCCTCCGCATTTCCGATCACCGGCATCCCGTGGCAAAAAATGTTTTTTTTAAATTTACACATCTGACTTTAACGAAAAGTCGTCAAACACCTGTGGGGTGTTAAGGCTCACTGGACCCCTTGTTACATGCCTTGAGGGGTGTAATTTCCAAAATGGTATGCCATGTTTTTTTTTTTGCTGTTCTGGCACCATAGGGGCTTCCTAAATGCGACATGCCCCCCAAAAACCATTTCAGCTAAATTTGCTTTCCAAAAGCCAAATGTGACTCCTTCTCTTCTGAGCATTGTAGTTCGCCAACAGAGTATTTTACATCCTAACATGGGGTATTTCCATACTCAGAAGAGATAGGGATACAAATTTTGGGGGCATTTTCTCCCATTACCCTTTGTAAAAATGGTAAATTTGGGGGGGAAAAACTGCACTTTTTTTTTCATTTACACATCCGACTTTAACGAAAAGTCATCAAATACCTGGGGGTGTTAAGGCTCAATGGACCCCTTGTTACGTGCTTTGAGGGTTGTAGTTTCCAAAATAGTATGCCATGTGGGTTTTATTTTTTTGCTGTTCTGGCACCATAGGGGCTTCCTAAATGTGACATGCCCCTCAAAAACCATTTCAGAAGAACTCACTTGCCTTCTGAGCCCTCTACTGCGCTCGCCGAGCACTTCACATACACATGTGAGATATTTCCTTACTCGAGAGAAATTGGGTTACAAATTTTGGGGGTATACAAGAACATCCGAGTGTAAAAAATGAAGATTTTGAATTTTCTCCTTCACTTTGCTGCTATTCCTGTGAAACACCTAAAGGGTTAACAAACTTTCTGAATGTCATTTTGAATACTTTGAGGGGTGCAGATTTTATAATGGGGTATTTCTAATATGAAGGCCCTTAACTCCTTGGGGACGGTGGGCGTATGCATACACCCTCGCGTCCCGTCACTTAAGGACGGAGGGCGTATCCATACGCCCTCCGTATTTCCGATCACTGCCGCTCGCCGGGCGGTGATCAGACCGGAATGCCTGCTGATATCTATCAGCAGGCATCCCGTGGCAATGCCTAGGGGGGTCCTATGATCCCCATGTCGGTGATCATAGCAAATCGCAGGTCAATTCAGACCTGCGATTTGGCTCGATCCAGGCAAATCGGGTCACTGGTGACCCGATCTCCCGGCAAAATAAGCATGATCGGAGCTGTCAGAGACAGCTCCGACCAGCCTAAAGCATAGGAGCGAGGTGGCAGTTTTGCCACCCCCTCCTATCCCCTGCCATTGGTCGGTCAGGCTGACCACCAATGGCAGGAGGGGGGCGGGGTGTTAGAGTTCATTTCCCCCCGCTCTGCCCACCGATCGAGATCGAAGTCGGTACAGAGCGGGGGGAACACGGGCGGCGAGGACAGAGCATGGTCCGGCTTACCCGGACCTTCGGAGGCGGCGGAGGCGGCATCAGGAACCAGCGGCTGCAGCGGGAGGAACGGCGGCCGGAAAGTGCGGCGCAGAAGGCTGCAGTGAAGATCGCGATAAGTGATCTTCACTTTGGCCTTCTAAAAGCTGCAAAACTACAACTCCCAGCATGCCCAGACAGCCAAAGGCTGTCTGGGCATGCTGGTGGTTGTAGTTTTGAAACATCTGGAGGGTCACAGTTTGGAGACCACTGTGTAGTGGTCTCTAAACTGTGGTCCTCAGGATGTTGCAAAACTACAACTTTCAGCATGCACTGACTGTCTGGGCATGCTGGGAGTTGTAGTTTTGCAACATCTGAAGTGGCACAGTTTGGAGACCACTATATGGTGGTCTGCAAACTGTAGCCCTCCAGATGTTGCAAAACTACAATTCCCAGCATGGCCAAACAGTCAGGGATGCTGGGTGTGTAGTTCTGCAATATCTGGCCCTTCAGATGTTGCAGAACAACAACTCCCAGCATGCCTGGACAGTCTAGGCATGCTTGGAGTTGTAGTTTTGCAACATCTGGAGGGCTACAGTTTGGAGACCACCACTTAGCGGTCTCCAAACTGTTCTTCCCCAGTTGTTTCATAACTACAACTCCTAGCATGCCCTGACTGTCTGGCCATGCTGGGAATTATAGTTTTGCAACAGCTGTAGGCACACTGGTTGGGAAACACTGAGCTAGAGTCTGTTTCTTAACTCAGTGATTCCAACCCGTGTGCCTCCAGCTGTTGAAAAACTACAACTCCCAGAGTGCACTGACAGACCGTACATTCTGGGAGTTGTAGTCTTGCAACAGCTGGAGGCACATGGGTTGGAATCACTGAGCTAGAGTCTGTTTTCTAACTCAGTGGTTCCCCACCAGTGTGCCTACAGCTGTTGTAAAACTACAACTCCCAGCATGTACGGTCTGTCTGGGAGTTGTCATTTTGCCACAGCTGAAGGTTTGGGGCGCTCCCCCCCATGTGAATGTACAGGGAACATTCACACGGGCGGGTTTACAGTTGGTTTCCTCCAAGGAAACTTACTGTGAACCCCTGCCTGTGTGAATGTACCCTAAAAACACTACACTACACTACACTAACAAATAATAAAAAGTAAAACACTACACATACACCCCCTTACACATCGCCCCCCCCCCCCCCAAATAAAAATGAAAAACGTCTCATACGGCAGTGTTTCCTAAACGGCGCCTCCAGCTGTTGAAAAACCACAACTCCCAGTGTTGCCGGACAGCCATAGACTGTCCTGGCAGGCTTGGAGTCTTGCAACAGCTGGAGGCACCCTGTTTGGGAAACACTGCTGTAGGATTTTGGTGGAGACAAGCCCCATCCTTGTAACCGGGTCCACCCGTATTGCAAATTCCTAATTTAGGCCTCAAATGCGCATGGCGCTCTCTCACTTCAGAGCCCTGTCGTATTTCAAGGCAACAGTTTAGGGCCACATATGGGGTATCTCCTTACTCGGGAGAAATTGCGTTACAAATTTTGGGGGGGATTTTCTCCCATTACCCTTTGTAGAAATGGTAAATTTGGGGGAAAAAACTGCACTTTAGTGAAAAAATTTTTTTTTCATTTACACATCCGAATTTAACGAAAAGTCGTCAAACACCTGTGGAGTGTTAAGGCTCACCGGACCCCTTGTTACGTGCCTTGAGGGGTGTAGTTTCCAAAATAGTATGCCATGTGGTTTTTATGCTGTTCTGGCACCATAGGGGCTTCCTAAATGTGACATGCCCCCCAAAAACCATTTCAGCAAAATTCACTCTCCAAAATCCCATTGCCGCTCCTTCCCTTCTGAGCCCTCTACTGCGCCCGCCGAACACTTGACATACACATATGAGGTATTTCCATACTCGAGAGAAATTGGGTTACAAATTTTGGGGAGCTTTTTCTCCTATTACCCCTTGTAAAATTTCAAAAATTGGGTCTACAAGAACATGCGAGTGTAAAAAAATGAAGATTTCGAATTTTCTCCTTCACTTTGCTGCTATTCCTGTGAAACACCTAAAGGGTTAAAACGCTGACTGAATGTCATTTTGAATACTTTGAGGGGTGCAGTTTTTATAATGGGGTCATTTGTGGGGTATTTCTAATATGAAGGCCCTTCAAATCCACTTCAAAAGTGAACTGGTCCCTGAAAAATTCAGATTTTGAAAATTTTGGGAAAAATTGGAAAATTGCTTCTGAACTTTGAAGCCCTCTGATGTCTTCCAAAAGTTAAAACATGTCAACTTTATGATGGAAACATAAAGTAGAAATATTGTATATGTGAATCAATATATAATTTATTTGGAATATTCATTTTCCTTACAAGCAGAGAGTTGCAAAGTTAGAAAAATGCAAATTTTTTTTATTTTTTCATACATTTTTTAAATTTTTCACAAAGAAATTATGCAAGTATCGACAAAAATTTACCACTAACATAAAGTAGAATATGTCATGAAAAAACAATCTCGGAATCAGAATGAAAAGTAAAAGCATCCCAGAGTTATTAATGCTTAAAGTGACAGTGGTCGGAATTGCAAAAAATGCTCCCGTCCTTATGGTTATAATGGGCTCCGTCCCCAAGGAGTTAAAATCCACTTCAAAACTGAACTGGTCCTCTGAAAAATTCCAATTTTGAAAATTTTGAGAAAATTTTTTAAATTGCTGCTGAACTTTGAAGCCCTCTGATGTCTTCCAAAAGTAAAAACATGTTAAATTTATGATGCAAACATAAAGTAGACATATTGTATATGTGAATCTATATATAATTTATTTGGAATGTCTATTTTCCTTAAAAGCAGAGAGCTTCAAATTTGTTTTTCAGTTTTTTCATAAAATTTTTGAATTTTTCACCAAGAAATGATGCAAGTATCGACAAAAATTTACCATTAACATAAAGTAGAATATGTCACGAAAAAACAATCTCAGAATCAGAATGAAAAGTAAAAGCATCCCAGAGTTTTTAATGCTTAAAAAAATGCTTAAAAAAATGTATTTAACTAAATGTTTTTTTTTTCATAACAAAATTTTTATAAATTTTTTTATAAAGTGTGTGTGTTTAACTTTTTTTTCTCTATTTTCTTTTTTTACATTTTTTATGTAGTACTACTACTCCCAGCATGGAACACACTGTTTATTACCTGTACTATAGACATATCGCCCGGGTATCAGTCAGACACCCGATGCGATCGTCCATAATATAGCAGAGATGGAGCAGCTCTTTACAGCGCTCACATCTCTGCTCTGTACTCCGGCCATTGATGTCAATAGAACATCACTCATTCATATTTTCCGCACAGAGCTGTGATTGGCCGGATAGTTGCAGCCAATCACAGCTCTGAGGAAAATATGAATGAGTGGCCGGAGTACAGAGAAGGGATGCGAGCGCTGTATACTGCCGCTCCATCTCTGCTATAGACAGGACAATCGCAGCGGGTGTCAGTAGTGATACCCGCTGTTATCTGTTCTTACCTGCAAGTACTACTACTCCCAACATGGAGCACACTCTGCTTCATGCTGGAAGCTGTAGTACCTGCATTAATAGACAGATTGCAGCGAGTGTAATTTCTGACACATGATGCAATCTGTCTATTAATGCAGGTATTTATTTTATTTTATTTATTTATATAGTGCCTACAGATTCCGCAGCGCTTACAATTATGGGGTACAAACAAAGACAAGTATCAGACATAATATTACACAATAACTATTCAAACAAGAGGTGTGGGGATATGTTGAGGATATGTTGAGGCCAATTAGAGAATGTTATAGGCCTGTCTGAAGAGATGTGTTTTTAGGCCACGTTTGAAACTATGGATGTTGTTGTTGAGTCTGAGGGATTGAGGAATAGCATTCCAGAGAACCGGTGCAGCACGAGTGAAGTCTTGGAGACGGGAGTGAGAAGTTCGGATTATAGAAGATGTTAGTGTGAGATCATTAGCAGATCGGAGAGAACGTGTAGGATGGTAGACAGAGATGAGAGAGGAGATGTAGGGAGGTGCAGCATTGTGGAGAACTTTGTGTGTGAGACTGAGGATTTTGTACTGTATTCTGGACTGAATTGGTAACCAGTGTAGTGACTGGCACAGGGAGGAGGCGTCGGTGTAGCGGCTGGAGAGGAAGATGAGTCTGGCTGCGGCATTAAGGATGGACTGGAGAGGAGAGAGTTTGGAGAAAGGAAGGCCTATTAGTAAAGAGTTACAGTAGTCGAGGCGGGAGTGAATCAAAGCAATAATGAGAGTTTTAGCAGTTTCAGTAGTGAGAAATGGGCAGATTCTGGAAATGTTTTTGAGATGCAGGTAACAAGAACGTGAAAGAGACTGAATATGGGTAGTGAAAGATAGATCAGAGTCAAGTATAACTCTAAGACAGCGAGCCTGCTGCCCGGGAGTTATGGTAGTACCACATACCGAGATGGAAATGTCAGGGTTAGGTACAGTATCAGTTGATGGAGAAAAAACAAGAAGTTCTGTTTTAGAAAGATTTAGTTTCAGATATAAAGAGGACATGATGTCTGAGACGGCAGAGAGACAGTCACTGGTATTCTGTAGGAGTGCAGGGGTGATGTTGGAGGAAGAGGTATAGAGTTGGGTGTCATCAGCATAGAGGTGGTACTCTACTGATTGTTTTTCCAATGGGGGATGTGTAGAGTGAAAAGAGTAGAGGACCCAGGACCGATCCCTGGGGAACCCCCGACAGCAAGGGGAAGAGGAGAAGCAGTAGAGCCAGAAAACGAGATGCTAAAGGAGCGGCCAGAGAGATAGGAGGAAAACTAGGCGAGAGCAGAGTCCTTGAGACCGATGGAGCGGAGACTACTGAGGAGGAGTTGGTGATCCACAGTGTCAAAAGCCGCAGACAGGTCCAAGAGAATCAGAAAAGAGAAATTTCCATTTGATTTGGCCGTCAGAAGATCGTTAGTGACTTTGGTTAGGGCCGTTTCTGTGGAGTGAAGGGAGCGGAAATCAGACTGTAAGGGGTCAAGGAGAGAGTTCTCGGAGAGATAGCGGATAAGGCGGGAGTAGACCAAGCGTTCCAGGAGTTTGGAGATAAAGGGGAGATTTGAGACGGGTCGATAGTTGGCTACACAGGACGGGTCCAGAGATGGTTTTTTCAATAGTGGGGTTATGATAGAGTGTTTGAAGAAGGAGGCAAATACCCCAGAAGAGAGGGAGGGGTTAAAGATTTTAGTTAGGTGACAGCTGATTGCAGGAGAGAGAGACTGGATGAGGTGTGAAGGCATGGGGTCACTAGAGTAGGTAGTGGGGCGCGCGGAGGAGAGGAGCCTGGAAACCTCATCCTCCGTTACAGGCTCAAAAACTGAGAGTGATGAAGAGGAGACTACAGCTCCCAGCATGGAGCAGAGTGTGCTCCCTTTTGGGAGTAGTAGTACTTGTAGTTAAAGAAAGATCACAGTGGGTATCACTACTGACACCCGCTGTGATCCTTCTGTATAATGTATAGATGCGGCCGCTCCTCTATGGTCCCCTGCACTGCCGTATATATACACATGTTCCTATTTCACACAGAGAGCTGTGATTGGCTGGAACCATCTGGCCAATCACAGCTCTCTGCGGGAAATATGAATATGTGTATATATGCGTCAGGGCAGAGGACCATAGAAGAGCGGCTGGCCGCATCTATACATTATACAGGAGGATTGCAACAGGCGATCTGTCTATTAGTACAGGTACTACTACTGCCATCATGGAACAGTGTGTTCCATGCTGGGAGTAGTAGTACTACCTAAACAATGTAAAAAAAAAAAGGGAAAAACACTGTACAGGATCATTAACATTATATATTGATAGTTTGGACATTTACGCATTCGGCGATACCAAATATGTTTATTAATTATAATTTTTTTTACACTTTTTGGGGGTAAAATGGGGAAAAAGGGACAATTTACATTTTTATTGGGGGAGGGGATTTTTCTATTTTTTTTTTCCTTTTATTTTTTTCCTTTTTTTTTTAAACACTTTTTATGTCCCCCATAGGGGACTATTTATTGCAATCACTTAATTGCAGATACTGAACAGTGCTTTGCATAGGGCATAGCACTGATCAGTATTATCAGCTATCTTCTGCTCTAGTCTGCTCAATCGCAGACCAGAGCAGAAGACCCGATGTGGGCGATCCGATCATCCATATTAAGTGCCGCAGATGCCGTGATCTGTATTGATCATGGCATCTGAGGGGTTAAAGCGCACATCATTCTGATCGCTGATGTGCGCCATTACCAGCGGGTCCCTGGCTGCTGATAGCAGCTGGGACCTGCTGCGCATGACACGCGCACCCCCTGGTGCTCGCGGTCTTGTATAGGACGTAAATGTACATCGTGGTGCGTTATGTACCAACGCTTCAGGACGTACTGCATCCTGCGTCGTTAAGGGGTTAATAGGGCACTGTGAGAAACAGAAACTTTTATATGTTGTACATCTTGGCAAAACATTAACCTTTCTAATCATAAACTTTTTATTGAAACCATTGCTTTAAAAAAAAAAAAAAGTCGAGAACATAATCCTGTCAGACTGCTGCATCATCTTTGTCCCAGCTGAAGGACAGCTGAAGACAGTCCCGGATATTAGGGCAGGACTAGCACTCCTCTGTGCTCACTTCTGTACTATCAGACTCCTGTCTAAAAACAGAGGAGGGGGTTACAGAACCACATGCAGTGATTGAGAAACCCAGCACCGCAGACTTACTGCATGACCTAGTAAGTAACACAGAAGCAGTTTCTTCTGTAATATGACAGGTATGCTTTGATGAGGGAAAAAAGCTGTATGCTGTTTTGGGGGGGGGGGGAGATAGCAATAATTCATTCTAGTTTGAATTATGACTTTAACTTGCTACAGTTTAAAGACTTTAGACACAAATGACTAGGTTTTAATTGTTTTTGTTAGTGTCTTTTTTAACCTGTCCAGGACCAAGGGCGTACAGGCACTTTCTCGAGCCCTGGAACTTAAGGACCAAGGGCGCACCTGTACGCCCTGGTCCTGTATACCAAATTTAAACTGTTCTCACGAGCGGAGAACGGGCTAAACCCAGTGGGTCCCAGTTGCTACGGGCAGCCAGGACTCACAGCTAATGCCGGGCACCGCCGGTCAAGCCGATGCCCAGCATTAACCCTTTAGTTTAAAATGAAACTATCCCAGCAGTTCAGCAAAGCTTATCGGGACTATCGCGACAAAATCGTTATGTCCTGATCAGCTTACTGGATGACGAGAGGGTCCTCACATGTCTCTTCATCACCGTTCGACGATCTGCTGCTCCAAGCCTGTTAAGCAGGCTGAAACAGCAGAGCGCCGAGAGCATTGATCAGAGTAAGCAATCAAAAGATTGCATGTTATAGCCCCCTGTGGCGGCTAAAAAAAAAAATAAATAAAGTGTAAAAATAAAAGTAAATTAACCCCTTCCCTATTAAAAGTTTAAATCACCCCTTTTCCGATTTTTTAAATAATAAAATGTAATAAAAAAATAAAAATAATCAGATGTGGTCCTGCCGTGTGCTTAAATGTCCGAACTATTAAAATATAAGGTTAGCTAAACTGCACGGTCGATGGCGTACATGTAAAAAAAAGTACCAAAGTCCAAAATGTAACATTTTTGGTCACTTCATATACCATAAAAAACTAATTAAAAGCAATCAAAAAGTCCCATCAAAACAAAAATGGTACAAATAAAAATTACAGACCACGGCACAAAAAATGAGCACTCATATAGCCCCGTATGCGGAAAAATAAAAAGTTATAGGGGTCAGAAAATGACAAATTTAAACATACTAATTTTGGTGCATGTAGTAAGGTTTTTTTTAAAGTAGTAAAATAATATAAAACCTACATAAATTGAGTATACTTGCAACCGTATGGATCTACAGAATAAAGATCAGGTGTCATTTTTACCAAAAATTGCACTGTGTAGAAACAGAGGCCCCCAAATTTACAAAATAGCATTTTTTTCAATTTCACCCCACAAATCTATATTTTTGGGTTTTGCAGTAGATTTTGTTATTACATGATTGATGTCATTACAAAGTTGGTGGTGCAAAAAACAAGCTCTTATATGGGTCTGTAGGCGCAAAATTGAAAGCGGTTTTGAATTTTAGGAGAGGAGGAAAAAACTAAAGTGCAAAAACGAAAATTGTCCTGGTCCTTAACCCTTTAAGGACTCAGCCCATTTTGGCCTTAAGGACTCAGACAATTAAATTTTTACGTTTTCATTTTTTCCTCCTCGCCTTCTAAAAATCATAACTCTTTTATATTTTCATCCACAGACTAGTATGGGGCTTGTTTTTTGCGCGACCAGTTGTCCTTTGTAATGACATAACTCATTATGCCATAAAATGTATGGCGCAACCAAAAAACACTATTTTTGTGGGGAAATTAAAACGAAAAACGCAATTTTGCTAATTTTGGAAGGTTTCGTTTTCACGCCGTACAATTTACGGTAAAAATGACATGTGTTCTTTATTCTGAGGGTCAATACGATTAAAATGATACCCATTATTACATACTTTTATATTATTGTTGCGCTTAAAAAAAATCACAAACTTTTTAACCAAATTAGTACGTTTATAATCCCTTTATTTTGATGACCTATAACTTTTTTATTTTTCCGTATAAGCGGCGGTATGGGGGCTCATTTTTTGCGCCATGATCTGTACTTTTTTTTGATACCACATTTGCATATAAAAAACTTTTAATACATTTTTTATTATTTTTTTTTAATAAAATGTATTAAAAAAGTAGGAATTTTGGACTTTTTTTTTTTTTTCGTTCACGCCGTTAACCGTACGGGATCATTAACATTTTATTTTAATAGTTCGGACATTTACGCACGCGGCGATACCAAATATGTCTATAAAAAATGTTTTTTTACGCTTTTTGGGGGTAAAATAGGAAAAAACGGACGTTTTACTTTTTTATTGGGGGAGGGGATTTTTCACTTTTTTTTTACTTTTACTTTTACATTTTTTTACATTTTTTTTACACTTGAATAGTCCCCATAGGGGACTATTCATAGCAATACCATGATTGCTAATACTGATCTGTTCTATGTATAGGACATAGAACAGATCAGTATTATCGGTCATCTTCTGCTCTGGTCTGCTCGATCACAGACCAGAGCAGGAGACGCCGGGAGCCGCACGGAGGAAGGAGAGGGGACCTCCGTGCGGCGTTATGAATGATCGGATCCCCGCAGCAGCGCTGCGGGCGATCCGATCATTCATTCAAATCGCGCACTGCCACAGATGCCGGGATCTGTATTGATCCCGGCACCTGAGGGGTTAATGGCGGACGCCCGCGAGATCGCGGGCGTCGGCCATTGCCGGCGGGTCCCTGGCTGCGATCAGCAGCCGGGATCAGCCGCGCATGACACGGGCATCGCTCCGATGCCCGCGGTTATGCTTAGGACGTAAATGTACGTCCTGGTGCGTTAAGTACCACCACACCAGGACGTACATTTACGTCCTGCGTCCTTAAGGGGTTAAAGGGGTACTCTGGTGGCAAACTTTTTTTTTTAAACAGATTTGTAAACTACTTCTATTAAAACAATCTTAATCCTTCCAGTACTTATTAGCTGCTGAATTCTACAGAGGAAATTATTTTCTTTTTGGAACACAGTGCTCTCGGCTGACATCACGAGCACAGTGCTCTCTGCTGACATCTCTGTCCATTTTTGGGAACTGTCCAGAGCAACATATGTTTTCTATTGGGATTCTCTCCTACTCTGGACAGTTCTTAAAATGGACAGAGATGTCAGCAGAGAGCATTGTGCTCGTGATGTCAGCAGGGATCTCTTTGTTCCAAAAAGAAAAGAATAGAAATAGAAATAGAAATAATTTACAAATCTGTTTAACTTTCTGGCACCAGTTGATTTAAAAAAAAAAGTTTTCCACCGGCGTACCCCTTTAACCCCTTAACGACGCGGGACATAAATGTACGTCCTGGTGATGTGGTACTTAACGCACCAGGACGTACATTTACATCCTGAGCATAACCGCGGGCATCGGAGCGATGCCGGCATCATGCGCGGCAGGTCCCGGCTGTGGATCGCAGCCAGGGACCCGCCGGTAATGGCGGACACCCGCAATCCCGCGGATGTCCACCATTAACCCCTCAGATGCCGTGATCAATACAGATCACGGCATCTGCAGCATCGCGGTCACTTAACAGGATGATCGGATCGCCCGCAGCGCTGCCGCGGCGATCCGATCATCCTGCACGGCAGACGGAGGTCCCCTCACCTGGTTATGCTGCTGTGTAAAAATAAAAGTAAAAAAAAAATGTAAAAAAAATTTGAAAAACCCCCTCCCCCAATAAAAATGTAAATTGTCCCATTTTTCCTATTTTACCCACAAAAAGTGTAAAAAAAATTATTTTATATACATATTTGGTATCGCCGCATGGGTAAATATCCGAACTAATAAAATAAAATGCAAATGATCCCGTACGGTGAACGGCGTGAACGTAAAAAAAAAAAAGTCCAAAATAGCTGCTTTTTTATAACATTTTATTCCAAAAAAAATTTATAAAAAATTTAATAAAAGTTTTGTATAAGCAAATATGGTATTAATAAAAAGTACAGATCACGGTGCAAAAAATGTGCACTTATACGGAAAAATGAAAAAGTTATAGGTCTTCAAAATAGGGGGATTTTAAACGTACTAATTTGGTTAAAAAGTTAGCGATTTTTTCTAAGCGGAACAGTAATAGAATAGTGTATAATCATGGGTATCATTTTAATTGTGTTGATCCAGAGAATAAAAAACACTTTTTTACCATAAATTGTACGGCATGAAAACAAAACCTTCCAAAATTTGCAAAATTGCGGTTTTCTTTTTAATTTCCCCACACAAATAGTATTTTTTTGGTTGCACCATACATTTTATGGTAAAGTGAGTGATGGCATTACAACGGAAAACTGGTCACGCAAAAAACAAGCCCTCATACTAGTCTGTGAATGAAAATATAAAAGAGTTATGATTTTTTTGAAGGGGAGGAGGAAATAACGAAAATGTTAAAATAAAATTGTCTTAGTCCTTAAGGTCCAAATGGGCTGAGTCCTTAAGGGGTTATGGTCAAAATGAGCTTGCTCCTTAAGGGGTTAAGGAAATTGAATTAAATTTATAGGCCCAGATTTATCAAACTGTGAGAAAAAAAATTGTGATTTTTCCACAACAACCAATCACAGCTCAGCTTTCACTTTACCAGAGCTCGTTAGCTGAGCTGTGATTGGTTGCTGGGGGAAAATCACTCTATTTTTTTCTCTCACACAGCTTGATAAATCTGGGTCATAGTCCTATAGTGTTTTTTTTCTTTAAATGATCACTGCTTATATAAACAACATGTAATAGCCTATGACATTCCTAACATTTTGTAAATCACTTAATGTGCCAAAAATGACTCCTTACTCTTGTTATGGCCAGTAGAAGTCTCCCTTTATAAACTGCTGCCCACTGCCTGTTGTTAGAGCGCATTTATACTTCAAATTTTCCACTCGGAAATTTCAGTGCAGAAGCCTTATGTTGTCTTCAATTGGATTCTGTAGCACTGTACACACTGCAGAAATTCAAAATGTTAATTATTTTGGCAGAAGCCACTTGGAAATTCATTGTAATCTATGTAGAAGGTGCATGTCTGAGTGGTCTAGGTGCCTTCAGTAGACACCCCCCCCCCATGCAGAAGAAATCTCCACCCAGAACTGTGCACCAAAAATCCCCTTTTCACTACTCTAAAGGGTTAATGTAACAAAACCAGGCAGGTTTTTCAAAAAATCTTTTGAAGCAACAGGAACACTTTAACAGTGAGCTATAGGTAAACTGTGAAGTTACTTGTTAACAAATTATCTGGCTCTTGGTTCCCTTCTTTTATAGGTGACCTTACTAGACTAAATACTTAATTTTGATCTTGCACAGACTGGTAAGAGATCTCACAAACTTAAATATGTTCAGAAGATTAACTAAAAGCTTATTTGACTATAATAATGATTTAGAAACATAATTTTATACTGTTGTATATTTACTGTAAGCAAAATCCTTACTGATGCCCTGAGTATTTTGGCAAACTGTTTTTTTCTACAGTTTCAAGTAATAATTGGATTTAGCTTTTTCCCACAAGATTCCTCTTTTTAAATATAGATTTGCTTTACTTTAAAAAGTCCCCACTCTAATTTTGGTTACTTCATATCAAGATATATTTGTACAGCAATATATATATTGTAAGGATTTCTCCTTGGGGATAGCTCTGGGATCGTCCTTGACAATGCCACAGGACACGTTTCCACTTCAATCAGAAGGCAAACAACAGTACTTTATGCAGGTCTGGCCAGTCACCAGCTTTATTAGACAGGTTGCAGGATAAATAAATACTAAAAACATAAGACAGTAACAAACAAAACCCTAGACCATCTAGTCACTAACTAAACAATCCAGCGTGCCCTGACTATCAACTGGTGGGCTTTTCCCAGACAGTTAAGCTTATGCCTCCTGCAACCTTCTACTCACTGTTCACACACAGCGTTTTCAACCTCTTGCTGTGTGTCTCGTCCACATCACTCTTGGGGCCACTCACAGCTCGGCTGTGTGTTCCTCACCAGAACCCCTGCCTCCCCCCTACAGCCACCTTGATGTCTTCCGGGGAGATCCCAGACTACACTGTCTGACTCCTTTTAAACACACTTCCCCATTCTGCTACCTCATTAATTAGGCCACAGGTGGAGGCTTCTCATGGGTTAGCTAGGGAAATACACCCTTCCCTTGCCACAGTGTCACATATCCTCCTCCCCCCCCCCTCTGCTCAGACCACCAGGAAGGAGCAATTGTATTCAAAAGGCAGAGTCCAACTGCCTTTACTTTTCCTTGAACAACTTCGTCCAACAGGTTTTGATGCACCACTTCAGTGGCGCACCGGTCTTTCATTCGCACTTTCATCAGCCACCAAGCACAAGGTTTTTGGTCACCTTTGACAAATTCCTTGTAAACACACCTTTCCAATGCCAGGTTCTTCACTTTGGTCTGTGCAGTGCTCTAAACACTAAATGCGGACAAGGCAGATGCTCCAGGCCTTTGTCTTCTTCTGTCACTGGTATGGCCATTGCCCGAACTTTGCTGGAGGCCAACCAAGCCTGTATCACCCATTTGCAGGACTTCTGAAGTTATCTCTGGTTTAGCATCTGCCTCAGAGAATTTCTCTGCCTCAGCATTTTCACCATTCAATGTCCATATCTCTGCAGCTTCAGACAGAGGCACACTTGTCACTTGAGTCTCTGGATCCTCCTGGACTTGACTCACTGTCTGTTCTTCAGCTCCCCTAGCAGTCTGGCAGACCCCTACCTGACATATATCTAGTGACTGCTGACATTACCTATCAGGTGTTGTGGGCCTATCAGGTGTTCCTACTCTAGTCACCTGACAGTCTGCTGAAAAAATGGAAAATTCATCTCCAGCACTACATCATACTCCAAGAAGGGCTCTATTGCAACCTTGTGACTCACAGTACCATAGGGGGTAGAAAAACAGACATTAACAGTTTTACAACCCCAAATAACTGCTTGTATAAACACTTTGACAGGGTCTGGCTCCCCCAGACTTATTATACCCCAAGGCTCTAGCAAAGCAATCTTTTTACCATCTACTACCAGCTCACACAGGTTTTCTTTTGTCCCGTCAGAGTTGGCAGCAGTACACATTACTTCAGAACACATAGGCATGAATTTTTTACAAAAAACATTATCACACTGCATAGATTTACAGGACAGTTCACACATTCAAGTAGTGATACACTATCAATCATTAGCTCAGGAACCTTTGTGTGCGGTTTCTCTGGCACACTCTCCTCATTCCACAACTGCCAAAAACATGGGAAGTCCCTGCCCAGTATAATCTCTATCTCAAGCTCGGCACACACCTCCATAACATGGCGTACTGTCCCATAACAGGTTTCAAAGTCAATTAGAACTGTCTTACCAGATTCTGGTCGAATCTTCACAAACGGTATTATGTCCGGCATGTTTCACATACATCGGGATACCACCCACCATCAACTCACGGATCCTCACATCCATCTTTTCTGGCCTCCTGATCAGAGGATAATCATGTGTGGAGACATCCTCTTGCTGAACTGCAGCCAATCTAATCAAGGTGCTCACCATAGCATCCATCTTGGCGACAATGGTTGCTGTCCACATGGGTTGCTCCTAGCAACATCATTTCGACGTTGACCCATTTTTGCAAAACAAACAATCCCACACGGCTTACTGCTGTTGCGCTGCGCAGGTGGCCCGTCCACCTGTCTCCTCACCTGAGAGAGCGCTCACTCGCTTGATGCGGTCTGTTGCCCCTAGCAACGCTTTAACCACAGGCTCAGTACTTTATGCAAGTCTGGTCCCTCGCCAGCTTTATTAGACAGGTTGCAGGATAAATAAAATCATAAGACAGGAACAAACAAAACCCTAGACCGTCTAATCACTAACTAAACAATCCAACTAAACAATCCCACGTTAAAAGAAATACCCATAGAGAAGCCTCTTATTGCACATAGACGTACCCGGACTTTGAAGAATGAACTAGTACGTAGTTCCTTCACATCGGGACCCACTGCGTCCCCCACCTGGCTCAGCGATCTGCGCCCCACAGGCAACCACAAATGTGGGACCTGTTTGTTTGTGGGCAACTAAAACAAGGGTGGAATTACACTGTAGGAGGAGACAGTGTATATGTCCCGGACCAAATATGTAGTGTACTGCATACAGTGCCAATGTGGACACTTTTATGTCGGATCTACCATCCGACCCATGGTCGTGAGATTTAGAGAACATGTCAGACTCTCCAGGAGAGGAGAAGGAGTGCCAAGACTGGCAGAACATTTAAAAACCGCACATCATGGCAATCCCATGAACTTATCTTTCTTTGGGTTAGAGGCCATCACGGAAAGTCCTAAGGGTCTTACCAGACAAGTTTTCCTGCACCAAAGAGAGGCACGCTGGATTTCTAAATTGGGTGCCACTGGACCCTTAGGGTCCAATGAACGCAACTAATTCAGTGCCTTTATATAGTTTGCTGTACTTTTGCATGCACATGTATATGGCTTACTTAATTTCTCTGTCTGTTCCTTTTACCTACCAGTTCCTTACCTTGTATTTTCCTACCCGCTCTTGACTCTCTTCTTACTACCCACTCCTCTTCTGTTCACTATTTTGTTTTTGCTTCATAGTGTATTCTGTTTATCAGGCACAGTCCTCAGACGCAAGCAAACATCTACTCTCGGCAGCGCTGGAGACCCCTGTCTCATAGCCACCGAGACTTAGCGTCTTGTTGCCTGGCAACCACTCGTCAGCTGACTTTTCTGTTACCTCATTAATTAGGCCACAGGTGGAGGAATGCCAAGAGAGGCACACTGGTAAGCATCAACATACTTTTAATTTTGTCATATAGAATAATGTAAGATATGTGAAAGCTTAGCTCAGAAGAGAGGAGCAAACCATAAATCATCAGTCAGAGACAGTGATACAGTTCAAATGCAGGGCTTCTCATACAGTGTATTGTCCAAAAACAAAATACAGCACTAAACACTTTATCTGGCCATCCATGTATACCTACCTTACACCATTGGCACCTGTCACAAAGTCTGCTTTTTAAGGCTGCAGCCTGTAAGAGTCCAATTTCCATCTGAGGTTCATGTTCCTCTCAGCCCCATTCACAGCTTAATTCAGCACCTACGCTGATCAGGGCTCATCTGAAAGTCTGGCATGGTCAAGGAAGTGGAATGAAAGGCCCTACTGCCAATCCTGGCGTTCACTCCATAAAAATCCAGGCCCAAAAATAGGACTTGCCAATAGTCCCTAGCAAGCTAAGTTTAGCTAGAGATTTAACACTTTCCTGGATTTCTCATATGTCATTTCCCTGAGATATGTGTTCCCTGAAACCTGGTTGCTACATATGACAGGTACCTTGGGGAAATATAAATGCTCCCCTCCACCATTCCTGTCACTGTCTTACTGTATGTCAAAAATTTTACCAAACATATTGGTCTCACAGTTACTGCTTCAATGATGGACTTGAAAACACATAATGGTGAATAGCAGTTTTTTTTTTTTGGGGGGGGGGGGGGGGGGGGATGTGTAAACAGCCATTTTAGATTATAAGTAATTATCTGGATATTATGCTCATGTTCGTAGAGCTAAATGTAATCTATGATTTAAAAAAGATAACTTAGTCATACATACAAGTGACTGTAACGCCGAGCGCTCCGGGTCAGCGCTGCTGACCGAGAGCGCTGCTACCCTGTTACCGGAGGGGATGCGATCCGCCGGACGGGACGTGCCCGCTCACGGATCGCATCTCATGTCTCTTCTCACCTGCTCCGTCCTTCCTCTGTCCCAGCCGGCGCGCGCGGCCCCGCTCTCTAGGGCGCGCGCGCACCGGCTCTCTGAAATTTAAAGGGCCAGTGCACCACTAATTGGTGCCTGGTTCAATCTAGTCCAATCACTGTTTTCCCTATAAAACATCACTTCCCCTTCCTGTCCCTGCTGGATCTTGTTGCCAAGTGCCTAGTGAAAGCGTTCCAGTGTGTCCTTGCCTGTGTTTCCAGAATCTCTGCTGTTGCCCCTGACTACGAACCTTGCCGCCTGCCCTGACCTTCCTGCTACGTCTGACCTTGCCTTGCTTTGTCCTTTTGTACCGCGCCATCTCAGCCGCTAGAGAGGTTGAGTCGCTACCGGGTGGAACGACCTGGGGGGCTACCTGCCGCAGCAAGTCCATCCCGCTTTGCGGCGGGCTCTGGTGAATACCAGTAACCCCTTAGACTCCGTTCCCCTGGTACGGCCCACGCCATCACCTCTCTGGTACAGAGGATCCACTTTGTGTCCTCACCTCTCTGGTACAGAGGATCCACTGTCAGTGTCCTCACCCTCACAAAATTCCTCTACGGGCCTTAAACTGTGTCAGGACCCTTTTTTGCTAATGCCATCCTGTCAGGCTCAGCATACAACAGAGCCAGGGTAGATAAAAGATTATCAACTAAGGACAATTATCCAATCTTGGGGACCCCCTTGCAGAAGGGACATAATTCAAACTCTTTGGGTATGAGTACCCTAAGAGTAGTTTCTCAAGCAAAAATACAGCCTGCAGTTCTTACAAAAGGAACCTAAAGGAAAAATTATTAGGAAGATTAATCCAAGGTTCTAAGCGAACAGAGGCAGATGACATGTGGTCATGGGATGACTCAAGCTTCTGAATTCTAACAAGCAAACTGCTCCTGGTCATGCAGCTTCTCGGTCAAATTCTGGACCAACTTAGTCTGCGATATCTCTTTCTGGTTCCCCACTGGAGCAGCTGAAAAAGTCCTCATCTGGTCCACTATGGCAGATAGGGGATCCATAGCGTCACAAGTGGCTCCAATGCAAGTATGTTGGGCCTGTGTTTATGTCACATTGGGCAGGGATAAGTGCAGATAACAAGCTCTAAGACAGGTGATACTTAGAAGCAGACTGAAGCCTTAGGGTCTATTCACATGGCAGAATTTCCGCTTGCGGAATTCTGCCTCCTATTAAACCCCATAGACTTCTATGGGATTCTGCACTCCCATTCACACTTCTGAATTTCCGCTAGCGGCATTCCGCAAGTGAAAATTCAGAAGTGTGAATGGGAGTGCAGAATCCCATAGAAGTCTATGGGCGTTAATTTGTGGTGGAATTTTGTTGAAATTCTGCTGTGTGAATAGAGCCTTATAAAGACCAGCTCAGGAGGGTGCTATGACCAGAGCCAGTTGTCCCAGTGCCTGCAGCTCCTGAGTGGACATAGGGCAGCTCGCGATGCCTGGCCAGGCATGATCATGACAATTTAGATTTCTCTTTTGTTCATTTACTTTGTTTTGTTAATTGATAAAAATAAACTACTAGAACTTCTAATTGTTAAGCATTCTTACTTGGCAAACATTTTAGGCAAATGTGAAATAAATACTTCACAGTACTGTGTGTTTTGGAAATCAACTGAACATAGTCACTAGGGGACTAAATTTAGCCAATTTAGCTCAGTGGGACTACCACCAGTAACAATACCTTTACATACCTTTTTGCTGATATCCTGACCTACTGGCAACATACAGCAAAACCTATGTATTCCTAGGGCCTCACTTCTCAGAACTTTTTTTTTTTTTTTTTTTTTGTTTTTTTACCTATTAAATAGAAGTAGAAACAGCATTGGGATGGTTATCAAATCTACTATGGGAACAAAGTCAGATGCTGCATCCAAGCAGAGTGTATCCTGCAATGTTCAAATTTATCAGCGAAGATTGTGTTGTCGCTTTGCTTACCAAATTAGCATTCTGCAGGCTTTTATTAGGAAACGGTGCCACTTCTATGGATAGAACTCCTAACATTCCGTTAGGTATAGCGTTTAGTGGTGTTAACCACTAAGGCCTAACTTCTTACTGCTGTCTGAGTATATTAGATGGCTTTACACTTTATTTATTTTGTTTATCACTGGTTATACTTGCTGTAATATCTGTATTGGTATAAACTGTAGTCCTGAAATGTTGCCATGTAGACACAGACAATAGACAATGTTTAGCTGGAAAAACTTGGGTTCTGGTATTCATGTAGATGTTCTATTGATGAAGTCTTTTTCATCAGGATATTGCACCCTGTCACACAACAAAAATTGTCTGGGAAGGGTTTAAGAAAAATAACAAAGGCAATGTGCACACACCATTTTTAAGCAATACGATAAGAGAAAAACATACAATGGCCTTTTTACCTCCACAATATGGCTGTTTTTTACCATCGGATTTACTGGTAAACTGTACCTTAGTTCACATTCAGTTTAATTGTATGTCTGTAATTTTTACAGACAGAAAATTAGGTGCAAATGAATTATTTTGAGCTGTTTTGTGCAGAGCTATAGCTGTTGCTAGCCCAAACAAAATCTAAAAGAAGTGTTAAGTGTTATTGTTGTTGTTTTGTTTGTTTTTTAAAGTCTCAAAATGCAATTACTAGCAAAAAAAAACTGCTGAAAAAATGGAAGAAAAAAGTCTTAAACTTTTTTATCCTTAAAATAAAAAAAACTAAATATTTCTAATTTAAAATGTACATTGTGTCCACTATAAGAAAATGTAAAGTTCGTTTTTTTAAAACACCTTAAAGGGGTACTCCAACCCTATGACATCTTATCCCCTATCCAAAGGATAGGGAATAAGATGTCTGATTGCGGGGGTCCCGCCGCTGGGGACCCCTGCAGTCTCTCATGTAGATACCCACCCATCTCACGTATCCACCCCTTGTGACATCATGACCCGCCCCCTCAATGCTAGTCTACGGGAGGGGGCGTGGTAGCCACAGGTGGGTATCTGCATGAGAGATTGCGGGGGTCCCTAGGGTGGGACCTGGAGTACCCCTTTAATGATATTGTTAATCCATCCCAAAAATGTTACGAATACAAACATTGTTTATTTAAAAATTCCCAAAAACATTATTTCATGCATTGATTTGCAAAAAAATATATATTAACAACTGGTCAAAATAACAAAACAAAAAAAATATTGTTTTTATACCTCCAAAAAATAAGCAAAGAAAACAAATTCATATACATTTTTTAAGGAACAAAATACTGCTAAATAAGAGCGTTTAGAAATCAATATTTGGTGTGAAAGCCCTGAACACCACTTTCATGCATCTTGGCATGCTCTCCACCAGTCTGCCACTTTGCTGTTGGATGACTTTGTGCCACTCCTGGTACAAAAATTAGATTGGCTCTTTTTTTTGGCAGTTTTTAATGGTGTTTAGGTCTGGAGATATGGCTGGATCTTGATCTGGTGGTCCTCCATCCACACCTTGATTGACCTAGCTGTGGGGCATGGAGCATTATCCTGCTGGAAAACTCAATTCTCAGAGCAGAAGGAAGCGTGTATTCACAAACACAAATCTGCCTGATTCCGGCCTCCCCAGGTCATCATCCTTCTTCCACCAACTTTCACAGTTGAGACACTATAGCTTGTAGGCCTTTTTTATGTTTCCTAACGTTAAGACGACTAGTTGTTAGGCAAAGCTGAACAATTGACTCTTTAAAGAGGATGACCTTCCTCTATGGTCTTTTGCAAATTCAGCCTGGCTCTTCTTTTCTTATAATTGATGAAGTTTTTTTTCTAGTCCTGCCCGTAGGAGCCGGTTTCAAACTATCCTCACTGTGGACTTCACCCCAGCTGCTGTTTGCCATTTTCAGTATGGAAGAAACCTGATGCTTAATGTATCCCTCTGCCAGTAAAGCTAGAATTTAAAAATGATTTTCCTCAAGCAAAGCCTTTCTTTTCCACTCTTTTGTCATGTTGAATGGTGATATTTAAATTTAAAATATCTTTGAGGTACTGCTTGCACTGTTTTTACCATCCAGCTCGTCCAGTTACAGGAGGACCTCACAGGAACGTATCTGGAATGAAATTGATGCTATACACATAGAGATGCTGATTTAACCCCTAAATGACATTCAGGTTTTTTACTTTTATTTTACACTTTCCTTTTTTTTCCTGCTCACCTTCATTGATTAAAAACAAATTGATAACTAAAACACCATTTTGAAAATTAGGGGCTTTCTTTTCTATGCAATGCACTTTTCAGTAAAAATGAGACATATTTCTTCTGTAGGTCCATATGATTAAAACGATACCCAATTCATGGCTTGTTTCTGTGCAGCAGGCAATTTCTTACTACAGGTACGGTACAAAACACAAATGTAGGGGAGCATGGACACCGGAGATGCCAACAGGGACAACTGTTTCATACACTAAGTGTACTTCTTAGACCACTTATGGTAGTGTGGTGCTTATTTTTGTAAAAAGGAACACACTTAGATCTGTTTTACTGCTCATTGGAAGATGACCTGGGGCATTGGTGCGTATAATCCATAATGCTTCTGCTTACAATAAAACCCCCCTCCTATCAATTCTGTCTCTCATATACACTCTTTCAATACAAACAATTTCAAGGACTGAGGGTTTTCCCAATGTTTAATCTGAACTGGAAGGAGCTGCAGGCACCATTTACAACTTCCGCATCTTTAATTACCGTAAAGGGCAAAGTTGCGTAGCCAGTCCTGATTCCCCATTTTAGATGAAAATTATTGTAAGCATGTCCCCTATTTTATATATATATATATATATATATATATATATATATATATATGCAATGGATAAAGGCAGCACACCACGATGATATAATCCAAAAACTGTGAATTTATTCCATGATGTAGAAAACAACGTTTCGGCGATCTCTCACCGCCATTTTCAAGGTGAGAGATCGCCGAAACGTTGTTTTCTACATCATGGAATAAATTCACAGTTTTTGGATTATATCATCGTGGTGTGCTGCCTTTATCCATTGCATATTTAGTAAGAACCGGAGCACCGAGGTTCAACAGGCTTGCACCCATTCCACTATTCTGGATGTGCTGCTTTTTATGAACTTTCTATATATATATTTTTTTTTTTTTTTCTTGTTACTATTATAGGTCCTGTTAAATAAGATACCAATTATCATGGATAACTTTTTGATAGAATTAGCCACAGGACTCTTTATATAACAATTGTATATTGAGTACAAACACTAGAGAAGGAGGGGGCACAAGAAGATAAGACATAACTACTTTGCTACCCCCCCTCCTGTTTGTATATGCTTAGTATGTACACACGGGAAGAAAGAAGCACAGTAATTGTGCCCCTTCCACGTTTGTGTATTTACTTTGTGCCCTTTCTTCCTGGATGAGTACTATGCTCTCTCCTCCTCCACTCTGTATAGTAAGTGCCCTCTTCCCCTGCTGTGTGCACTTATTTAGTAAGTACACACAAGACAAGGGTAATTGCACCCTCTCTTCTTTTCCTGTTTGTATCATATACTTGCCCTCTCTGTGTATATATACATATATACTCTCCCCCTCTCCTTCATGTATATTTTGCACCTGTATCCTGTTTGGCCCCTATATAATGATTGTATCTCCTGAAATGTTGTGTATATACTGTGCTATCTCCTCAGTGGATGTTTGGATTTAAATTTGATGACAAAAAATTATAAAAATTAATACATTTTGGTTTACTTCTTAATTGTTTAACTTTTACTGATGTCATGTGTGTTGTTTTCCATATTAAAAGTAATAACAGCGTTTTCATTGCTATCTGAGAAGAGTTTTCTGATAGATCATAAACTTATGGTATGCAAAAATTGACTTGCAGGACTGAACCTCACATCCGTGGAGCAATTGAAAGTACAATTACTAGTAAGTGGAGTGTTTTGTGCATAACATCAAAGGTATTTCTTTGTTCACGGCTGACAACTAGATTTTCATCTAGACCACTTGAGCTGTCTCATATGGAAATGTGGGCATGTATCATTGTCAATGCAAGTGATTGGTATCTTATGGTGAAAATGCTAATCTTTACCCAGAGTTAAAAAAAATAAAATTAAAAAAAATTAGAAAACCTGAGCTTAGCCAGCTTCACATGATTGCACTATACTATATATCACTTGTATTTATTGAGCTCTGGTACATTCAGCAAACAGGCACCTGGGCAGCAGTTTATAATGGGTCATGATCAAATGCTAAAGTAATTGAGTAAAGAAATTACACTTTATCATCAGGTGCTGCAAAGGGTTAACTTACTTTTCATGCATCTGTAATTGACACAGCTTACCATTTTGCACAGTGACCTTATTAAACCATTATGCCAATGGTTTGGTTTTAATATAAAAAAAGGACAGGTAAACTTTGGCACGTCATTATTGCACTAAATGTGTGACTTTGAATTGGGATTAGAGGAGTGGCCTCCCCATGTCTCATCAATTTGCTATTATTTATGCCAGAAACTGCTGTAAACTAGCATAAATCAACATCAGTTTACATTAGGTATGGATGTCTACTTGTGGTGCATGGACATGCAAGTATACACCAAATGTATCATAAAAAATGGGTTATATGGCATATTATTTTCCTTCCATTTAAAGTCAGACTGGGTTAAAAAAAAATGACTCCCCTGTCTAGGCCACTGCCTTTCCAACACTTACTGGGTCTCCACTGATCACCAGCTTCTTTTCCTATTTCGACACATATGAAATGTCAGCTCAACCAATCATTGGTGTAGGCGATTATTGCTGCGACCAGTAATTGACTGACCATAAAACATCATATAACCCCTAAAGTTAAAATCTCTGGGGGTCTAGGGCAGTAAAAAGATTTTTATAATGGGGAAATATATAGTTTCATGTGTATATTCAGTTGTTCTGACTAATTTATCAAAGGCTCGCACAAAGTATTATAAATTTGAAGAAAATCTGTCACCAGTGTCACCTGCACTAACCTGTCGATATTGACAGGTAGTGCAGGTGACACTGATGACAACGGTACTTACCTTGTCCCATTCCGTTGCGGGCATCTCCAGTAATCTCCTCCATTAGCTTCAGCTCCGGCCTGGCTTGGGGCACGTTTGGACCTTAGTGACATCACAGCTACTGTTCTCTAGAAGCGGTACCCAGCAGAGAGCAGCAGTGGTGATGTCACTAAGCTCCACCCATCTTACAAGCCGCTACTGCTCTCTGCTTGGTCCCACTGCTAGAGATCAGCAGTGGTGACGTCACTAAGCTCCGCCCGTGCCCCAAACTGGGCCGGAGCTGAAGCTAACGGAGGAGATTACCTGAGATCCCCTGCACGGAACGGGACAAGGTAAGGCTGCATTCACATCTCGTTTTTGCAATACGGTTGCCGTATCCGGTTTCATTGAAAAAAACGTATCGAACTGTATTGCAAACCGTATATATAGACATTTAATTGTAAACCTTATGCCAACCGTAGCATCAGGTTGTGTACGTTATGCATCATTTACGGGTTTATACGGTTTTTAACGGTACATCAAGCCATAGTCTACTACAGTTTTGTGTCCCGGTCAAAAACCGTATTCAACCTGTATATGGTTATTTTAGAATGTAGTTCTATGGTAAACGTATTGAACCGTATGTGCGTACGGTTACATCCGGTTTGCACAATACTGTTTTTCATTTATTTTTTTTGGGGGGGGGGGGAATTCAATAAAAAAAGAAGAATTTTTTTAAAATGTTGACAAACATAAAATCCTATCCTTTTTTTTAAAAAAACATATGCAAACTGACATCTGTTTTCAAACCGTATACGGTTTTAAAACGTGAGGAGGCACATATACGGTTGCATACGTTTCGGTCTGGTTTGGAGTTTTTTGTACAGAACGGGATACGGGACCCATACTGCAAAAATTAGATGTGAATGCAGCCTAAGTACTGTTGTCATCAGTGTCACCTGCTTTTGTCTCTATAATATGCCGCTAGTACTGTGTTTAGGCAGTGTATTAAGCTATAATCAGTCATTAGGGAGATAAATCCTCTCCAATGTACGCTGCATATATTAGACCATTTTTAGTTTGCTAGATTTACTAAGAGGCTTCATGACTACCATTCACCCAGTGCAGAAATATACACCTGCTATGCACTTATGTATATTTCTGCAGCTTAGGTATCGCAAGTTGTCCCCAAAATCGCATTGTGAGATGAGCACGCACCTGCACTCCTACTCGGTGTGAAGCAGAGCCCTGTTTCATCCCCTTTCCTGCCCTCTTTGCTTGCCTGTGGTTCAAATACTCAAAAGTTGCAAATTTTTGTGGCAAAATTTTTTTTTTTTGCAAAAAAAACCAAAAAAGCTACACAGGCCATATAGCTACCTCTGTGGTAAACCTTTCCTTTTATTTAAAATGGAAAATAAATAAATGGTTTATCCATCTGAATGGTAATAAATTCTGAAGGATATGAGCAATATCATATGATGATAACAGACTACAGCATGTTCTTGATATAAACAAGGAGTGTCTGGATATATAAAGTTAAAGTTTCACTGTGACCAGTGTCAGACTCTAGAAAAAATGGTTTAGTTAAATTATAATTGCTCTGGTCCGATAACTAAATGTTTTACTAATTCACTCTAGAAACAACACAAAACTGCCATTCCTGCTACTGCCTGGTGAGTACCTCTGTTCGTGTCTAAAACATACGGATAGATTGGAAGCTGCTGACTTTTTTCTCTAAGCCTTTCAACTCATAGAAAAAAGAGAAAAATAAACAGAAGAGATACATCAAAGTCATTAGACACACATTAATTTTGGATAATTATAAATTACGGATACAGTCTAAATTATGCATAGACTGTGGTCTTTAATGTGACATTCGGAGGAGAATGAGATGAGAATCTGCTTTTTTGACACACAAAATACTACAAACTATTTTTTAACCATCCACCTGAAATGTCATTGTATTAGCATATATATTTAACAATAATTGTTTTGTTGGGATGAAAGCTTTTTCCTGACCTGTTATACCTAAGGGTATATTCACAGGTTGCAGAATTGATACAGAAATTTGTAACTGAAATTCAGTTCTATTTCAGATTTCTTCTAGCTCTAGTCACATAATTACAAGAGTTAAAGAAATTTCTGTTGTTTTTTTTTTTTTTTGTAGTAACACCCAGGTTTAATACTCAAGGTTTTACCAAAGACTTTCCTCAGTACTTGAATGTTCATGTTGATGTACACAAATATCTTACTTGTGGGCCAACCCACCCTATATAATAAACCACCTAATAGGTTATTTATTTTAGCGTCATTGCAGTGGATTTCTAAACTAGATGTTCCTAGCTTTACTTTGCAGTGTTTCTAGAGCTGCCTCTAGGCGGCAGCAATTTCATGTACAAGTAATCAAGTCTGTGCTCTCTCCAGATGGGGGAGACTGTGCTTTCTTATGCCGAGCCAGAATTATAATCTGAGCTTTTTTTTTTTACATTTTTTTTGCTGCTAATCAAATACCATTTTTTTTTGTGGCTAAACATACAGTTTATTTTGCTTAATGGTAAACTCTTGATCACTCAATAGTACAAATGATCTAATGATTTTTCTATTAAATAATAAAGTTGTCCATATACTTCAGATGGCTGTATTTAGCTGCCAATAGAATGTTTTCTATGGGCCATATTTATTCGTAATAAAAATGTGCATAAACCATTTCACTATTAATAGTCACACATAGCATCTCACATAAGTGAATACACACCTCACACTTTTGTAAATATTTTATATTTCATCATGTGACAACAATGAAGAAATGGCACTCTGCTACAATGTAAAGTAGTGAGTGCACAGGCTGTATAACAGTATTTAAAGGGGTACTCCGGGGGTTAAGATTTTTGCCTATATTGCATCTTCTTTTAATATTCATGTTTTTTGCAATTGACATGTATTATATGTTTGTGTAGCATGTGTCTTTTTTTCTTACCTGTTTGTTGGCCAGGAAGTTCTGTAGTTCTGTGTTGGATCTCTCGGCCATGTTATGATTAGGATGTGGACAACATGTCATGGCTTTTTTTTCTCTGTTGTTTCAGAACTGCATGAGAGAAATAAGCCACGCCCCCTCATCTCCCCCTCCTGGAGGACGCAGGTGTGCATGAGAGAGATAAGCCACGCCCCCTCATCCCTCCCTCCCAGAGGACGCAGGTGTGCATGAGAGAAAGAAGCCAAAGCAGGGGGAGAGAGAGAGGACGTACTTCTGAGGACGCAGGTCTGCACTGAAAGAAGACAGAGAAGATAAGAGTGTTATCTGAAGGGGAGGATAACAAAGTGCAAGGGCTGGGGATGTATAGACTGCAGGGGAATAAATCTCGGATTGGGGATGATTTCTATGTGTGAAGGAGGGGTGGACTCCTGAATGACACATGCTGGGAGTTGTAGTCCCTGTTATGTGTGTGTATGCTAGTGTTTCCAAACCAGTGTGCCTCCAGCTGTTGCAAAACTACAACTCCCAGCATGCCTGGACCGACTTTGGGCATGCTGGGAGTTGTAGTTTTGCAACAGCTGGAGGCACACTGGTTGGGAAACACTGTCCTAGCCTATTCAGCATACACATCATGTTACACCAGTGTTTCCAAACCAGTGTGCCTCCAGCTGTTGTAAAACTACAACTCCCAGCATGTCCTGACAGCCTTTGGGCATGCTGGGAGTTGTAGTTTTGCAACACACTGATTCAGCCTATTCAGCATACACATCATGTTACACCAGTGTTTCCAAACCAGTGTGCCTCCAGCTGTTGTAAAGCTACAACTCCCAGCATGTCCTGACAGCCTTTGGGCATGCTGGGAATTGTAGTTTTGCAGCACACTGATTGGGAAACACTGGCCTAGCCTATTCAGTATATTACAATAAAATTGCATTATTTCCCAACCAGAGTGTCTTCAGCTGTATCAAAACTACAACTCCCAGCATGCCCGGACAGCTTTTGGCTGTCCGGGCATGCTGGTAGTAGTAGTTTTGCAACACCTGGAGGCACCCTGGTTGGGAAACACTGGTGTATGCCCTATAGAGACGTGGTGAACTAAAACCCCCAGGAGACTACAGAGGCAGCATGCTGGTGTTATACCACAGACTGAAGACTCCTGAATGACATATGCTGGGAGTTGTAGTCCCTTTTGTGTGTATATGCTGGTGTATCCCAACCAGGGCTGATTATATTAGTGTGCTGTGTATAAGCGGGCCAGCCTGGTAAAATAGTAGGGTGGGTAAAGGGCAGAACAAAAAAAAAAGGAGCCGCCCCAAACCAGCAAGGCATGTGGCATGCTGCAATTTGTAGTTTTCAGCACAGCAAGAAACGGGAAATAGAACCAAAGATAGGAAAACAAAATGGGGGGATAAAAAGACAACAAAGAACGGAAATAGAGTTGCCTAAACAACAAGAATAGAAATGAAATAAAACAAATAGGGTAAATCAAAAACGGAAAAACACGTTGACCACCGGAGTACCCCTTTAATGTTGTGTCCCCTCAAAATAACTCAACACACAACCATTAAAGGGTACTCTGGTGGAGACAAGTTTCTTTTTAAATCAAGAAAGTTAAGTAGAATTGTAAATGACTTCTTTTAAAAAATCTTAATCCTTCTAGCACTTATCAGTTGATGTATGCTCCACAGGTGTCAGCAGAGAGCACTGTGGTCAGACTGAAAAGAACTCCAGAAAGAAATACAACTTCCTATGGGGCATACAGCAGCTGATGAGTACTGGAAGGATTAAGATTTTTAAATAGAAGTAATATACAAATCTGCATAAGTTTCTGGCACCAGTTGATTTAAAAAAAAAAAAATTCAACTGAAGTACCCCTTTAAAGCCAAAATGGTCTTGGTCCTTAAGGGGTTAAGCCATGTCCTCTTGCCTAAAGGGACTAAAACACTCCTGTTTTTCATTATCTATATAAAAAACATCTCAACAATAAAAACAAACATAAATGTATCACTGTGTCTGGAAATGTCCAAACTATTGAAATACTCAATACCAGAATAGTTTTTTTTTTTTTTTTAACCCTGTCTTCTGAGCCTTTAGGGTGCGTTCACACTACGGAATTCCACGAGCGGAATTCCGTGATGTGAACATTAGTGTGAATGGGCAATTCTGCCACTGAAATTGTTCAGCGCAAAGAAAGAACATGTTCATTCTTTGCGCGGATTCCGTGAGCACTGCATAACTGTCAATGGTGACGGCTCAGTGCCCCACGGCCCTAGCGCTGAAGTATCTTCGGCGGCGGCTGCCAGGCATAATCTCCGCTCGCGGAATTCAGCGAGCAGAGATTCTGCAGTGTGAACGCACCCTTACACAGCTCTGTCAACTCAGAAATAAAAACGTTACGAGTGTTAGTGTTAGGCAAAGCAAAAGTTTTTTTCAATGATTTTTAGTTTTTGAAAGTGTAACAACTAGAGATGAGCAAACTTTTCAAAAGTTCGGTTCTGCCTGTTTGTCAAGCTCTGGCAAACATTTTGTGGGAAGATTTATCAAACCTGCAGAGGAAAGTTGACTAGTTGCCCATAGCAACCAATCAGGTCACTTCTTTCATTTTTAAGGCCTCTGAAAAATTAAAGAAGTGATTTAATTGGTTGCTATGAACAATTGGTCAACTTTTCCTATGCACAGGCCTTGATAAATCTCCCCCTTTGTTCTAAGTGAATTAGTTCTGTCCAAACCTTTACTTTAAAGTTAGGAGAACATATATGGCTATAGGTAAACAAATTGCATCTGGTGGTAGCTTATTTTTTTTTATTTTTTTTACATACAGTGGGGCAAAAAAGTATTTAGTCAGCCATCAATTGTGCAAGTTCTCCCCCTTAAAAAGATGAGAGAGGCCTGTAATTTTCATCATAGGTATACCTCAATTATGAGAGACAGAATGAGAGAAAAAAAAATCCATAAAATCATACTGTCTGATTTTTAAAGAATTTATTTGCAAATTATGGTGGAAAATAAGTATTTGGTCAATAACAAAAGTTAATCTGAATGCTTAGTTATATACCCTTTGTTGGCAATGACAGAGGTCAAACGTTTTCTGTAAGTCTTCACAAGGTTTTCACACACTGTTGCTGGTATTTTTGCCCATTTCTCCATGCAGATCTCCTCTAGAGCAGTGATGTTTTGGGGCTGTCGCTGGGCGACACAGACTTTCACCTCCCTCCAAAGGTTGAGATCTGGAGGCTGGCTAGACCCCTCCAGAACCTTGAAATGCTTCTTACGAAGCCACTCCTTTGTTGCCCATGCAGTGTGTTTGGGATCATTGCCATGCTGAAAGACAAAGCCACGTTTCATCTTCAATGCCCTTGCTGATAGAAGGAGGTTTTCACTCAAACTCTCACGATACATGGCCCCATTCATTCTTTCCTTTACACGGATCAGTGGTCCTGGTCCCTTAGCAGAAAAAACTGCCCTAAAGCATGATGTTTCCACCCCCATGCTTCACAGTAGGTATGGTGTTCTTTGGATGCAACTCAGCATTCTTTCTCCTCCAAACATGACGAGTTGAGTTTTTACCAAAAAGTTCTAATTTGGTTTCTTCTGACCATATGACATTCTCCCAATACTCTTCTGGATCATCCAAATTCTCTCTAGCAAAGAGACATGTCCAGATGGGCATGGACATGTACTGACTTAAGCAGGGGGACATGTCTGGCACTGCATGATTTGAGTTCCTGGTGGCGCAGTGAGTTACTGATAGTAGCCTTTGTTACTTTGGTCCCAGCTCTCTGCAGGTCATTCACTAGGTCCCCCGTGTAATTCTTGGATTTTTGCCCATCATTCTTGTGATCATTTTGACACCACAAGGTGAGATCTTGCGAGGAGCCCCAGATCAAGGGAGATTATCAGTGGTCTTGTATGTGTTCCATTTTCTAATAATTTCTTCACTCCAAGCTGCTTGCCTATTGCAGATTCATCCTGGTGCAGGTCTACAATTTAGTTTCTGGTGTACTTTGACAGCTCTTTGGTCTTGACTATAGTGGAGTTTGGAGCGTGACTGTTTGAGTTTGTAGACAGGTGTCTTTTATACTGATAATAAGTTCAAACAGGTGCCATTTATACAGGTAACAAGTGGAGGACAGAGGAGACTCTTAAAGAAGAAGTTACAGGTCTGTGAGAGCCAGAAATCTTACTTGTTTGTAGAAGACCAAATACTTATTTTCCACCATAATTTGCTAATAAATTCTTTAAAAATCAGACAATGTGATTTTTTCCCCTGATTATAGCTCTCATAGTTGAGGTATGCCTATGGTGAAAATTACAGGCCTCTCTCATCTTTTTAAGTGACTAAATACTTTTCTGCCCCACTGCATTTTACATTTTTTTTTATCCCCATAGGGGGCTATAATATGCAATCTTGCGATTGCATACACTGCTCAATGCTATGCCATAGCATAGCATTGAGCAGTGTTATCGGTGCTTTGCTGTTCCAGCCTGCCATGGCTGGCTGGGAAGCATTAGACCACCGATCGGACGGCGAGGAGGCAGGTAAGGGCCCTCCTGCCGTCCTCTCAGCTGATCGAGGAATCGCAATTTCATTACAATTCAAATTCATGTATTGGCAGGGAAGAGTGAAGCCCTGAACTTACCCACTTTCACTTGCCCTGCCTATTTGCGTACCTTCCCTAGGCAATGGGTCCACAACCTCGGTGACAGTCCCTGCCTAAAGTGCAGGGAGTGAAACGTCAACAAAATAAACAATACAATACAATACAGAAGAAGGTCGGGACACTGTATGGAATCAAACACACTAATAGAAATAATAACTAAACATACACACAATATGTCACAGTCCACAAGCTAAGTAAGTACAAAGAGATAACAGATAAGCCAAATCGAAGAAACAGGAGAGGAGTCAGAGAGCGGAGCCAATGGGTCAAATATGCCAGAAATACCAGATACAGTACAAATGCTAGCTAGGAGTATGAGCTCTTTCATAGGCAAAGCCTGGATAAATATAGCAGAGAGAAATCTGAGTGGCACCTCTACTAATCTGGACATTTATATAGCCACTATCCACAGAACAGTAAAGGATAAACTCGGTGGGCAACAGACATAAACTTGTCCTGCGGTGGTGCTATGATCAATGAAATACAGGATAAGAGTGTGCAATAAATCAAGAGCAAAAGGCAATCCTGCACTCACCGCTCAGGTACACTGTATTCGGCTCCTCTCACAGACGCAACATCTGACATGCATGTGTGTTTGGCGTGTGGCGCTCCGAGGCCTGAGCGCCCCACGCCAAACACACCTGCGTGTTGGATGTTGCGTCTGTGAGAGGAGCCGAATACAGTGTACCTGAGCGGTGAGTGCAGGATTGCCTTTTGTTCTTGATTTAAAGCCTGGATAAATACTGAGGGTTTAAATAGGGAGCTAAGCAGGTGAAAAGCCAACAAGGTGAGCTGACCATCCAGAGAACTGGCCACAGTAACCAGAATAACAAAAGACCTCAGTGAAAATTAACCCTTCAGGTTCTTACAGTACTCTTCCTTTTAAAAGGGGCCACTGGACTCTTAACCACTTGGGAGTACAAAGGTCTTGACTTGGATACATAGGAACCATCAATGTCCTCATCGATATCCTCATCCTCCAAATCACACCACTCATTGGTGTCCTCACTGTCATCCTCCTGAATCTCACTTCTTCCCTCCGACTGCAAGTCCACATGAGTGCTCTTGACAATCTCATTGCCCATGGTGCCACAACATGTGGACTCAGCCAGAGGTTTCTTCAAAACAGGCTTTACAGCACTTTTAGATGTTTAATCAGGTTGTATACTAGATGAAACAATGTCCCCCAGGAGAACTTTGCCAGGCATAGCTCTCTGAGAGGCATGACATACCTGTGCGCCCAAGTGGCTTCCTCGATTAACACTTGGGCGTGGATGTTTGACACAAGAGGAGATAAGGTGTGTATTCTCCCCACAGTAAAAACACAGGCCGTTTAGATGGCAAAATCTTCTGCGCTCCTCCGGGGTACGAGTAAACCCTATCTGCATGGGTTCCACCTCAGACACAAATTGGTTATTACGGTCAGGCAAAGAATCAAGCAAAAGAGGAGGATTAGAAGAAGATGAACACTCCCGTTTGCGCTCACGTAGACATCTATCTAAATGGACAGCTAACGTCATGGCTTGGTTCAGGGTGTCAGGAGAGAGGGGTAAGTCACCAGCATGTCGGATAATCCCAGTCTGAATTGACAAACCAAAGTTGGGGTGTTCCACAGAGAAGCCACACACCACTTTCTAAAGTTTGCACAATACTCCTCAACGGGTCTATGACCCTGTTTTAAAGTACGCAGCTGAGATTCAGCATCTGCAGCACAGTCTGGTTCTGTGTACAAAAGCCCCAATCCTGCAAATAGTGGATCCATGGAGGACAACTCGGGCATCGGAACCAATGGAAATACCCATTCCTGGAGACCCCCTTGCAGAAAAGACATAATAATTCCCACTCTCTGGGCCTCAGTGCCAGAAGAGTACGGTCTCAGACGAAAGTATAACTAACAACTTTCACAGAAGGTCTTAAACATTTTTTGGTTACCCGAAAAACTATCCGTGAGACTAACTTGCGGCTTCACGGGATCTAGGACAGAATCAGATGACACCTAGGTACGGGCAGACTCCAACTCCTGGATTCAAGCTAGTAAACTCTGGATTAACTGCCCCTGATCTTGCTTTCTCTGAGTCAAGGTCTGAAATGATGTTGACTGAGACAGAGAAGACTCAATGTAGGCTAACCTTTCATGTATACCACAAATGAACAGACTGATGCTATCTTATCTTTAACATAACACCTAGTCTATTAGAAAAAATGTTATTATAATTATTTCTTTATTAGTAAACCTTTTTAACCTTACATATTCTATATATGTGAGGCACTGTTTTTATCATCAGTCTAATTTCTATCTTGCTGTGCTAATTTATTCAAGGGAATCCTGATGGACTCATGAGTCAATGGGATCCATTAGAATCTATAAAAATTAACTATAACAGATTTGTTTTGTCCATTGTGATTCCTGTAAAACAAAGGACATGATATGTGAACATATCTTCATAAATTTTGTATTGTCGACTATATAATTAAACCTAACCAAACATGCATAGCTTATAACTGAAAGAGCTTGTTCACAGAGGAAAAAACCTAATTAAAAACCATGAATGAAAACTGATCTATTGGGGGCCACTTCCTTAGAATGATTATAACTCTACACTGGGATTAGACCATGGTTCTTCCTCTAAATAAGTTCTCCGGGCCTGCCATAGTAGATCTGCTTTACAGCCTGCCTAATATAAAAAAAGTAAAAAAAAAAGATACTTAAATAAAATAATAAACACCAGAATTGCCGATTTTTGGTCACATAATATAACAAAATATTTAATAAAAAGCAATCAAAAAGCCTCATCTAATCAAAAATGGTAGATATAAAAACCTTAGACCACAGCGGAGATAAATGATCCCTAAAGCCCTGTAGACAGAAGGATAAAAATGTTATAGGGGCAATTTTTATTTTAATAAAGTTAACATTGGTAAAGCAATGTAAATTGAGTATCACTGTATTCGAACTGACCCAAACAATGAACATACCTTAAAAGAACATAAAGGAAGGAAGAAACAAAAAACAAAAGTTTTTTTTTTATCGGTCATCTACAAGTTACCATTTATTAGCTAAAAAGTTTGTTCAACAAATTCTAAAAAATAAAAATACATTGGGGGTAATTTACTAAAGAAATCCTGACAGTTTTTTCTTGGGTTTTGCACCCAAATTGTGTTGCACGCTTAATGCGCCATAATTTGCAACCAATAAATCCAACCAACCTGACCAACTCTCCATTTTACTCAGAAAACATGAAAAAGGTATTGTCTCCAGGGAAAAAGGGTGCGTAGCTTTTTTAAAAAAAATCCCAACGTATGTTTACTAATGTTTCCACATAAAATGTGGTGGATTTCAGCTCTGGAAAACCCCCGCTCAGAGCAGTTGTAAAATAGCAAAATGCAGGGAAAAGTGCAAAACGTGGGGAAAAATACCTCTCAGGAAAAATAATAAAGAAAGAAAACTACACTCCACTGTAAATATTTAGTCTTAGCCAATTATGATTTCCTTTTTTTTTTTTTTTTTTTTAGCTATTGGAGAAATAATACATAATTTGCAATTTTTTAAATCAAAAGTTAAAGTAAAAGTTTGTTCTTAAAAAGTAGGACAGGATATAAAATATTGTTTATAGGCAGCAAAGAGTTGTAAATCCCTCTGTTATCTGACAAAGAGGTTTATGACCTATTGTTCCAAAAAACATAGTGCAACAAAGTAGCTATGCATGGGAAAAGAGTTTATCCTGCCTTGCTTACAAACCTCTTAAAATCTTTTTTATTTAAATGGGAACTCAAAAATTTCTTATGTTTTACATCTTGCCAAAACATTAACCTTTCTTATATACTTCATAGGAAAATTGTATTTCCTTTTTATAGAAATCATGGCTTATTTAAAATCATTGCTTTTTCCAAGCAGAAACACAGGCATGAACAAAGTCCAGTGTGGGCTTGCACTCCTCTGTGCTGTCTGATAGTACTTCTCCGTGCTCTCTTCTGTTCTATCAGACAGGAGAGAGCACAGAGGAGTCATATCAGACAGGAGAGAGAACAGAGGAGTACTATCAGACAGGAGAGATCACATAGGATTACTATCAGACAGGAGAGAGCATAGAGGAGTCCTATCAGACAGGAGAGAGCACATGTGATTACTATCAGACAGGAGAGAGCACAGAGGAGTCCTATCAGACAGGAGAGATCACAGAGGAGTACTATCAGACAGGAGAGATCACATAGGATTACTATCAGACAGGAGAGAGCATAGAGGAGTCCTATCAGACAGGAGAGAGCACATGTGATTACTATCAGACAGGAGAGAGCACAGAGGAGTCCTATCAGACAGGAGAGATCACAGAGGAGTACTATCAGACAGGAGAGAGCACAGAGGAGTCCTATCAGACAGGAGAGGGCACAGAGGAGTGCTATCAGACAGGAGAGAGCACAGAATAATACTATCTGACAGTAGAGCGCACAGAGGAGTACTATCAGACAGGAGAGAGCACAGAGGGGTACTATCAGACAGGAGAGAGCACAGAGGAGTCCTGTTAGACAGGAGAGAGCACAGAGGAGTGCTGTCAGACAGGAGAGGGCACAGAGGAGTGCTATCAGACAGGAGAGAGCACAGAGGAGTGCTATCAGACAGGAGAGAGCACAGAGGAGTGCTATCAGACAGGAGAGAGCACAGAGGAGTACTATCAGAAAGGAGAGAGCACAGAATAATACTATCCGACAGTAGAGCGCACAGAGGAGTACTATCAGACAGGAGAGAGCACAGAGGGGTACTATCAGACAGGAGAGAGCACAGAGGAGTCCTGTTAGACAGGAGAGAGCACAGAGGAGTACTATCAGACAGGAGAGAACACAGACGAGTACTATCAGACAGGAGAGGGCACAGAGGAGTGCTATCAGACAGGAGAGAGCACAGAGGAGTGCTATCAGACAGGAGAGAGCACAGAGGCGTGCTATCAGACAGGAGAGAGCACAGAGGAGTACTATCAGACAGGAAAGAGCACAGAATAATACTATCCGACAGTAGAGAGCACAGAGGAGTACTATCAGACAGGAGAGAGCACAGAGGGGTACTATCAGACAGGAGAGAGCACAGAGGAGTGCTATCAGACAGTAGAGAGCACAGAGGAGTGCTATCAGACAGGAGAGAGCACAGAGGAGTGCTATCAGACAGTAGAGAGCACAGGGGAGTGCTATCAGACAGGAGAGAGAGGACAGAGGAGTACTATCAGACAGGAGAGAGCACAGAGGAGACCTTATGCAATAAGGCTATGATAATCTAAAAGGGTTTATTTTATGATGCCACAAATAGGGTTGTTTCTTTGCAATATAAGAAAAAGAAAAAACAGACAAAAGCGAAAATCATGCACCGTTATTCTGATAGAAAGGGAGTAGCCAATAGCAATGATAAGGTTATGCTAACCTGGTGGTGTTATGCTAAGAGCACAACACCTATTGAACCTTGAATACCCAATCCCTGGGTGAGTAGCCGGGGTGCTGCCTGGATTGAGCCCGTCAGTGAAGTCCTCTGGACAGTCAGGAGAAATTCATGTAGACCTCTTCCTCAGGTCCTCTGATTGGTACAGCGTTCAGTGTCATATTAATACAGAAAAAAGCCCGCGAAGAAATTAGCGGGTTCACATAGCAAAAAGTTAAAGAACAATCAAAGTAAAAGATGCGAAACATACATGTACAGGATAAAATAAACCACACGGGACACTATCACTCACTCTACTCAATGCATTAAAATTCAAAAACTCGGAGTGGAATAGTCAGAGTGGTTACTAATCTCTATTATTGTTGTATGGAGCGAAGTTACACTGCTTGCACTTCAGTCGAGGTGGATATGGGAGACAGGCAGCCACAGATGCAAAAACAAAAGTCCTATTTTTCAGCTCTGTAAGTAACAGCGGAAGTGAAGACCAATATCCAGTGGGAGCCCATAGGTAACTTAAATGCGCCAGATAGATAGCAGTCATCTTTTGAGAGTCATTTGATCGTTTGCTCAACAGTTTATTGTAAACTTATAGTGGCAAATATATTTGGAGAACGAATAATGTATAGGAGTTGATGGGCTAGAATATATATATACTTAGCAGACAGTCGAGGGGCTAGAGCACACTGGGTAAATAGGCAAGAAACCTATCAATAAGATGTGACATCGGAGGAACAGAATAAATGAATGAAAGAATGAATTAAATAATTTTAACAAATAAATTTGGTGGCTTCATTTAAACCATATGGTTGTAATGAGTGCAGGGTATAGATCCAGTACATTTCTTTTCTGACTAAAACCTCAAATCTATTGGTGACTGATGGAGGGATGTGCTCTATTGGTAAGATGGAGATAATATTAATGATTTAGAAAACCTTTTTTAAAGGGTAACTCTCATTAAAACTAATTTTTGCAATTGCACTCCTTATGATAAATACAAAACATTTCTAATATACTTTGTTTAGAAAAAAAAGAAGTTTTCTATGTTTTATTTGTGCTTAAAAAAGCTCAAGAGCACTTTTCCCCCCATCTCATACACAGACTTTGGACCGAAGCCCAAACACGGGAAGTGCAGCCTGGAGTGCTGAGGGGGGGGGGTCCAGCCTCATCTAATCATAGCTCCTCTCACACTTAACTGCCATATGCTGTTGGTTGGAAACCCCCCCCCCCCCCTCAGCACTCAAGGCTGCACTTCTTGTGTTTGGGCTTCGGTCCAAAGTTTGTGTATTCGATGGGGGAAAATGTTCTCTTGAGCTTTTTTAAGCACAAATCAAACACATAAAACTTCATTTAAACAAAGTATATTAGAAATATTTTTTTACTTACCATAAGGAGTGCAATAGCAAAACTTTGTTTTAATAAGTGTGCCAATTTAATATTGCTCGGGTGCTGATTTAAATGCTGGTGTAATTGTTGAGTCATTCGTCAGACAAATTGTTTGCTGCATTTACAGTTAATTAAGTAATTAAGATTTGATGGTATAGCTTTCTCCAGTGTGTGTACTTTTGAAACTACTACTCTGGTGTTCAATAGAAACACAGCATAGACACCTTGGTTTCCCGCACTTAAAAGCACCCCTTTTTGAAGAGGTGGGGTTGATGGTGGAAATGTTTTCAGAGTGCCTTTTAATGCGGCTTGGTGCAATAATATTACACAAGGAAGGAGCCCTCTGGAAGGTAAATTTAGGTTTTTCCGGTAATGTTCCCCCTAGATAGGGGTCAGATTTTAAGACCTTCCAATGTTTGTTTAGAATTTGTTGGATCAGCTTGTGGCCCCCTGAATAAGTTGTTAAAAAATTGGTATTATGTTTTTGCTCTTTTTTTTATTTACATTCCCTGTTTTCAGTGGCTCTTTTTATTTTATTTTCTTAATTTTTCTTTTCTAGGCCTTCCTGCATGTGTGAAGATGTGGGTAAGCATTCCTCCTGGGTAAGTGCATTTGTCCGGAGGTAAGCATTCTTAATAAGCTCCTTTGGATAACCTTTTTCAACCTTTTTAAGGATTTCTGCTTGCTCTATGAACGTTGACTCCATCATGCAATTTTTCTCACTCTACGGAATTGCCCATATGGAATATTTAATTTCCATTTGCAGTAGTGCCTGCTTAAAAAGGGAACATAACTATTTGAATCCACTGGTTTAAAATATGTGGAGGTGACAATCTCTTTACTTGTGAAATGAGTAGATCCAAAAATTCAATAGAAGTACTGGAGTGGTTAGGAGTCAGTGATATACGCCAATTATTTATATTTATCTGCTGGATAAGCAAATCTATTTGTTCAGCAGTTCCTCTCCATAGGACAAACAGGTGATCAATATATCTTCTGCAAATGATCGCATGATCCCAAAAAGGGGATTTGAGGTGATGAATTCACTTTCAAAACACTCCATAAAGAGGTTTGCATACGATGGGGTCCCCATAGCTGTTCCTCTTATTTGGTGGTATGTTATCCCATTGTAAATAAAAAGATTATTTTCCAATTTAATTGAAGGCACTGAATTAAAAAGAGCATTTGTTCTGGGAGAATTAATGGGTCTTTTTGTAGAAAAGACTGTACGCTTTGGATGCCAAGATTGTGGTCTATGTTTGTATACAGTGCTGTCACATACATAGTCAGTAATATCAAATCCTCTTCCCATGTATAATTTTTTAAAACGCTAATGAGCTCATACGAATTTTTTAAATAACTCGGTAATTGTTGTACATAAGGTTGCAAATATTGGGAAATGTTGCTGGTGGCACTGTTGATCCCCCAAATAATTAATCATCCGGGGGATGGGTATCATCTTTATGTATTTTAGGCAAATGATAATAAAAGGGGATGCTAGGATTAGGGATTAACAAAAACTTTTTCTCTTTTCGGAAATGAGTTTGTTTGAATAATCTTCAGTCACCAGAGATAAGATCTCTTGTTTTAACTGTGGAAAAGGATCCTTATCAGTTAATTCATAATAGTTCGAGTCTCCCAGAATGTTCAGAGCCTCATCTTTATAGCAAAAATAATCTTGAATGACAATCCCGCCCCCTTATCGGCGGGTCGGATTACGATGTTTGTTGTCACGCACCTGGATGAGGATCTCACTGAGCAGGTAGTGGATCCTCTACCTGTGTGGCTGATGACACGGACCGTATTGGGGAGCGGAGTCTAAGGTGCCGCTGGTCTTCACCAGAGCCCGCCGCAAAGCGGGATGGATTTGTTGCGGCAGGCGACACCCAGGTCGCTACCCCCAATACAGCTCGACCATACAGGTAACTGGGCAAGGCGAAGTACCGGAGGATGAGACAGAGGCGTAGTCAACGTAACAGAAGGTCGGGACAGGCGGCAAAGGTCTGTAGTCAAAAAACATAGCGGGATGGTCTGGGTACACGGGTATGGTAAACAGGCAATAGAATACGCTTTCTCTCAGGCAAAGGGCACTTAAGATCCAGTAGGGGGGTGTGGGAAGTGCAGGAACTTATAGAGTAGTGTCAGGTGTACATACTAATTAAGAGTGCACTGGCCCTTTAAATTACAGAGCTCCGCCGCATGCGCGTGCCCTAGGAGATGGGGATGAGCGCGGCGGAGCTTAGTGCCAGAAGCAGCAGAGCGGGGTAAGTGACGGGCTGGGACTCGCATGCGGGCGCGCCCCGCGATGCGAATCCCAGCCCCGCCAACAGACGGGGACCACGGGACACTACGCTCACAGCTGGAGTTCGCGGCCTGAGCCCAGCGCCTGACAGTACCCCCCCTTTGGTCTCCCCCTCTTCCCACGACTCTGAAACTTTTTAAGAAGATCTTTGTCCAGAATATTGTCCTGAGGTTCCCAAGACCTCTCTTCAGGACCGAATTCTTCCCAGTCCACAAGGAACTAGCGTTTTCCTCTGACCAACTTGGAAGCAAGAATTTATTTTACAGCAAAAACATCAGAGGTACCAGAGATGGAGGAGGGCGTGATGTCTTCTCAAGAGAAACGATTGTAGATGACATGCTTCAAGAGGGAAACATGGAAGGAATTCAGGATCCGGAGAGAGGAGGGCAGATGGAGAGAATAAGCCACGGGATTAAGTCATTTTTTTTACTTTATAGGGACCCAAAAAACGTGGACCTATTTTGTAAGAGTGTACCTTGAAGCGGATGTACTTGGAGGACAACCACACCTTGTCCCCAGGAGAGAACTCTGGAGGAGGATGTCTTTTCCTGTCCGCTTGAGACTTCATACGGCCGTAGCAAGAAGAAGAGAATGGTGAGTCTTCTGCCAGATAGTGGCAAAATTTCCCACCAGTTCGTCAGCCATAGGTACTCCAGAAGAAGAGGAAGACAGGGGAAGAGGTGGACGAGGGTGAAGGCCAAAGACCACAAAGAAGGGGGAAGTTCCAGTGGACTCAGAATTCCTATGGTTATAAGAAAATAGGGTAGTAAATCGGTCCGGTCATCTTGACGAGCAGAGGCAAAATGACAAAGATAGTCCCCCAGGACTTGATTCACCCTTTCGACTTGACCATTGGATTGAGGGGGTAAGCCGAGGAGAATTCCAATTTTACTTTGAGGCGTGAACAGAGGGCTCTCCAGAACTTGGAGACAAACTGGACCCCCCGATCGGAAACAATATGAGTAGGTAGTCCATGGAGAAGGAAGAAGTGAGTGAAAAATTGCTTGGCTAGTTGCTCTGCTGATGGCAACCCTGACAAGGGCACAAAATGGGCCATTTTAGAAAACCGGTCAACCACAACCCAGATGACCGTGTTGCCACTGGAAGATGGAAGGTCGGTGATAAAGTCCGTTGCTATGTTGGTCCAGGGCAGCTCAGGAACTGGCAGAGGTTGTAGAAGACCAGCAGGCTTGGCACGAGGGGTCTTGTCCCGGGCACAGACCGAACAAGAGCGGACAAAGTGAACGACATCTTTTCTCAGAGTTGGCCACCAATACAGTCGGGAGATAAGATTCATGGACTTACGTATTCCGGCATGGCCGGCCAGAAGAGAGGAATGACCCCATTTCAAGATTCGGAGTCTTAGGCGTGGAGTAACGTAGGTCTTCCCAGGAGGCAGGTGCTGAAGAGTTGCTGGAGCTTTAGTAATGAGACGATCGGGAGGTATAATATGTTGAGGATGTGGTTCTTGGTCTTGGACCTCCGAGGATCTGGATAGCGCGTCAGCCCGACAATTTTTCTCTGAAGACCGAAAATGAATAAAAAAGACAAATCTAGAGAAAAATAGGGACCAATGGGCCTGACGAGGATTGAGGCAAATCGGTCCGGTCATCTTGACGAGCAGAGGCAAAATGACAAAGATAGTCCCCCAGGACTTGATTCACCCTTTCGACTTGACCATTGGATTGAGGGGGTAAGCCGAGGAGAATTCCAATTTTACTTTGAGGCGTGAACAGAGGGCTCTCCAGAACTTGGAGACAAACTGGACCCCCCGATCGGAAACAATATGAGTAGGTAGTCCATGGAGAAGGAAGAAGTGAGTGAAAAATTGCTTGGCTAGTTGCTCTGCTGATGGCAACCCTGACAAGGGCACAAAATGGGCCATTTTAGAAAACCGGTCAACCACAACCCAGATGACCGTGTTGCCACTGGAAGATGGAAGGTCGGTGATAAAGTCCGTTGCTATGTTGGTCCAGGGCAGCTCAGGAACTGGCAGAGGTTGTAGAAGACCAGCAGGCTTGGCACGAGGGGTCTTGTCCCGGGCACAGACCGAACAAGAGCGGACAAAGTGAACGACATCTTTTCTCAGAGTTGGCCACCAATACAGTCGGGAGATAAGATTCATGGACTTACGTATTCCGGCATGGCCGGCCAGAAGAGAGGAATGACCCCATTTCAAGATTCGGAGTCTTAGGCGTGGAGTAACGTAGGTCTTCCCAGGAGGCAGGTGCTGAAGAGTTGCTGGAGCTTTAGTAATGAGACGATCGGGAGGTATAATATGTTGAGGATGTGGTTCTTGGTCTTGGACCTCCGAGGATCTGGATAGCGCGTCAGCCCGACAATTTTTCTCTGAAGGCCGAAAATGAATAAAAAAGACAAATCTAGAGAAAAATAGGGACCAATGGGCCTGACGAGGATTGAGGCGATGAGCAGTCTGTAGATATAACAAGTTCTTGTGGTCAGTATAAATGGTAAGTGGATATACAGAGCCCTCCAAGAGATGGCGCAATTCTTCCAAGGCCAACTCACGATCACCTATTGTATAGTTTCTCTCTGCTGCTGAGAAGGTTTTAAAGAAGGAACTGCAGGTTATCGTTTTTCCCTTGGAAGATTTTTGTGTCAAAATAGCGCCTGCACCGACCAAAGAAGCGTCCACTTCCAAAATAAATGGCTTGGCAGAGTCTGGTTTCGACAATACAGAAGCAGAAGAAAGGCAGATTTTAACTGTTTAAAGGCTTCTTCGGCCTCTGGAGTCCAGATCTTTGGATTGGCCGCTTTCTTAGTAAGAGACACAATGGGAGCAACCAAGGTGGAATAATGCCGAATAAATTGTCGATAATAATTGGCAAAGCCGAGGAAGCGCTGAATCGCTTTCAAGCCAGAAGGTGGAGGCCAATCCAGTGCTGCGGACAACTTGTTAGGATCCATTTGCAGACCTTGACTGGAGACTATATATCTAAGGAATGGAAGACAGGTCTTCTCAAAAGTACACTTTTCAAGTTTAGCATAGAGATGATTGTATCGGAGGCGCTGTAAAACTTGGCGGAGGTGAGAACGATGAGTATGGAGATCAGGCGAGTAGATGAGAATGTCATCTAAGTAGACAACAACACAGGAGTATAGGAAAATGTCATTGACAAACTCCTGGAAGACCGACGGAGCATTAGAGTCCAAAAGGCATCACCGGATATTCAAAATGACCGTCACGAGTATTAAATGCAGTCTTCCACTCGTCCCCTTTTCGTATACAAATTAAATTATAGGCCCCGCGAAGATCCAATTTGGAAAAGATTTTAGCCCCTCGCAGACAATCAAAAAACTCAGTGATCAAAGGAAGCGGGTAACGGTTCTTAACAGTGATTTTGTTCAGGCCACGGTAGTCAATGCAAGGTTGTAGGGATCCGTCCTTCTTTTCTACGAAGAAGAAACCGGCCCCAGCAGGAGAGGAGGACTTCCTGATCAATCCCTTCTGTAGGTTTTCTTGTATATACTTAGACATGGCCAGAGTTTCGGGTACAGATAAAGGGTAGATTCTGCCCCTGGGTGGTGTGGCGCCAGGCAGCAGGTCAATGGGACAATCGTAGGAGCGATGTGCAGGTAACACTTTTTCACTGAAGACATCAGCAAAATTCAGTAGAAAGGGAGGCCAACCATGCAGTGGACGAGAAGATGGTTCCAACTTGGTCACCCGTACGTGAATACAATGATTTTTGCAGTGCGGACTCCAGCGAAGGACTTTTCCGGTCTTCCAATCCAGCTGTGGAGCATGGAGCTGCAACCAGGGTAGACCCAGTAAGAGAGGAGAAGTACAGTGTGGAAGCACGTAGAAGGACAAGTTCTCTCTGTGTGAGACTCCGACCTGCATTAACAGAGGTTCAATGCAGTATAGCACAGTACAGCCCAGTTTTCTCCATTAACCGTGGAGATGAACAGCGGTTTTGGGAGGGGTAGAACTGGCAGAAGATACTTGTGCACAAGAGACGGGTCAATGAAGTTACCAGCGAAGCCAGAGTCCAGGAAGGCCAAAACTGAGAGGTTCACTTTAGAAGGAAGAAGAAGCTGAACCATCATATTTAAGCGTGGAGAGGAGGAATTCACACCTAGGGAGGCCTCTCCCACAAACCCTAGGTGCGAGCATTTCCCTGTGGCTGTGGACTTACAGGACAATCTTTGAGGAAATGATCAGCACTGCCGCAATAGAGACACAGATTCTCAGCTCGCAGTGAGTTTTTTCTTGCAGAGTGTCAGGATTCGGCAGGCTGGAGGTGGATCCTCTGTGTCAGAGAGGGATTGGCGTGGACCGTGTCGGTGGACCGGTTCTAAGTTGCTACTGGTTTTCACCAGAACCCGCCGCAAAACGGGATGGACTTGCAGCGGCGGTAGCAACCAGGTCATATCCACCGGCAACGGCTCAACCTCTCTGACTGCTGAGATAGGCGCGGTACAAGGGATTAGACAAGAGCAGGGTCGGACGTAGCAGAAGGTCAGGGCAGGCAGCAAGGTTCGTAGTCAGGGGCAACGGCAAGAGGTCTGGAACACAGGCTAGGAACACACAAGGAACGCTTTCACTGGCACAATGGCAACAAGATCCGGCAAGGAAGTGCAGGGGAAGTGAGGTGATATAGGCAAGTGCACAGGTGAAGACACTAATTAAAACCCATGCGCCAATCAGTGGCGCACCGGCCCTTTAAATCGCAAAGACCCGGCGCGCGCGCGCCCTAGGGAGCGGGGCCGCGCGCGCCGGGACAGCACAGACGGGGAATGAGTCTGGTAAGCGGGTCGGGATGCGCACCGCGAGCGGGCACGTCCCGCATCGCGAATCGCATCCCGGCTGGGGACATTATCGCAGCGCACCCGGTCAGCGGGTCTGACCGGGACGCTGCGAACAGGAGAACGCCGTGAGCGCTCCGGGGAGGAGCGGGGACCCGGAGCGCTCGGCGTAACACAGAGTCAGGAGAGCCCGATTCACTTGCATAGCCTCCACTGCGGGAGGCAAAGTAGAAGGTTGAGGTGGTTGTTGGAAGACAGGTGCCAAGCGAGGAAAGCGCCGAGGTCGTGCTGATTCTCTTTCTTGGTGTAGTTCCTCACGTCTCTCAGAGAAACGGATATCAATCCGGGATGCCAATTGTATCAGTTCATTCAGATTAGATGGCAACTCCCGGGCAGCGAGGACATCCTTTATCTGGCTAGATAATCCCCACTTGAAAGTAGCACAGAGAGCTTCATTATTCCAAGACAACTCCGACACCAGGGTCCGGAAGCGGATGGCATATTTACCCACAGTGGAGTTGCCCTGGGAAAGACTCAGCAAAGCAGTCTCAGCAGAGGAAGCTCGGGCGGGTTCTTCAAAAACCGTGCGGAATTCCATCAGGAATGCCTGGAGATTAGTAGTGATAGCATCACTGCGATCCCATAGTGGAGTAGCCCAGGCCAAGGCCCTACCAGACAGGAGACTGATGATGAAGGCTACCTTTGCTCGTTCAGTGGAGAACTGATCCGCCATGAGTTCTATGTGCATGGACTACTGTGTGACGAAAACCCAGACCAGACTTGGGATCCCCTCAAACTTCTCAGGAAGCGACAGACGGAGTTTTGAGCCGGGGACAACGGCTGCTGCAGTGGAGCTGGAGGAGGCTGTGGCTGTGGTGGATTATGCTGTGCAGATAGCAGCTGCTGCATCATGGCGGATAGCTGGTTAAGCTGCTGTGCCTGCTGGGCCAACTGCTGGGACTGAAGCGCCACGACAGATGCAAGATCCAAATCAGGCAGAGGAACCCCAGTTGGATCCATGGCCGGATCTTGCTGTCACGCACCTGGATGAGGATGTCACGGAGCAGGTAGTGGATCCTCTACCTGTGTGGCTAATGACACGAACCGTATCGGGGAGCGGAGTCTAAGGTGCCGCTGGTCTTCGTCAGAGCCCGCCGCAAAGCGGGATGGATTTGCTGCGGCAGGTGACACCCAGGTCGCTACCCCCAATACGGCTAGACCACACAGGTAACCGGGCAAGGCGAAGTACAGGAGGATGAGACAGAGGCGTAGTCATCGTAGCAGAAGGTCAGGACAGGCGGCAAAGGTTCGTAGTCAAAAAACATAGCGGGACAGTCTGGGTACACAGGTATGGCAAACAGGCAATAGAATACGCTTTCTCTCAGGCAAAGGGCACTGAAGATCCGGCAGGGGGTGCGGGAGGTGCAGGAACTTATAGAGTAGTGCCAGGTGTACATACTAATTAAGAGCGCACTGGCCCTTTAAATTACAGAGCTCCGCCGAGCGCGCACCCTAGGAGACGGGGACGAACGCGGCGGAGCTTAGTGCAAGAAGCAGCAGAGCGGGGTAAGTGACGGGCTGGGACTCGCATGCGGGCGCGTCCCGCGATGCGAATCCCAGCCCCGCCGACAGACGGGGACCCTGGGACACTGCACTCACGGCCGGAGTTCGCAGCCGGAGCGCAGCGCGTGACATTTGTATTCTGTTTTAATGATTTTGGGCTCAATGTTCTTCCTTTGTAAGATATCCCTCCTTAGAGTGGTGCTGTACTAAATCCGGAAAATCCTGAAGATCGTTTGCCACTAGCTCATTAAATTATTTTAGAAAATGTCCCTGGCTCATTGTAGGGTAAAACCTGGATTTGGGTTTCATATCAGGATGAACTCCAGGTAACGGGTCCTCCAGATGAAAATTCCCAGGGTTGCTGTTATTAGGTAATAAGAAATGATGCTGCAGTGTTAGACGTCTTGTAAATTGATGCAAATCCAAAAACAGGTCACTTTTTTTGGGTTATAATGTGGGCAGTAGGACAAACCCTTTTGTAGCAATGATATTTCGCCAGTATTGATAGTATGTTGAGATAAATAAAAAATTTTGATTGTGGACTCTTTATTATTATTTTCTTTTCATTCGTAATAATATCCGATGTGTGGTCTCTGATCACGTGGGAATGTGAATCTGTCTTTAATTTTTCTTTATAAATTTTTCGTGGTTTATCGGTTGATCCTCCTCTTCTGCCTCTTCTAATTTTCTTTTTCTGGCTTAAGTGGGAAGAAAAAAACTTTACTTTTATGCAACAGTCTCTATACATAACAGTCTCTTAAGAGGCAACCGGAATGCAGGTTCCTCACAGGTTTTGCTGGGACTTTGAAGCAACAAGCTTTGATGCAGGCCACTGTGCTACTAATTATGATATTCTAACTGGTAGTAATCACACAGGATTTGATAGATTGAGCTTGGTAACTCAAGGTTTAGTGGCTGCTGGTTCTTTCAGGCTTTGGCCTAGGTTAATTGAGATTTGTGTTGAGATATTTGTGCTTGCTTCCATGTGCAGGTCCTAAGAGAGAGAATTTAGTGGCTCCAGCCCTTTATATAATAAGTGGCTGGATTAAGCTCATTGCTCAGCAAACCTGTAAGTCCTGAATCCAGTGAACTCTGGGTACATCACATGACCCTGGAAGGTCCTTTAACAATAGTACAACCATAATTATAATTACATGACCTGCTAAGGTCCTATACATTTATAATACCTATATATATATATATATATATATATATATATATATATGTATATATACGTTAAATTATACACAATTTATATGAGGCGACCAGGGGTAAGCCCTGCAGGAGAGCCCTATGGGAATGAAGGGACTCTGGCTGAGGGGACATTAGACAGGGAAAGGACCAGGTCCTGTACCGGGACACCTCAAAACCATCACAGATTTTTTTTCTTTATCTCAACATACTATACTATATAATTTATCTCAACATACTATACTGGTGAAATATCATTGCTACAAAAGGGTTCGTCCTACTGGCCACATTATATATATATCCAACCAATTTTTGCCCCGCTCCTGGAGGGGAGGGTACAATATAACCAACAACAAAGGTGCCCAATAGGCACTAGTCCCTCATAGATCCCTCCACCATAAAACTTAACTTTTAATTTGTATTAGTAAAATAAGTGCAAATGTGGGTTAAAACACAACCACTATTAATCTCCATCCAATCCCTATTTTCCAGTGTATGTGTTGGATCAATATCCTTTTATCTGAGGATCCAGCACAATTACTCTTTATTTTACAATATTCCTATCAGGGTTAGTGTAGTAGCACTAACTAATGTCAATTGCCAGTGAGCACATGCAACATGCACTGTGCTCTCTTATTAAACTAGTAGATAGTGGTGCAGTTTAAAATCTGTGTGTACTTCTACATCCTATATATATTGCTACATCCTTCCACTAAAGCTTGGTTTTCTCAAGGATGACAGTAGCAGACTGAGAGCCCATGTGACAAACGGGGTTAATAAACCCTCTGATCCTGATGTCATAGACCAGTAAAGATCGCATCCCTATGGTGTCAGACCAATCCTTACATTTCATGCATCTAACAGATTATCCACAGCAAATCATTTCCGCTGTCTCACCGTTTAAATTGCGGGTAATCAAGGAATCCTGGATCCAGGCTCCGCTCCTGGATCGCACTCGCAGACACGCAGGCGCAGGAGGCATAATCCCCTCTACGCCCGAGCATCCACGGCCAACTATAGGGTGAAGGCGCTCATGCGATCTCAGTGATCCAGGACTCCGGGACTTTCACTGCGCATGGACTTAGTCTCAATCAGGCAGACGCCACTTACTGCGCATGATATAGTAGTTAGTCTCTGCCAGAGTTCTCACCAAAATCCTATATAATATCCAGGGTAGGTATTCACAGGCTTCTTAGGGCATTACTTTTTATGATGTCAAAAATAGTGAGTATGTTTAGAGAATAAAAATATGCCCGTTATAATTTCATTGCAAAGGGCTACATGACCCTTTTTTTTTTATTATGGTCCCAATTTCTTTACAATCCAGATATTAATCCCAATTAACCATGTGTTGCCTGTGTTTTATAGAAATATTAACTGACCCTGTATTGTCACTAGATGTGCTGGGGGATTGATAAGCATACATGATAGGTTAGGTCTTGACTATATTACTCTGACTCTCATTGCCCTACTTGCACTATGTATTCTAAATATTTACAGATTCCTTTAATGGTGAATAATCCTATCAGCCAAACTATATTATATAACCTAAATTAATCATATAAATTGTGTAAAAATAAATCCTTCGTTAAGTCCCAAAGGGGCCAGGCTCCATAATCGACAAATCCATTTGGACTCTTCTTTAAGAAGAATCTTGTCCAGACTGCCTCCTCTTGGGTCTAGTTTAATTTGTCATATTCCAAAGAACTGTACATTTTTTGGGTTTCCTCCATGTTTACTCCATATGTGTCTAGCCGAGGATGTATCCGCATGGGTATTAATACAGCTAATATGCTTCGAAACTCTCCGTCTTAGTTCTTGTATAGTTTTACCTATATAGATCATAGGACATGAACATAAGATGCCAAATATCACTCCTTGGCTACGACAATTTACAAAATCAAATAGTTTGTATGTTTTCCCATCCGCTGGGTTCACAAATTCTTTACGTCTCACAATGTAGTTACAAAAACTACATTTACCGCACGGACATGTACCCATTGCAGGTCTTTCAAGCCACGCTGTTCTAACCTCGGGGGAGAAATAACTGTGGACCAATTGGTCCCTCAGATTCTGACCCCTTCTGTATGTTATTCCAGGATATTCCTTCAGGACACCTTTAAGTTCATTGTCATTTAATAGGATGGGCCAAAATCGTTTTAGGACTCCAATAACTTGACTGCCCACATTATATCCCCAAAAAATGTGACCTATTTTTGGATTTGCATCAATTTACAAGATGTCTAACACTGCAGCATCATTTCTTATTACCTAATAACAGAAACCCTGGGAATTTTCATCTGGAGGACCCGTTACCTGGCGTTCACCCTGATGTAAAACCCAAATCCAGATTTTTCCCTACAATGAGCCAGGGACATTTTCTAAAATCATTTCATGCGCTCGTGGCTCCACCACACCACTTTAAGGAGGGATATCTTGCAAAGAAAGAATATCGAGCCCTAAAATCATTAAAACAGAATACAAACATTGTAATCCGACCCGATAAGGGGGCGGGATTGTCATTCAAGATTATTGTGACTATGAAGATGAAGCTCTGAACATTCTGGGAGACTCGAACTATTATGAATGAACTGATAAGGATCCTTTTCTACAGTAACCTCTGGTGACTCCATACAACAACAGATGGTCTCCATATACCAAAGATTTTATCCATCCTTGCAGTAATATGATGCCAACAATAGAGATGAGTAGCCACTCTGACTATTCCGCTCTGAGTTTTTGAATTTTAATGCATTGAGAACTGTGAGTGATGGTGTTCAATGTGGTTTATTATATCCTGTACATGTATGCTTCGTATGATTTTACTTTGATTGTTCTTTTACTTTTTGCTATGTGAACCTGCTAATTTCTTTGCAGGCTTTTTTCTGTGTAAATATGATGCTCTGAACGCTGTACCAATCAGAGGATCTGAGGAAGAGGGGGTCCCACACCTTGAAACGTGTAGTCCACGGCACTTTTAATAAATAACATTTTATGTATTTAATAATTCTGTTTTTGACATATGCCATCGGGAGAGCGCCAAGAGGATCGCTATTTCTACTCTGCTTTTTGCAGTTCTACAGGAATCAATAGGGTTGTATATGAGCAGTATAGTGTGGGTTGACTTTGGTAGCAGTCCCTTCTGTATCTTGTAGCTTGAGTGCAACACTGCATTCCTCTACAGATCCCAACAGATACCTACTGTATGTCTACATGAGTGGTTCTCATTTGATCCATTTCTTTAAAAGATAGTTTCTAGCATAAAACTGTGCTTTATTATTTGAGTTTCCTATCTTATCTGGCCCCTGAATTTTAGAAGTGTCACCTAATAAGCATATTGTAGACTCCACCAGAACTCTATTCTCTAAAATTGCTTCAAATTTTTCTGAACAGTTAAATCTCTTTGAAAAGACCACTAAAATTGCATTGAAAAGTGGCCTTCCATGGGATGGTCTTCTCAAACACAATGTCCATTATGCATAAACTCCTGTGGAAAACTAACTTTCTGGCACCAGTTGATTGGATTTTTTTTTTTTTTTTTACAGATTTGTAAATTACTTCTATTTAAAAATCTCAATCCTTCCAGTACTTATCAGCTGCTGTATGCTACATAGGAAGTTGTATAGTTATTTTCTGTCTGACCACAGTGCTCTCTGCTGACACCTCTGTCCATGTCAGGAACTGACCAGAGCAGAAAAGGTTTGCTATGGGGATTTGTTCCTGCTCTGGACAGTTTCAGATATGAACAGAGGTGTCAGCAGCGAGCACTGTGGTCAGACAGAAAAGAAGTTTCAGAGCCCTGTCATATTTCAAGGCAACAGTTTAGTGCCACATATGGGGTATTTCCGTACTCGGGAGAAATTGTGTTACAAATTTTGGGGGGCTTTTTCTCCTTTTACCCTTATGAAAAGGTAAAGTTGGGGTCTACAACAGCATGTTAGTGTAAAAAAAACTTAATTTTTACACTAACATGCTGGTGTTGCCTCATACTTTTAATTTTCACAAGCGGTAAAAGGAAAAAAAGACCCCCAAAATTTGTAACGCAATTTCTAAGAGTAAGAGTATGGAAATACCCCATGTGTGGATGCAAAGTTCTCTATGGCACACAAAATGGCTTAGAAGTGAGAGCACACCATGTACATTTGAGGTCTAAATTGTGGATGTAAAGTGCTCTGCAGGCGAACTACAATGCTCAGAAGAGAAGTAGTGCCATTGGGCTTTTGGAGAGAGAATGTGCCCAAAATTGAAGGCCATGTGTGTTTACAAAGCCCCCATGGTGCCAGAACAGTGGACCCCCCCACATGTGACCCTATTTTGGAAACTACACCCCTCACAGAATGTAATTGTTAGACTCACCGCAGATAGCAGGTACCCAGGAGGTAGTAGATCTGTAATTCCACGGTGGTCAAGGGCAGGAGATGTAGTAGATCCACTGATCCTGTGGGGCGTATGACGTGGGCCATATCAGGAAGTGGAGTCTAAGTTGCCGCTTGTCTTTACCAGAGCCCGCTGCAAAGCGGGATGGACTTGCTGCGGTAGGCAGCACCCAGGTCGCTACCGCTGGTACGACTCGACCCCACAGGTGGCTGAGGGGAAGTATGGCACAAAAGGGACAGGCAGGATGAAGTCAGGCTGGCAAGAGGTCAGGGCAGGCGGCACAGGAGCGTAGTCAGTAGGGAAGCAGAAGGTCAGTAGGCAGGCGGCTAGGAACACGGTCAAGTCACGGAATGCGAGGTCTGGTACACGACAAGGAACACTGTAAAACTGCTTTCTCTTAGGCACTAGGGCAAACAAAAATCCGGCAAGGGCAATAGGAAGTGGCTGGAACCTATAGGAGAGGTGCAGGTATGTAACTAATTACGGGCGCACTGGCACTTTAAATTTCAAAGCTTGCACGCGCTAGGAGGTGGGGGCACGCACGCCAGAGCTGAGGCACAGAGACCGGGGAAGGAGGTGAGTGACGGGCTGGGATTCGCATGCCAGCGCGTCCCACAATGCGAATCCCAGCCCCACCAGTGGAGGAAATGGACAGGGAGGTACGCTCACAGCCGGTATGTCCGGCCGGAGCGCCGTACATCAAAGTAATGAGGGGTGCAGTGAGCATTTACACCCAACAGGTGTCTGACAGATTATTGGAACAGTGGTCCGTGAAAATGAAAAATTTAAATTTTCACTTGCACAACCAGCTGTTCCAAAGATCTGTGAAACGCCAGTGGTGTGTAAATGCTCACTGTACCGCTTATTACATTCTGTGAGGGGTGTAGTTTCCAAAATGGGGTCACATGTGGCGGGTCCACTGTTCTGGCACCACGGGGGGGCTTTGTAAACGCACATCTAAGGTTTTTCCTTACTCAAGAGAAATTGGGTTACACATTTTGGAGGGCTTTTTCTCCTTTTATCCCTTGTAAAAATTCAAAAACTGGGTCTACAATAACATGCGAGTGTAAAAAATGGAGATTTTGAATTCTCTCCTTCACTTTGCAGCTATTACTGTGAAACACCAAAAGGCTTAACAAACTCTCCGAATGTCATTTTGTATACTTTGAGGGGTCCAGTTTTTATAATTGGGTGATTAATGGGGCATTTCTAATATAAAGGCCCCTCAAATCCACCTTAACCCTTTAAAGACCAAGTGTTTTTCTGTTTTTGCACTTCCATTTTTTCCTCCTTACCTCTTTTAAAAATCCTAACCCTTTCAAAGTTGCACCTAAAAAACCATATGAGGGCTTATTTTTTTTTTTTTGCACCACCATTTCTACTTTGTAATGATGTCAGTCATTTTACCCAAAAATCTATGGCGAAACGGAAAAAAAAATCATTGTACAACAAAATTGAAGAAAAAACGCCATTTTGCAAATTATGGGGGATTCCGTTTCTACACAGTCCATTTTTCGGTAAACATGACACTTTATCTTTATTCTGTAGGTCCACACGATTAAATTGATACCCTACTTATATAGGTTTGATTTTGTAATACTTCTGGAAAAAATCATAACTACTTGCACGAAAATTAATACATTTAAAATAGTCCTCTTCTGACGTCTATAACTTTTTATTTTTTGGCGTACAGGGTGGTATGAGGGCTCATTTTTTGCGCCATGATCTGAAGTTTGTACTGGTATTTTTTTCAAATTCAAGAAAATTTTTATTAAATCAAGTAAATACAATAACGAATGTGATTGAGCACTATAGCAAACAACGGCCTGCTAGGCCAAAATATAGGACAAAATAGATAGGAAATAGAGATAGGAAACAATATAGAGATAGGGAAACAATATAATATAAAGCAGTATAAACTATATACTAAAACAACAATAAAACCAGAAGTAAGTAGTCATCAGTCATCTCGGGGTAGGTAGATGTAAAAAAATATAAAAATTAAAAAAAAATAAAAAAAAGAGGGGGAGTGAGATGGGGGTAGGAACAGAGCAGGTGAGGGGCTAGGGCCCCTCAGGCACTTAGGTATAAGAATGAGATGATAGGGAAACCACTGAAAAACATTGCTGGACAATAGAGTAGAAAGTGAAAGAAGACCTTACAGGGACAGACAGAGAAAAGAGCACATTAGAGGACAATCAGAGAAACAGACATACCAAAAAGAGACCAGTATTGGTACCATTTTTGTTTTGATCAGACTTTTTGATTGCTTTTTATAAAAAAAAATATTTATTTATTTAATTTTTTTGCACGTATGCCATTGACCGCGCGGTTTAATTAATGATATACTTTTATAGTTTGGAAATTTACGCATGCGGTGATACCACATATGTTTATTTTTATTATGTTTATATATTTTTTTATATGGAATTTGGGAATGTGCAAAAGACGCTCTGGTCCTAAGGTGTAAAATGGCCTAGTCCTTAAGGGGTTAAACAGTGGGCCGTAAAAGTTAGAAATTAGATTTTTAACAATGAATTGCTGGTATTAACCCAAATTGTTTAAGCTTCACCAGTAGTAAGAGAAAAAAATCTCCACAAAATGTGTAGCCCAATTTCTTCAGAATAAGGAAATACCCCATATATGGTGGTAAAGCACTATGCGGGTGCAAAACAGGGCTTGAGAGTGAGACAGCACCGATGAGATTTAAGGCCTAAAGTTATGATTTGCACTGCAATGGTTGAGGTTCTGACATAAAATCTAAAAGAAAAACCTGGCAAGTGACCACAATTTTGAAACTTCACCCCTCAAGGAAGGTAACAAGGGGTACAGCGAGTTTTCTCCTGACTATGTAAATTCATCCGCATATGGGGTAACGTGCTGGGCGGGCGCACAACAAGGCTCAGAAGTCATAGACATCTGTTTGCATTTGAGGCCTATGGCATATCGGTAGCTGACAGTTACATACATTCAGAGGAAAATACAAGAAATGAACCCCCACATGGGAGCCTATTACAAACAGTACACCCCCTAGGGAAGGTGTATAGGGGTGAAGTGGACATTTGGAACAGACGGGTGTTCCTTAAATAAATTTTCCAGGAATGGATGAAGTGTAGTTTGGGGAAAATGAAAACAGCAATTTTAGTACTGATATGCCAATTATATTCCCAGAATGATGACCCTATGCTCTGAATCATCGTTCTGGGAATGTGATGTTTGTGGCCGTCCCTATTCTGTTACCTCAAATGCGCACCCCGCTCAGGTGGGGAGAGAGCACTGCGCATTTGAAGCAACTGCAAACCCCCAATGACTCTGTGTCCCATAACCCATTTTTTGGGAAAAAAAAAAGATATTATCAGGGGTACATTGGAGTCATATTCTGGGGAATTAAAATTAGGGAAAAGGATTAGAAATGTTGTGCTCCATGGAAGTGCGATACTCTCGGAAGCAATTTTTTATGCAAAGGCCCGGATGATCGGGGCAAGTGTCACACTGAGTGGTGGTGTCTTTCTGAATCCCCCTCCTCCCCCACACTCTGCATTTTTTCTGGGATTGTCCCTTCTTTCCCGTGTGGGGGACCTCACCTAAAAGGGTTGGCCGGAGACGAACCGGGGGACCGAAGTTCCAGAGGTGCTCTTACCCGCTCTTTGGCAGTCACCAAAGATTAGGGCCTTTAGAATTTCCTCTTGGAACTGCAGGAATGTCCCTGTGTTGCCAGCATACTGGGACAGTACAAAAGAGTTGTACATGGCTACCTGTACCATGTAGACCGCAACTTTTTTGTACCATGCCCATGTTTTCAGCATGGCATTATATGGCTTGAGAACTTGATCACAGAGATCAATTCCCCCCATATACCAATTGTAGTCCAGAATACAATCGGGCTTGAGATGCATTGACTGGGAACCAGCCATTGGGGATAGCTAAAAAGGAGCCCTGGTTTGCAGCGACGAGCTGTTGGGCATACAGATTCGTCTGGTCAACCATCAGATTGACAAAGCCGTCACTGAAAAAAACTAACATACTCAGGAATGAAAGGCTTGTGGTCCACTGGCTTGAAGTTCAAACAAGTTCTCCGGTACCAGGCACCAGTAAACTTGTCTGGGATGGTTTGACTAGTATGAGCACCATGACGACTCATACTAGTATGGGGTACATGGTCAGGAGCAGAGGAGGTTTGCGGCCTTGCATGGCTGCATCTCTGCCACCTTGGAAGGCTCATCATCACTAGATGATGAGGAGGACGCGGAAGAAATTAGGAAGGTGGGGTCTTCCTCGTCCTCTGTGGCGCTTTCAGTGTCGGAGGCAAGTATGGCATATGCCTCCTCTGCTTAAAATGCCCTGCAGGCTATTTCCCTACTCTAATGGGGGGTGAAAACTTTATTGGTGTGTGTGCTGCCCTAACCCGCCCTAAACTACTACCTAACCCGCCCTAAGAACAAAAATATACAATAAAACTAAACAAAAAAAAGGAAAAAAAAAATTGACTTCCTGTGCAAAAAGCACTGATTAGCGCTTGGTTGCGGCAGGGAGCGCAGAAGTCGGGGGGGGGGGGGGGGGGGCCCGGCCACTCAGCCCAGAACAGTGGTTGGTGGCACATATACAGACCCCACACAAAAAAAACAAAAAATAAAATAAAAAAATGCTACAACCTGAAAAAAAGCACCTGCCTGAACCCAAAAAAAACACTATTTTATACCTAAGAAGGTCGGCCACACGACTAGCAGGTCTGCACCCGCTAAGGGCAGACCGCAGCGACCCTGTAGGGCCGAGGTCACACAGCTAAAGGTGCTATGGACCCGCGGACACCTACAGTAGGGGTGCGCTGCAAAAACATTTTTTTCTTTTTTTACCTCCTAAACCTGTCCCTGCCTAATCTAAAGCTTTCCCTAACTTTTAATGTGCCAGGGAACACAGAAACAATGCCAAGGTGCACTATTTCAACTGTGAGGGGGAAGATGCAGTACATGGCTCCGTCCTTCTCAGCAACGAGCTCCTGCTCTCCTTCCCCCTCCCCATACACTGTGATTGGTCACTACGACCGCCCAATCACAGCTGTCCTGGGGGGGGGGGGGGTGGCAACACTGCCAGGACAGTACGGAGGATGATTGGTGGTATATTACACCACTGATCATCCTCCTTTTCCGGGTCATCAGGTCACATGTGACCCCAATGACCCAGAATTGCCGCAGATCGCTGGTCTGAATTGACCGGCGATTTGCAGCTATTGCCGATATGGGGGGTCCACAGCCCCCCCCCGGATGCCTGCTGAATGTTTTTTGCCGGCATCCCGGTCAGATCCCCACCCGGCGAGCGGCGGGGACCGGAAATACTCAGGGCGTACAGGTACGCCCTGAGTCCTTAAGGATCGGGGATGCAGGGCGTATGCATACGCCCTGCGTCCCCAAGAGGTTAAAGCATACCCTATACCATATGTTTTCTGCCTCTATTTACACTGCTCAAAAACATAAAGGGAACACTTAAACAACACAATGTAACTCCAAGTCAATCACACTTTTGTTAAATCACACTGACAATCAATTTCACATGCTGTTGTGCAAATGGAACAGACAACAGTGGGAAATTATAGGCAATTAGCAAATCAACCCCAATAAAGGAGTAGTTCTGCAGGTGGTGATTACAGACCACTTCTCAGTTCCTATGCTTCCTGGCTGATGTTTTGGTCACTTTTGAATACTGGCGGTGCTTTCACTCTAGTGGTAGTGTAACACTCAAGTTTCTGAAGACAGGAACTCCGGTGTTATGTGGATCCGCTGGACCTGTGTGGCAGATGACTCGGACCGTACCAGGGAGCGGAGTCTAAGGTGCCGCTGGTCTTCACCAGAGCCTGCTGCAAAGCAGGATGAGCTTGCAGCTGCAGGCGACACCCAGGTCGCTACCACAGGCACGGCTCGACCACACAGGTGGCTGAGGAGATGCGAAGCACAGAAGGGATGAGACAACTCATAGTCAGGATAGCTGTAGATCAGGGCAGGCGGCACAGTAACGTAGTCGGGATGTAGCAGAAGTTCAGTAGGCAGGTGGCAGAGAAGCAAGGTCAAGGTCACAAAAGCAGGAGATCTGGTACAAGGCAAGGCAATACTATGGAACGCTTTCACTAGGCACAAGGCAACAAAGATCCGGCAGAGAACTGAGGAGGGTGGAGGAATTTATCAACAAGACACAGGTGGTTACACTAATGAGCATACTGGCCCTTTAAATCTTAAAGCTCCGGCCCGCGCACGCCCTAAGGGACGGGGACATGCGTGCCGGAGCAGAGAGGCAGAAGGAGAGGCAGGGGAAACACCCGGAGTGTGACGGACTGGGGCTCGCATGCGGGTGCGTCCCACAATGCGAGTTCCAGCCCCGTCGGCAGCAGATGGTAAGGGGACCATGCGCTCACGACCAGCGTGTGAGGCCGGAGCGCATAGCGTAACAGGCAGCAAGAGTCTACAACCCACACAAGTGGCTCAGGTATTGCAGCTCATCCAGGATGGCACATCAATGCGAGCTGTGGCAAGAAGGTTTGCTGTGTCTGTCAGCGTAATGTCCAGAAAGGAAAAAGAACAAAAGAGACACGTGCCCCTAGTGAAGTACAGTGGGCCAGAATTATTCCAAATAAAATATAAGAATCCCACTCACCATGTTGTGTTTCACTGAGAGCACAAGACCTCTTATCGCATGTAGAGTGGTAATCAATGGTCCTGCAGCTCGCTATCCTCCCGGTCACTGGGATCTGTCATCGGTGATAAGGTTTGCATAAAGGTAAAAAACTGGATATTTCTATGTGGCGCTGGACCAAAAAGGCGAAGGGAGACCAAGCTCTTGATGATGAACAAACTGGCATTTATTATAGCACATACAACGCGTTTCAAGCCCGTAATGGGCCCTTCCTCAGGACAAGGTGCTGTTACAATGGTGTAGGCACAAACATTATATACACACAGGGACAATTAACTCACATGATTCCCTTCACAGGAAATCAGGGAATTCACAAAGACAGATAAGTAAGTAACGTAACTGTGCAGAGTTCACTTTAAAAATTATAGTCTATATAAATGTTAAAATCATATATAATAATATAGACCCAAGATTAAAATGTTCATATAAAGACTCTGAATATACTTTATTAGTAAAATATTGAGAGAGGAAGAATTCAGATCTAAAAGAGGGTTGATTCCTCGTGTATTAGGTAACTTAGCGTAAGTGTAGCCAACTTCCGGTCAGTATTTTAAATGTGAAGCTGTCAGCATCAGGTACAATAAATGTAGAATTGTTAGTGTGTTGCGATCGATATGTGCATTGTAACGTTGGATGCATGGCATGAGAGGATGTCTTTAACATGGTTTATTGTGACTTCCGGTTCCGGCGCTGCCCTGGCTAGACGCGGCTGACAGAGCTCCCCGTACACCTCGGCCCTGACCTGCAAAATATACCGGCAGTGCGGACTTGCGACACCCCAGGGACCTCACCTTGCCTCGCCGCACGTTCCGAGGTCTGGATGGAGCGTTATCTTCTCCGCAGCACCCAGAAGGAACCGGCCCCGCTCCTCTCCCGCCAGACGGCCTCCGCTTCCAAAATGGCGACGGACCTGCTCCCCAAGGACCGCGGCGCGGCCAGCGTGCTGCGCAGCTGCGACTCTGAGAGCCGGGAAGGAGGCGAATCCTCTGCCCGTGGACCGGCTCCCCCTGCCAAACTGCCTGTTTTTTCCAGCGATGTCCTCCCGGTCGCTGCCTCCGGCTCCCGCTCCGAGAGCGCTGCGACAGAGCAGCTGCAGGATCGCAGCGCGGGCAGTCTGCTGAACAACGGTATGTCTGATAGGCGGGGGATAAATAGCCATGGTGCACAGTCCTCTGCTCCTCCTGTTCAAAGCCAGGTTACTGTGGAATGTTCATTGCCTGCATTCTCCCCCATTAGAGGTGCTGGGGAGCAGGGAGAGGACTCCCTCTCATGGGACTTAACCCCTGCCTCACCGCAGTCCAGTGGCCAAGGGGAGATCGCACTTCCAGCTTCCCCACAGGACTTGGACTCTGATGACTCCCTTGGAGCTGGCTTGCCACCTCACCCCTCTATTGCCCCAGCTTTCCCACCATTGGTCCCGCCATCAGTTCTGGACTTTAAACAACTGGCAGCTGAAGTCACAGCCAGGATTATGCCCAGCATTCAGAGCTCCCTGGAAACGTCACTACAGGCTTCCTTCCAACAATTGCGCAATGACTTGGAGGCTACTACCGCTAAAGTGGTGACCGTTCAAACTGATGTTCAGTCTCTGCGCCAGAACTTTCTTTCTCACTCTGATGATATCACTGAGCTGCAAAAGGAAAATGCCGCTTTATGGGCTAAGCTAGACGACCTGGAAAATCGCTCTAGACGTAATAATTTGAGACTAGTGGGACTTTCTGAGCAGATTAAGCCTATGGATCTACAAAGGTTATGTGAGGTGGAACTTTCAGAGGCTTTGGGCCTGGACTATTACTGCAGAGTTGAAAGAGCTCACCGATTGGGTCCAGAGCGTGGACCACAAGAACAGCTTCCGCCCTCCTCGCCGGCGCATGTACGTGACAGACCGCGTCAGGTTATCTTTAAACTCCTGGATTACAATGACCGCCAGGCTCTGTTACGCGCGTTTAGAAAACGCAACTCTCCACTGCTGCTTAGAGGATGTCAGGTGCTTCTTTTTGAAGACTTTTCAGCGCCTGTGGCGAAGCGCAGGCGCGAATTTAGTAAAGTGTGCACGGAACTGTTCCAGCGAAAGATGAAGTTTCAACTTCAGTACCCGGCCACTCTCAGGATTTATCATGATGATGGGACTTACGCAGTTTTTCACAGTCCGGCAGCTGCGGAGGCTGCGCTTCATAGTCCGGCCCGAAGAACCCGAGAGGGACGGAACCTCAATTCCAGTAGGGATACGTCAGAGGTTCCCGCCATACGATCTCCCCGCTCAGGGGGCGCCCGGAGAGCGGAGTGACTTATTGATTTGGTCTAACTGTTTGTCCCTCGTTAGCTGCACTAAGTCTTACATGGGGTCCTGAGGTTTAGGGCCATCTTGGGATGGGGGGGATAATGGCGATATGGAGTCAAGAGAGGTAGTTTCTGGCTGGGTCTAAACTTGGTTGCCTTCTACATGTTAGCCTCTTAGGCCTTTAATCTTCATTACTTAACATAGGATTCTCAGAGATCTCCTTGTAGTGCTGCACTGTGGTTACGCTTCTCCTTGCTATTTTATGGGGGGGGGGGGGGGAGGTATTGCCTGGGGTTGGGGCTGATGTTTCGCTTGATTGATGTTTCCTATGGCTGGGGGATGGGGTTCTCTAGTAAGGGTAGAAAAAAGGAAGTTCCAAACACAGTGTTAGTCATAAATTGTGTTGCCATAGTACACGTGTCTTCGGTACCTAGGTGCATCTCCTCCTCTTCTTGGTGGGATTCACCTACTTGCCTTAATTGACTCGCCTAGTATGAGTGAGTAGCGCGAGTGGAATTTGATTGAGTGCCGCGTCCCCTTTGTTCTCCCCGATACCCTTCTTAATTTTTTTTTCCCTCTCTCCTCTTGTTCTCTCTTTATCTTTTTCTAGGTCTTGTTCCTTGAGATGCTTACAAGATGAGACTGATCTCGTGGAATGTCAAGGGCTTACGCTCACCTAATAAGCGAACCCAAATTCTCCGACATCTAAAACGACTACGGCCGGAAGTGGCCTTGCTACAGGAAACCCATCTCTCCGCTCTGGATCTGGTTTGTATGCAGAGGATGTGGGTGGGTGAGGTGATTGGGGCACCAGCGGTGGGGAACAAGGCAGGAGTACTTATTCTAGTTAGTAGAAGCTTCGATGGGGTAGTGGTTAACAGGGAGACAGCTGACAACAGACGTTGGGCTTGGGTTCACGTGAGACACGAAGGGCATGACTACAGTATCTATAATTGCTATGCTCCTAATGGAGATAATAAGGATTACTTTAAAGATATTGAGACTCGTGTTCTTTCTGACCCCATCTCTCAAAAAATAGTGGGAGGGGACATGAATGCGGTTGCTTCCCTAGCTGAGGACCGTAGTGGTGGTGCGGCAGACCGCTCTCAGATTAGACAAAGTGATAGAACCTTTTCCGTGTTCCTGGACATATCTGGGCTACGGGATCCCTGGAGGCTAACACACCCCGACAGCAGAGACTTTACCCACTACTCGCATAGTCATTCCTCATGGTCACGCATAGACTATTTCCTCACCTCGCCCGAGCTCCTTTCTCGGCTGGATAATGCGGACATACATGACATGGTCATTTCTGACCATTCCCCAATTTCCCTAACCCTGACGGACACTTATCCGAAGGGGAGTGATTATCAGTGGAGATTTCCAGCGTACATGTTCAAAGACGACAACTTTATTGATTCCCTGCGGAGTTGGTGGATGGAGTTCTCCTGGGACAATTCTACCCATGTTCACGATGCCCCCCTGTATTGGGAGTCAGCGAAATCTGTGCTTAGAGGTAGGCTGATAGCGTTTATGTCTACTGTTAAAAAGAAATCCCTCCACCACTTCCAGGAATCGAGTAGGAACTTGCGAGAGACTTATACTAGCTACGTTGCGTCTCCCTCGGCCATGGCGTTGCAGAAATGGAAGGAGGCCAAGGCAACTTTTGACTTGTGGTCGGAGCGCCGATGTATGGCGTCTTTTTCCAAATTTAAGGCCGAACTCTTCCGGTTTGGCGACAAGGCCGGACGCCTCCTTGCACGTCTGGCTAAGGGCAGACGGTCCCCTCAGCGCTTCCCTTCATTACGTGATTTCTGATCCGAAACAGGTTAACAACATATTTCGGGATTTCTACCAATCACTTTATTCTGGGTCCACGGCCGATATGTCCCAGGGTGGGGCGTTCTTGGAGTCGCTACGTCTACTGTCATTAACGGCTGATCAACGCTCGGCCCTGAATGCTTATTTTTCTGAGGCCGAAGTGACACAGGCGATCAAAAATCTGCAGAATGGAAAGGCACCGGGACCAGATGGATTCACGGGGGAATTCTTTAAAATTTTGCAGGACAGCGTGGCGGCTCCATTGACGCACTACTTCAATCATTTATTGCATACTGGTTCCCTGCCCCTGCATTCCAATGTGGCCGCCATAAAATTGTTATTGAAGCCCAACAAAGACCCGCTCCAACCTCACTCATACCGACCTATTTCGCTCATTAACCAGGACCTCAAGTTGGCGACCAAAATATTGGCGGATCGTCTCAGTGCCTTTCTCCCTTCGCTCATTGGTCCCTCACAAGTTGGTTTTGTCCGAAATAGTTCGGCTGTTTCCAACATACGTAAGGTGCTTGTCACGATGCCGGCTGGCGGGTAGTGGATCCTCTGTGCCAGAGAGGGATTGGCGTGGACCGTGCTAGTGGATCGGTTCTAAGTCACTACTGGTTTTCACCAGAGCCCGCCGCAAAGCGGGATGGTCTTGCTGCGGCGGTAGTGACCAGGTCGTATCCACTAGCAACGGCTCAACCTCTCTGGCTGCTGAAGATAGGCGCGGTACAAGGGAGTAGACAGAAGCAAGGTCGGACGTAGCAGAAGGTCGGGGCAGGCAGCAAGGATCGTAGTCAGGGGCAACGGCAGGAGGTCTGGAACACAGGCTAGGAACATACAAGGAACGCTTTCACTGGCACAATGGCAACAAGATCCGGCAGGGAAGTGCAGGGGAAGTGAGGTGATATAGGGAAGTGCACAGGTGAAGACACTAATTGGAATCACTGCGCCAATCAGCGGCGCAGTGGCCCTTTAAATCGCAAAGACCCGGCGCGCGCGCGCCCTAGGGAGCGGGGCCGCGCGCGCCGGGACAGGACCGAGGGAGAGCGAGTCAGGTACGGGAGCCGGGGTGCGCATCGCGAGCGGGCGCTACCCGCATCGCGAATCGCATCCCGGCTGGAAGCAGAATCGCAGCGCCCCGGGTCAGTGGATCTGACCGGAGCGCTGCAGCGGAGAGAGTGTAGCGAGCGCTCCGGGGAGGAGCGGGGACCCGGAGCGCTCGGCGTAACAGTGCTTACTGTTCTGGACAGGGTTTATCACCATCCCCAGCCAGGGGAAACACCCTTGCTCTTAGCCCTTGATGCCGAAAAGGCTTTTGATAATGTTCGATGGGACTGGCTGGGGATGGTAAGGGGTAGGATGGGGATCACAGGTTCCTTTCGTACCTTTCTGGGAGGGCTGTACTCCTCCCCTCAAGCCCGGGTTCACACTTCAGGTTTTCTCTCCCAACCTTTCTCGCTCCATAAAGGAACGAGGCAGGGCTGTCCTCTCTCCCCCCTCCTCTTTAATTTGGCTCTTGGACCTCTGGCGCGCTACCTGGAGGATTCTGCTCTATTCCGGGGGGTCAAGATCCAACGTACAGAGGTCAAGCTGACTCTCTTCGCAGATGATGTACTGATCTTTATGGCAAACCCAGGGGATCACTTCGGCCCTTTAATGTCCGCCTTGGAACACTATGGCCAATTCTCTGGCTACAAGATTAATCCCCTGAAAAGTGAAGCCCTTCCTCTGGGCCCGCTCAGACCGGCCTCTTTCTGGACCGCTATGTGTGTCCCAGCTGCTATTATAAAACCGCACATCACATATCTAGGGATTAAAATTGGTAAGCTTCCCTCTTCCTTGTACACCCTTAATTATCCACCCCTTCTAAAGAATATTATGGATGAGCTGCACCGTTGGTCTCACCTTCCCCTCTCGCTCTTAGGTCGTTGTCACTTGGTGAAAATTATAAGTTTCCCTAGAATGTTGTATCACCTTCAAACTTTGCCCCTGCTACTGAAACATAAACACATACGAGATCTCAACACTGCTTTCTCTAGGTTTGTGTGGGCCGGTAGGCGTCCAAGGATCTCGTTGCAAAAATTGATGTTGCGCAAAAGTGACGGCGGGGTTGGGCTTCCCAACATTCGCGGTTACAATCTGGCTTGCTTGTTTAGACATGTTCTAGATTGGATCCATGAATCTAGTTTTCATTTTAATTATCTCTCGGAGGCAGATCTAGTCTTCCCATGGAAGCTCTCAGCTTGTCTTCACACTCGCATCCCTCGCCTCCCGGCCCACATAAAACGCTCTCTGGTGGTACGAGACACTATCGTCACCTGGAAAGCGGTTCGTAAGGCTTTTAATTTACCTTTCCTGCTGTTGGGGCGCTTGGATCTCTGGGGCCATCCTGAGTTCCCACAAGGGGTTGATAGTAGCTTGTTTTCGGGCTGGAGACAGAGGGGTATTAGGGTGGCGAGGCAACTTATGCACGTTGGGGAAAATTGATGGCTATGCCCACAGGAATTGCTGTCAACTTTCTCTCTGCCCCCGAACCATTTCCTACAGGTATCACAACTTCTCTCCTTTTACAAGTCTCGGCTTCGTGATCCCACTTCGGAAGTGTCTCCCTCACCTTTTGAGGACCTGGTGGGTTCACAGGCTCGCAAGTTGTCTCTTTCCCACCTGTATACGTGCCTTAACACCTATTTTCTGAAGATCTCTCGAACGGAGGTGTTTAGAAAGTGGGAATCTATAGTGCCGGATTTTGACTTGCGTTCAAAAATCTTAGAGGGATGGACTAAAGTTAGAGCGAATGTTATCAGTGAGCGTTAGAGAGAGACCTATTTAAAGTTGATGCATTATGGTTACCTGGGATTCAATCTCCCGACCACTACCTCATGTCCCGACAGTATTACTGCATGCCCTAAGTGCTCCAGCCCTGGTACTGATTTTTATCATGGGATATGGAGCTGCCCTTCCTCACAGTCCTATTGGACTGATGTAGTGAATTATGTAGCCCGCTTTTGGAAACTTAGAGTCCCTGTGTACCCTCAGGCTCTTCTGTTCCAATCCGTCGATCCCGAGATTGCCGAGGCGGCAGGCTTACGTAATGTGCCACGCTTTATCCATGTGATCTTATTGGTGGCTAAACGAGTTATTCTTAGAGAATGGATCCACTCGCGCATGCCGACTATGTCGGACGTGGTGACGGAACTAAAAGTTTTCCTGGAGCTCGACAGGTTGGAAACGGAGAGACACAGGGAACGTAATGCAAAAAGTTTCTTTGCCAAATGGCGCACTTTCATGGCTGCCCATTTTGACAGATCGCAAATTGAGGCTTTTGTCCTGCCCTTCCGTCACACGGAGTGGTATTGTAAGGCCTCACTCAGCAGTACTCTAGGCCCTCTCCGCCTCTCAGATGGTGTAGGCTAACTGTCTAGGTCAATGATCTCGTTATGGGTATCCTCGTGGGCCTACCTTCCTCAGATTACTCTCATCTACGCCCTTTCTCTCTCCATAATTTTTTTTTTCTCTCTTTCCCCTTACTTCTTGGCTGTTTCCCTTCTCTTGTGTTTTTTTTCTTTTACCCTTCAATGTTGTCTTGTGTTGTTGTCCTTGTTATACGTCACGGTCCGAGTGCGTGTGGGGGGACGGGTTGGGGGGGTGGAAAGGAGGGTTGTGGATTGCTTTGCTCTATGCATACTGATGTGTTTACGGTATGATATTAGTATGTTGAGGCACCCTGGGTACTGCGCTACCCGCCTGTGCCTATCTCTATTGCTTTTACTTGTTTACATTTTGTGTTTCTTGCTTCTTATAAAATTTGTAAAATTCAATAAACAAAGTAAAAAAAAAAAAAACATGGTTTAGTGTGGGTTATAATAGGGGAGCGCTATACAGTGGTAGCGGAGGGCAAAAGGGGCAGGGTTAGGTAGTGATGTGTGTGTGGATTGGATGACAGGCTAACAGAAACCGAGCCATACTTTAGATTGCTATATTCTCAATTGGTACGTAGTGCTGTCAACGCTGGCATATTGATGCCTGCGCTGACATGTATATACTGTTGGTTCACGAGGGAAGTTGTACATTAGTGACGGAGGGCATGGGGGGCGGGGTTAACAATGGAGTGGGCGGTGAGGAGAATTGCTATTGGTGCAGAAGCCATCGGCCTGTATAAATAACTGTCAGCGTTAACGTCTTGCTGTCGGCCCTGGCAACGGGACTGTGCATAACAGAATTCTGTCCGCTTTGATATATTGTATGTTATGATTGTGTCCGGAATGGCTTTATAGTAGTACTCAAAGGTACTTAGGACAGATTATAGAATCAGATGGATCGTGGTAAAAATTATTGTTACTATGAAGGTTATCGGCCCGTATATGTGGCTATCGGTGCTGACAAGTTACTGTGAGCCGTAGCAACAAATTTCTACAGTAGCGAAGGGTAAAGGGAAATAACAGAGCAGAGGTACGAAGTAAGGTTTAGGGATAAAACACTAGATAGATGAACAGTATGTAAAGTTACAAGAGGGATTGTGGGGGAGGAAAATGAGATAAAACATACTTGTGATATGTTGATGATTGTGTTAGGGGAATGAAAATACTAAGATATTGATACATGGATATATAGTATATGAAAGGGGAATATAATAGCATAAATGGTATACTATTTTAATAAGTATGGGACACATTGATGTTTGACATCTTACATATATACAATATGGTTAAAATAGGGACACATAGATCACCATAAGGACAGGTGATAGAGACATGTATCCAATAGTTTTAAAATCAGTTACTCAGAACCAGATAGAGTAATAAAAACATGTTATAAAGAAGTGTGTATGTATATACACACATGCATAAACACATAAAAACATATTTTTAAAGTATGTGCAGGTTTACACACACAAAAGCACACATGTATTATTAGAGGGATATGAATTGTGATGGAAACAAGGGACACTTTAAACTAGAATGGTCTCAGAAATGTCATTTAACCCAAAGGGTACCAGAGACTGGATCTTGTAGATCCAGAAAACTTCCAGACGTTTTAAAGCTTCAAACCTGTTAGAACAATGTGCAGGAACCGAGTCAATTGGAATGACAGAATATGGGTTTCTAATGTCTTTATGGGCTGTGGCACAATGCCGAGATAGGCTATGTAGTTGGAAATGTATTTTCACATTATAACAGTGTTTATTCACCCTATTTCTCAGTTTTTGTATAGTGCGGCCTATGTATTGCAAGTGGCAACAGCATTCGATGAGATAGATTACATACTCACTGTCGCAGGCAAGATGGGATTTTACCTGAAAAATGTCGCCAGTGATATTGGATTGAAAATTGGTCTGCTTATGTTTGATTTCATTACAGCAGAGGCATCGAGGTTTTTGCATTGGAAACTGCCTGGTGCTTCCATAGTTGTTTCTCCTTTTCTATGTTGTTTTAATTGACTCGTTGCTAGAAGATTCTTAAGGGATGGTGATCTGGGGACGTTCCGGAAGTAAATCTTTAAAAAAATTGTCCATTTTCAAAATATGCCAGTGTTTTTTAAGAATGTTTCTCAGTTCAGGGGCAGATGTATTGAAAGTGGTGATGAAGTTGAGTTCTCTTTTCGGGTATTTTTCTTCATGATAATTTCTCTCCTTCAGTATAAGGCATTGTGCTAGAGTAAGATTCTTTGTTCTCTGATATGCCTGAGTAATCAGAGGTTTTGGGTATTTCTTAGCCCAAAATCTTTTTTCTAATATCCTGGCTTGGGTCTTGAAATCTTCGTCTCTGGAGCAGTTTTTTTCTAATTCTCTGATATTGCGAGAAAGGTACATTTTCCAGCCACTTTTTGTAATGACCACTACTGAACTCGATGTAACTATTTGTGTCAACGCTTTTAAAGAAGGTCGACGTAGAGAAATTGTTTTCATCGTGGGTAATGATGAGATCTAGGAATTCAATGGACTGCTCACTGGATTGCATAGTGAATTTGATCCCCCAGTGGTTGCTATTAAGGTGTTCTAGAAGTTTGTGGAGGGTAGATGAAGAGCCCTTTCATGTAAAGATCAAGTCATCTATATAACGGCAATAGATGGCTATGTTTTCCATGATTTTAACATTTATATAGACTATAATTTTTAAAGTGAACTCTGCACAGTTACGTTACTTACTTATCTGTCTTTGTGAATTCCCTGATTTCCTGTGAAGGGAATCATGTGAGTTAATTTTCCCTGTGTGTATATAATGTTTGTGCCTACACCATTGTAACAGCACCTTGTCCTGAGGAAGGGCCCATTACGGGCTTGAAACGCGTTGTATGTGCTATAATAAATGCCAGTTTGTTCATCATCAAGAGCTTGGTCTCCCTTCGCCTTTTTAGTCCAACGCCGCATAGAAATATCCAGTTTTTTACCTTTATGCAAAGCGTAGTGTCCAGAGCATGGAAGCACAACAAGGAGACAGGTCAGTACATCAGGAGATGTGGAGGAGGCCGTAGGAGGGCAACAACCCAGCAGCAGGACCGCTACCTCCATCTTTGTGCAAGGAGGAGCAGGAGAAGCACTGCCAGATACCTGCAAAATTACCTCCAGCAGGCCACAAGAGTGCATATGTCCACTCAAATGGTCAGAAACAGACTCCATGAGGATGGTATGAGGGCCCGACATCCACAGGTGGGGGTTGTGCTTACAGCCAAACACCATGCAGGATGTTTGGCATTTGCCAGAGAACACCAAGATTAGAAAATTTGCCACTGGCGCCCTGTGCTCTTCACAGATGAAAGCAGGTTCACACTGAGCACATGTGACAGACGTGACAGAGTCTGGAGATGCCGTGGAGAACATTCTGCTGCCTGCAACATCCTCCAGCATGATTGGTATGGCAGTGGGTAAGTAATGGTGTGGGGTGGCATTTCTTTGGGAGGCCGCACAGCTCTCCATGTGCTTGCCAGAGGTAGCTTGACTGCCATTAGGTACCGAGATGAGATCCCCAGAACCCTTGTGAGACCATATGCTGGTGAGGTTGGCCCTGGGTTCCTCCTCATGCAAGACAATACTAGACCTCATGTGGCTGGAGTGTGTCAGAAGTTTCTGCAAGAGGAAGGCATTGATGCTATGGACTGGCCCGCCTGTACCACAGATCTGAATGCGAATATGCACATCTGGGACATCATGTCTCTCTCCATCCATCAACACCACGTTGCACCACAGACTGTCCAGGAGTTGACGGATGCTTTAGTCCAGGTCGGGGAGGACATCCTTCAGGAGACCATCCACCTCATCAGGAGCATGCCCAGGCGTTGTAGGGAGATCATGCGGGCACGTGACGGCCACACACACTACTGAGCCTCATTATAACTTGTTTTAAGGACATTACATCAAAGTTAGATCAGCCTGTAGTGTGGTTTTCCACTTTGATTTTGAGTGTGACTCCATACCCAGACCTCCATGGTTTGATAAATTTGATTTTCATTGATAATTTTTGTGTGATCTTGTTGTCAGCACATTCAACTATGTAAAGACGAAAGTATTTCATACGATTAGTTCATTCATTCAGATCTAGGATGTGTTATCTTAGTGTTCCCTTTATTTTTTTGAGCAGTGTATATTCTTTTAAAATAATGTAACTATTTTTGCTGCGCGTAAGTATATATTTATCAAATTTAACCAGGCAAGATTTATATTCAAGCATTTATCTCTTGTTTTACTATTTCTTCTAACTTGAGTCAGGGTTACATACACTTAAAAACCTTTTGATCCACCCTAAATTGCACCCCCCCTAACTGAGCAATGGTCCCTACACTTCGCTGAGTGCATGGGGGTGTCAAGAATGGTCATACAGGTCATGTCTACAATACAAGGCAAAATAGGTACCAAATTAGCAAAGTGACAAACTAGAACTAAGTCAGAACTAAGAGGGTAGCACAGTTCATAAACAGTACGAGAATCAAAGTCAAATCAAACAGGGGTCAAACTAGGAGGATAGCGTAAGGTAGCACAAAACCAGCAGGTAAGAGAATAGTCATAATACAGGCAAAGGTTGATGCTGGTAAAGAGTACTAACCACAATCATCTCAGCACAGGGAAAGCCCATTTAAAGCTTACCGGTCAGATCCCACAAAAAAAAAAAAAACTGTTTTATGTTACCCAGTACCTCATCTAATCATGTACATGTAATATTTATGTCTCAATCAGTGATTTTTTTTTTACAAAAAAATTGCATATTACAGCTGCTCAATGTCTTTTTAATTATCTCAAAGGGAGGGGGCATGTTCTTTTCTTGCCTGCACTGTAATATCTTCTCCCCCTCCCTCACTCTGCTGACTCACTGCTCTCAGGAGCCTGACAGCCCTGCTCTGTAACCCTTTCCTCTCTGGTTTTATGCTGTATACACACACACACACGCACAATGATTTTTGGAGATTGCTTGTACTCTACCAATTCATGTATGTCATCCTTAGGCAGTCCTGTAATGCTTGGAAATGCAAAATGTAGTTTTGAAATAGTTGGAGGTACAGTATTTCGATAACTATGTTTTTTACAGAAGTGTTGCCTTCAGCTGTGTGCCTACAGGTTTTCCAAAACTACAACTCCTAGCATGCCCAGACATGTTTTGACTGTAAAGGTATGCTTGGAGTTGTAGTTTTGCAACAGCTGGAGGCACATGTTTGGTAAACCTCTGTGCTACAGCAGTGTTACTGCAAGCTGTGTTCCTCCTGCAGCCGTGTCAATCAGCCATCTAGTGTCCATGACCTTTGGACACACTCATGCTGCTGTGAGACTCATCAGTGTCCAAGGAGGTATGGGGACCTCTAGTGGTGGGATTTTCAAAGGCAGTTTTCTTTATTGAAATGTGAAAATGTTTTAAAGAAGTATATCAGAAAAACCATTGTTTTGCCAAGATGTACAAAATATAAAAAGTTTTTACATCTGACAGGGACCATTTAAATACCGTGTTTCTCCGAAAATAGGACCGGGTCTTATATAAATTTTAGCCCCAAAAAACACACTAGGGCTAATTTTCAGGGTAGGGCTTATTTATTTATGGTAAGGTATGCACATTGAACAACATGGCGGTTCCACGGTATTTACCCCCCCCCCCTATTATCATCATGTGATATGCGCGAGCTGCGCATATCACATGATGATAATGGGGGGGGGGGTGTAAATGCCCCCCAACGTCCCTAATCCCCCCACCCCTGCCAGTTTATCAGCCCAGCGCTGCACCCCACAATCCCCACATCGGGGTACTGATCATTTGTCACCCGTGAGCGCAGCTTCTCTCCCCCCTACCAAATAATTATCAGCCGCTGCGCTGTATCTATTCCTGTGCCCGGGCTGCAAATATTAAAAAGCAATCTTTAACTTACCTTCGTCCTCCGTTCCCCCGTTGCTAAGGCACCGGCCTCATGGTCCCTCCGCTGTTCTGGCTGCTTCCTGGTGTTGTGAGGTCTCAGAGCCTTCAGCCTATCACCGGCCGCAGCGATGTCCCGCCTCGGCCGATGATAGGCTGAGCCGACTGTCATGTAAGAAGACGGCCGGCGAGCGAGAACAGCGGAGGACAGCGAGGCCGGTTCCTTAGCAACAGGGGAACGGAGGACGAAGGTAAGTTAAAGATTGCTTTTTAATATTTGCAGCCTGGGCATTGTCTAGGTCAGTGGTCTTCAACCTGCGGACCTCCAGATGTTGCAAACATTTTCAACATCTGGAGGTCCGCAGGTTGGAGACCACTGGTCTAAGTCTTATTATCGGGGTAGGGCTTATATTGCAGCCCACCCCGATAATCCGGCTAGGGCCTATTTTCGGGGTAGGTACTATTTTCGGGGAAACACGGTAGCCCGCCTCCGGGATGTGTAAGCGCGGTGTGGCAGCTGATTGATCCAGCACCTGATTCCCTTTCTTTTTATTTTTTTCTCTTCACAAAATCAATCTAACCTAGTACTCTAATGAATTTAAAAACGGGATATTCTTGCTGTCCTCAATATTTTGCTCATTGTAATTCTATCCATGCTGCCTTCAAAAACTTCATTGAAGTCATCTGTTCGAACTTTCAGGCAGATCACAGTCCTGATGAATACATTGTAAGAATATCAATCTTACGGCCCATTGAGAACAATGGTGAAAAATGCATTCCAATCATAACCAGCTTTAGTTCTATCACAGTGTGTACAGTAGAATTACATTGCATCCTATTTTATTTTCTGTCTTTTAAATTGGAGCAAACGTTAGAGCCCTATGGATCAAAAAGCTTCCTTTACTTATTTCCTCTAAACCTGGCTTATTGGGGGAGATTTATCAAAACCTGTACAGAGGAAAAGTTGATTAGTTGCCCATAGCAACCAATCAGATCACTTCTTTAATTTTTCAGAGGCCTTTTCAAATTTCAAGTTTCCACATATGTCCCTTAAACCAAATAATTGCAGATAGTTGTCAGGATCCGGACTGGTATGCAGCGAGGACACTGGTGGTGGATCCTCTGTGTCAGTGGGGTGATGGCGTGGGCCGTACCAAGGGAACGGAGTCTAAGGGGTTACTGGTTTTCACCAGAGCCCGCCGCAAAGCGGGATGGACTTGCAGCAGCAGGTAACCCCCAGGTCGTTCCACCCGATAGCGACTCAACCCCAGCTGACAGCTGAGATAGACGCGGTACACAGGGACAAGGCAAGAGCAAGGTCGGACGTAGCAGAAGGTCAGGGCAGGCAGCAAGAGTCATAGTCAGGGGCAACAGCAGGAGGTCTGGATACACAGGCTTGGGAACACACTAAACGCTTTCACAGGGCACAAGGCAACAAGATCCGGCAAGGACAGGAAGGGGAAGTGGGTTTAAATACATATATCACAGGTGTAGGCACTGATTGGGCCAGGCACCAATTAATGGTGCACTGGCCCTTTAAATTTCAGAGAGCCGGCGCGCGCGCCCTAGAGAGCAGGGCCGTGCGCGCCGGGACAGAACAGCAAGAGGACGGGGCAGGTGAGGAGATTGGGATGCGACCCGCGGGCAGGCGTGTCCCGCAAGCGGATCGCATCCCCGCCAATGACACCAGTGCAGCGCTCCCGGTTAGCGGGTCTGACCGGGGCACTGCACAGAGAAGGACGTCGCGAGCGCTCCGGGGAGGAGCAGGGACCCGGAGCGCTCGGCGTTACAATAGTTTATTTTTTAAAAATCTAAATTGCTATTTGCTTTATTCTAGTAGCCAGATCTTGAAGGATATTTTTTTAAATAGAACAATTCAACATGATGAATCAAAAAAGGGGGAAATGAGATAAGAGGAGGGGGAGAAAGGATACCCATATTGCGCCAATTCTCATCATGGCACAGGAAGTGGGAGGGAAGGTCAGATGTTTGTACTTTGGTTATGCAATTTAACCATTATCATGTGTACATTGTCCTGAAACCAAAGGTGCTATAACTATAAAAATAATAATGCCACACTGTACTTCTGGTCACCTGGCACCCCTCTATTTTACACCAATAAAAGCTAGTACAAACATGGAGACAAGTGTTGATAGGCTTTCAGAAACAAGTCTTTATAGTTATAGCATATGACTAAGGACTCTTCTCCAAAGGTGTTAACTGTTCACATTTGTATCCATGATTGCCCTTGCAATGACATAATTTAAAAGTTGAAAATGTTTTTAGCAACTTGGCTGGGACATTGGTTAGTTTTAATCCTTGTATTAAACCAAAGCTGTTGTTATTAAGTAGCTTTTTCACCACCTTTCTTTCATACATCCAAATGCTACTAATTTGGCAATATTTATTTAACCCCATAAGGACTTTTTTTTTATTTCTTTTTTATTGCACTTTTGTTTTTCCTCTTCGTCTTCTAAAAGTCATAATGCTTTAAATTTTCCACTTACAGACCAATATAATGGCTTGTTCTTTTGCGCCACCAACTGTACTTTCTACTGACATCACTCATTTTACCACCAAATTTACAGCGAAATGGAAAAAAAAATTGTGGGAAGAAATTGTTCTACGCAGTGCACTTTTCGGTACAAATGAGATGTTATATCTATTCTCTAGGTAGATACGATTAGAACAATACCAAATTTATTTAGAAAGAAGGGGGCACTCACATACGTCTTTTTCCTCCAAGATTTTATTATTCAGGGCTTAAAGGGGTACTCCACTGGAAAACATTTTTTTTAACCAGATTTAACCAGAATAAAAATCTTAACCCTTCCAGTACTTATTAGCTGCTGTATGTTCCAGAGGAAGTTCTTTTCTTTTTTGCATTTCCCTTCTGTCTGACCACAGTGCTCTCTGCTGACACCTCTGTCCATTATAGGAACTGTCAAGAGTAGGAGCAAATCCCCATAGCAAACCTATCCTGCTCTGGACAGTTCCTAAAATGGACAGAGGTGTCAGAGGAGAGCACTGTGGTTAGACAGAAAGGAAATTCAAAAAGAAAATAACTTACTGTGGAGCATACAGCAGCTGAAAAGTACTGGAAGGATTAAGATTTTTAAATAGAAGTAATTTACAAATGTGTTTAACCAGTTGATTTAAAAAAATAAATAAATAAATAAATAATGTTTTCCAGGGGAGTGCCCCTTTAACATCAGCAGAGACGCCAGGCAAAGATCTTATACAGCTGATACGCCAGACCAGTGAATGTTATGACTCCTGACATTCACTGGTCCAGCGTATATGCTGTATAAGATCTTTGCCTGGCGTCTCCGCTAATGTTAAGCAATTAATAATAAAATCCTGGTGGAAGAAGACGTACGTGAGTGCCCCCTTCTTCACTTCTTATCATTGATATATTGACTTGCATTTGTTCTGTGGGGAGAGCACCGCTAGTCCTCTCCAGGGATCGTCACATTGCACCCACTGTGCTGGGTCATATTAGTCCTGCTGCTGAAGCTAAACTGCCAGTGCCAACGTCTGTGTTTGGTATGTGTTTCCAAACTTTTATATAGGTTTTGTTTTATTTTCCAACTTTTAAAAAATTAGAAATTTTTGTATAAAAACTAGTAGGTTTAAAATTGACCTCTTCTGACTCCTATAACTTCTTTAATTTTCCAAAGACGGGGATGTATGAGGGCTCATTTTTTGTGTGCCATCGTCTTAAGTTTTTACTGATACAATTTTTATCCACAGGATAGGGGATAAGTGTTTGATCGCGGGGTGTCCGACCGCTTGGACCCCCGCGATCTCCTGAATGGGGCCCCCACATTAGCGCTCAGTGAGAGCGCTAATGCTCGTAGCATCGACTTAGAGGTTGACGGCTACGCCTATGGATAGGGTATAAGTTATTTTTTGCTGCAGATGTCCTTTAACAATGCCTCTGAAAAATGAAAAAGGGATATGATTGGTTGCTGTGGGCAACCTGTCAACTATTCCTCTCCACAGGTTTTGATAAATCTCCCCCAGTAATCTTAAATACAGTGGCCCAGATTGATCAAACTGTGTGAGAGAAAAAACTGGTGTGATTTGCCCATAACAACCAATCACAGCTCAGCTTTCATATCTTAACAAGACAAAAATGTGTCTGATTTATGTCTCAAACAGAATCCAATCATAGCTCATTCTGAGAATCAAAAGCTGAGCTGTGATTGGCTGCTATTATAAATCAGACACATTTTTGACAGTTTAATAAATCTGGACCATGGACTTTGTTTAAACAGGGTTTTACATTTTTGACATAAATCATGTTTCTGTGGAATAGGTATAGTGAATGATGTTCATTTGTTCTAAAAAATTATCCAACTGCATTTATGTTGTTATGATTTCTTAATCTAACCGCTAGGCTTGGAAATGTTTGATTGAACTTTTATCAGTTTCAATTTACTCTGTAAATTAAATTAAATAGTTTATTTTTGAAAATATAAAATAGATTTGATAAAAATGTTAAGCAATATACCATTCAAATGTTCCCAATAAATAATTAACATTCACATCCGCTGCTATCTTCCTTGACTACAATCAATTACCTATATTATACAGTTGAAGCCTTGGTTTCCTGGCAACCCAAAACTTGCACTGAGCTGCATCAAAGACTTTCACAGATATTTATTATGTAAAATTTACCTCCTGGAAGACAGCCCATAATAAAATGTAAATGTGCAGCCCATATATTGGTAGTGAGGGAAGCCATTATTGTTGTAGCATAATTACTTAAAAACTATTATACACAATTACAATCTGATTGAGTACAAACTCTTCAAGTTAGAACTACCAAATAAGAAACAGTATTTTAGATACCTGAAATAACCTATTGAAGAAGTTAAGCTTTAGTTACATACAACTATACTCTCGCAAAGAAGACGCTTAGATGGACAGTCTAAAATCTACAAGCTGGCGAATAAACCAGAGAGATGCTGTCTTTTAAACTGATCAGCATCTCTTGTAAGCTTTCAACCCAAATGTGATCTATAGTCAATTCTCTACATTTTATCAATGATTATACTCCCATTACTCCTGTGCCTGCATTAGATGTCATCTCCATTCGTAGAAGTGAAAGCCACAAAACCACAACAACTAAACTAGGACATCACAGATTAAGAACAAGAGCTTGCTGGGGGGTGGGGGTGTGGCTTGCCGTTGCCGAAGATGGCCGCCTGATCCCTGAGCTCCCGCACCTCGTTGTTAGGATTCGGCTAGCTGGATGTGGATCCTCTGTGTTAGCGAGGGATTGGCGTGGACCGTGTCGGTGGACCGGTTCTAGGGTTGCTACTGGTTTTCACCAGAGCCCGCCGCAAAGCGGGATGGTCTTGCTGCGGCGGTAGCAACAAGGTCGTATCCACCGGCAACGGCTCAACCTCGCTGACTGCTGAGAAGGCGGGGGACAGAAGGACTAGGCAGAGGCAAGGTCAGACGTAGCAGAAGGTCGGGGCAGGCAGCAAGGCTCGTAGTCAATGAGGATAGCAGGAGATCTGGAACACAGGCTTTGGACAACACTAAACGCTTTCTCTGGCACAAGGCAACAAGATCCGGCAAGGAAGTGCAGGGGAAGTGAGGTAATATACCCAGGGAGCAGGTGGAAGCTAATTAGACTGATTGGGCCAGGCACCAATCACTGGTGCACTGGCCCTTTAAATCTCAGAGAGCTGGTGCGTGCGCGCCCTAGAGAGCGGAGCCGCTCGCGCCAGAACATGACAGCCGGGGACCGGGACGGGTAAGTGGCTTGGGATGCGATTCGCGAGCGGGCGCGTCCCGCTATGCGAATCGCATCCCCATCGCGAATGTCAGTGCAGCGCTCCCGGTCAGCGGGTCTGACCGGGGCGCTGCAGAGAGGAGCAAGGACCCGGAGCGCTCGGCGTAACAGTACCCCCCCCCCTTGGGTCTCCCCCTCTTTTTGTCTCCTTGTCCCTTCAAATGAAAGGAGAACATATGGGGCGCCTCTTGAGTTTCCTTCCGGAACAAAAAGTCCTGGGTAGCTACATCAGCGGCAGGTAGTTTAGAAGGAATGGAAATGGGGAGGGGGGGGCAGAGGGTGAAGCATGTCACAGGGCAGAGTGTCACCAGGACAGGGGCTATGAGGAGGCACGGCACAGTCCTGATAGGCCTTGGGGAGACCAGGAGCAGGAGGAGACACTGGGGCCCGACAAACGGGACTGGGAGCAGACGTGAGGCATTTCTTGCGGCAAGCAGGACCCCAATTCATGATCTCCCCGGTGGTCCAGTCAAGGGTGGGAGAATGATGCTGGAGCCATGGAAGACCGAGGAGGACTTCAGAGGTGCAGTTGGGCAGGACGAAAAATTCAATTTTCTCGTGATGCACTGGCCCTTTAAATCTTAGAGAGCTGGCGCGTGCGCGCCCTGGAGAGCAGAGCCGCGCGTGCCAGAACATGACAGCCGGGGACCAGGATGGGTAAGTGACTTGGGATGCGATTCGCGAGCGGGCGCATCCCCATCGCGAATGTCATTGCAGCGCTCCCGGTCAGCGGGTCTGACCGGGGCGCTGCAGAGAGGAGAACGCTGCGAGCGCTCCGGGGAGGAGCAGGGACCCGGAGCGCTTGGCGTAACACTCGTGGCCTTAAAATAAGCAGAATTTGCCCTATACAGCCCCCTGCCTCATGAAGAGGGGTGCCCGACATCGCAGGAGGATGTTTGGACCCCCTGACCTCCTCCGGGGGCATTGTCTGGTACCTGCCACTGGTTCTTGCCTCGGAACTCCCTTAAGAGGGACTGCGCAGCCGCCCGCCCGCCATCTTCTACCTCCTCCTGTGCTGCTGCTGAGGATTTGTCTTCACCGTTGCAGGACGCCTCAGACAGGGACCCCTCCGCTGATTGCTGCCCGTCGCCAGTTAGTACCTCACCTGCCCTGCTGCCATCTGGGCTCAGCTCCTTACAGCCATCTTCTACCCTGTTCACACAGGCCCCAAGGGCTCCCCCTCCATCTGGGAGCAAGCAGCTATCCTTGGCCGATTTAGTTAAAAGCTACTCACCTGCTGCGGAGGAGATCCCTCCACCTGGGAACTGTACATGTAACTGCCAGCATCCCTCTACCTCTGGACTCCCCAGTGGCTGTACCTGACTGGGCTGCAGCACCTACCTCGCCTTCTGCCATAGTGGGAGGCCGCTCTCCTGGGACCCCCTCACTGCCCTCTAGTGCTACTCCAAAGCCACAAAGATCTATGTCTTCCCTTAAGCATAATGGGGGACCTCCCAGGGCTGTGCCTGTGCAGGGCCCCTCCTCCACCTCGAGGCCCCCAGGGGCCCCATGCTTAGTTGCGGACCACTCTGCCTTGGATAATGGGCTGGACTCGGACTTGGACTGCTCTATGGTTCCTGCTTCTATCCCACTTTCTCCAGATTTCAGCCAACTGCTCTCTCAAATCCCCACCAAGGAAGGGTGCCTGCTGGGCGGAAATTTCTGTGCTCTGCCAGGATCTCCAGCATGTTTCACATAGGGTAGAGGACCCTTCTGCTCCACGGGAGGTTTCTGTCCTCCCTGAGCTCGCTTAAGGACACCTGCGTTACGGTTTGACAGGTGTACCGACCATGACTCTATATGGTCCTATATTGCTCAGCTTCAAAACATCATTACTGCTCAGTCTGACTTCCTCAGTGATTTGCATTCCCATGTGGAAGACCTGGATTATAGGGGCAGGTGTAATAACATTTGAGTACATGGACTCCCTGAGGCCACGCAAGCGGAGGATTTGCACATCCCGTTGGAAGCTATCTTCAACATGATTCTAGGCGAAACTGTGTCCCATAGGATCAAGCTGGATCGTGCCCATCGGGCCTTACGTCCTCACCCCACTAATGGTCCCCCACGGGATGTGATTTGCTGTGTGGTTGACTTCCAGCTGAAAGAAAGGATAATGGCTAAATCACGCTCACTCAGAAACTTTGACTTTGATGTAGCCCCTATTCAATTGTTCCAGGACCTATCCTGGATCACTTTGCGTAAATGGCGGCTGCTGCAACCTCTTCTGTCTACCCTATGGTCTGCCCAAGTACCCTACCGATGGTCTTTCCCGTTAGCTCTACAAGCCCGGTGTGACGGAAGCTCTGCTGTGCTGCGGCCCTTTGCTGCAGGGTTCTGTGCTGCCCTGAACCTCCAGGTCCCTCAACTCATGGACTGGGGCCTGACTCCTCCCCCCCCCCCCCCTTCCCTCAGTATGGCAACCTGTGCGTGGGAAATGTCATAGAGCTGGCCGGGTTATACCCTCCACGGGCTCTCACGGCCCCTGTCCTGAAGGGTCCACTACTGGTCTATGGGACTGTCGGAATACCACTCCTCTTCATTGTTGTTGATTTACTGCTTAGTTTATCTCATGTTTTAATTGCTTAACTACTTGCCTTCCTTCTGGATATTGTTACAGGGCTATTCTTTGCCTGGCCTTCGAGTGGGACTCATGTTTCTATGAGCGGTCCCTTTTGGTGCGTTCTTCTACCTCCCCCTTTGAGGCCATTGCTAAGCCGAAACATTATTATTTCATTTCCTTGTATTGTTCTATTCTACCTGCATGGTCTCCTCTCTGGCTTGTGAGCCATTGGTTTATTCACGGTTACGTTTCTTTTTGTTCCCATCTGTCTGTTTCTTTTCTCTTCCCCTTGTCTTTTGTCCGGTTGGTCCTCATCTCTGTCTGTCTCTCCTGCCGTTCTTTCTTTTTCTTAGGTTCAGTTGGGTGTCGCAGTGGTTTCCCTGGCTTCTCTCTCCTCCCCGGACTTATCGAGACACCCTAGCTAGTCTGAGTGAGCACCCTTATACACTTGCACTTTTACTTTCATGGCTAAGTGTGTCTACTTGAACGTACAGGATTCTTACTCCCTGACTAAGCGGCATCTGCTTTGAAGACTGATACTGTCTATCTTCAGGAGGCACACTTTGCCGCAATGGGCTCTTTTCTCTTCTTGCACCACCTCTACCCCCAAGTATTCTCTGCCTCCACTGATAGAAAAGCAGCAGGGGTTGCAATCTTAATTTCTAGGTCCTGTCCTTTCCAAGCCTCCTCTTTCTACGCAGACCCGTTAGGTATGTTTGTCATTGTCCAGGGATCTTTAGGAGACAAACAACTACTTCTTTGCAATGTCTACGCTCACAATACCTCTCAGATCCCCTTCCTGCCTCAACTACATAAATACCCCCCCCCCCTCTCCTTGGCTCTTGGGGGGTGATTTTAATTTAGTTTTTTCTCCCTCCGTTGATCGACACTCGACGGTGGGTATGCTGCCGTCCCCTCCCCAGTTGCGCTTATCCACACTTTTTCGGCGATTGGTACGTTCAGAGATGCTTTATGATCTCTGGCACATTAATCACCCCTCAGATCTTTCTTTTACTTTCTACTCTCCCCGCCATAAACTTCACACCCGCATTGATTATTTTTCGGTAACCTTCCTCTGGTTCGCATGCTCTCCTTTGCTTCTCCTGGTCTAACCCTACCCAAATCCTGGTTTCTTTCTCCCCTTTTTCCTCCTTCTTATGCCGCTGTCACTGGCGCCTCAATGATTCTCTACTTAAATCTCCCTCTTCCCGGGACTTGATCCAGGCAAGCATAACTGAATATTTTGCCAATAATGAAGGCTTTGTGTCTTCTCCAGCTGTCTTATGGAAGGCCCACAAATCAGTGGCTAGAGGCCATTGTATCGCTCTGGGTTCTAGACTAAAAAGAGACGCCGTGGCTCACTCCCGGGAACTTAGGGCTCAGATATCCCAATTAGAAGCTCTTCTATTGTCTACTCCCACCTTCTCGGTTCTGAGGCGCCTGGTTATGGCGCCTGGTTATGGCGCGGTCCCAGTTGAGCGATCTTCCCCTCCGTAAGGTGGAACCTCAACTGCTTTATACTAAGCAGAGTTTCTATGAGAAAGGCAACAAGGCTCACACTATGTTAGCTCGACGTTTACAGGACTGTGCTGCTGCCCAGGCCCCCTCTGCTCTGAGAGATTCCACAGGTACCTTCCTGCACCACCCTGACCCTGTCTCTCGCCTCTTTCTTGATTACTATTCTAAACTTTACTCTCTTCCTTCTCAACTCCCCCTGGACCCTGGAGAGCGCGCTGCAGCACTTGACTCTTTTCTTTCTCGGTGTAGCCTTCCGGCTCTCTCAGCGGTTGACCGTGAGACTCTGACTCCTGTTACTCTTGAAGAGCTCTCGGAAGTTCTCAAGACCCTCTCTGCCGGGCGTTCTCCGGGTCCCGATGGCTTCACATATTTGTATTATAAGACCTATTCATCTGTACTCCTCCCTAGGCTGGTCTGTTTGTTTAACTCTTTCTTAGAGGGGGAAGGTATCTCGCAGTCCATTCTTCATTCACTGATTACCCTTATCCCTAAGCCGGGCAAAGATTCTCATGATGGCTCCAGCTACCGACCCATAGCCCTTCTCAATTCTGACTTAAAGCTGTTTTCCAAAATTTTGGCAAACTGCCTTTGCAGTTTTTTGCCTACCCCTATACATAAAGACCAGGTTGGTTTTCGTTCCCTGTCGGCAAGGAGGTGACGGGTTGTGGATCTAATAAATGTAGTTAATCGGAGGTTGGAACAGGCTTTGGTCTTGAGCCTGGATGCCGAAAAAGCCTTTGATAGGCTGGGTTGGCTGTTTTTTTGCCACCCTTCAAAAATTTGGTATCTCAGGAAATTTCCTTACAGCACTACGGGGCCTCTACTCCTCTCCCACTGCCTCTCTCAAACTTCTGCACGCTTCTTCTCTGACCTTTATCCTGTATGATGGCACTAGACAGGGGTGCCCGTTATCCCCCCTGATCTTCGCTTTGTGCATAGAGCCACTTGCCGCCTTGATCCAGGGGGATCTGGACATCTCCGGCATAGCTTTTCACGGCAGAAACTTTAAGATCTGCCTCTTTGCTGATGACGTCTTGCTTACTCTCACTAACCACCTCCTGTCCCTGCCTTCTTTATATAACCTCTTACATGCCTATAGTCTTGTCTCTGGCTATAATGTCAATCTCTCTAAATCGGCAGCTATGCCTCTTAACCTCCCTCCCCCACTGGTCTCCCTTTTACAGGTTAACTTCTCCTTAAAATTGTCCCTCTCTGCTATTAAGTACTTAGGTTTGTCGCTTTCTCCTCGCTATTCCTCTCTGTACTCCACAAATTTTCCCCCTCTATTTCGTGAACTGCGTGCTATGATGGAAAAATGGAGGTCGCAATACATTTCCTTTTTTGGACGCATCGCGACAGTAAAGATGACTATACTCCCTAAATTGCTTTACTTTTTTGAGACGCTTCCAGTGCGGATCCCATTAGCCGTGTTGCGATCTTTTCAGTCAGCTATTTTTCGGTTTATCTGGGATGCCATTGACTCCCTATGACAACGACTCTCTATGTCATGTTGGCTAGTAAGTTTACCGGGGTGGCTGGTTGTTCCGGATGTCACTAAATATTATTGGCAGCTCATCTACGCCATCTGGCAGCAAGGTCTACCTATCATGCCTACGGTAAGTGGATGGAGTTGGAAAAATTGTGGTTGGCCCCTATTCATCCTAACTCCTTACTGTGGATGTTTCCACTCCCCTCCCCTGTAAATCCCCTTTTAGTACCAATTTTGTTTTCTCATTATGTCTGGACCCATTGCTCTATGCGATTTAAATTGCTTTCCTCTTTTTCTCCTTTGCAATCTTTTCTTTATCATCCTGATTTCTTTCCTGGCTTGACTTCTTGTATGGTCCAGGAGTGGGGCTCCAGAGGACTCTTTTGCTGGGCAGATGTGGTTGACCCCCTCACACGCTCACTTTTATCCTTTGACTAGCTGGTTACTCGTTGGAGTCTCCCCACCTCTGAGAAAGCTCACTATATACAGCTTCGTCATTACCTGTCCTCTAAACAGAGCTCACTGACTGTTTCTCTAACTACAGGCTTTGAAAAGTTGTGTAGGGGTGGGCCCTCAGATGAGGAGACTACTCTCTAGTATTTACTCCTTCTTGATGTCCCCCCCCCCCGGATGTTCCTCCCCCTTCCCATTGCTATATGGGCCGTGTTGGAGGAAGCCCTTAATACTACTGTTTCTATCTCTTAGTGGCGGGTAATCTGGGAGTGGGCCTCTAAGGCTTCTATTTGCACAGCCTACAAGGAAACGCGATATAAGGTGTTCATGGGGTGGTACCACACACCGGCTTTACATAATAGGCTGAACCCTAATATCCCTTCCCAATGCTGGAGATGTGGTGTGGGTCTTGGTGCTGTTTTCCACATATTTTGGTCCTGTCCACTGATTACTTACTGTTACTTACTGGGTTTAGGTGCAGAAATTGATTTATGCAGTTTTGGGGGTTGTGGTTCCCCTTGACCCCATGGTTTTCATTTTGCACCTGTCAACTAGGGTTATGGCCAAAAAGCTGTTCACTCTTTTTGCCCATTGTTCTTGCGGCCAAAACCCTCATCGCCAAGCATTGGAAATAGCCCTTGCCTCCATTTGAGGATGAGCTAATAGCTAGGGTACGTGAGATTTATTCTCTTGAGTCTCTCACTGCCTTCTTGAACAACACCGTACCCATTTTCTCTCCATTTGAGATCCATGAGATAGATTCAGTGACAGACAGCCCCTTGATCTCCCTCCTCCTTCCTTCTCTAAGACTGGACCTCTTATCTTTTCTTTTCTCTCCCTCTCTTCTCCTTTTCAGGCATCTCTACCCTTTCTTGTCTCTCACTTTATGTTGTTGGTCTCCCCTGATGTGTTTCATGCCCCCCCCCTCACCCTTCCCCCTGTAGTCTCCTTCCTGGAGGTACACTGGATCAGTACTACTTGCTCTGTTCTTCTCTGCTTCATATGCATGTTCGAGATTTGATCCATTGTGCTATTTTGTACTTGTCATACCATTTGATGTTTGTTGCTATGGGGGATCTTGTTCTCCTTACATGTTGTTTGATTGTACCCCTCACTTTGTTTATGTAAAGCCCTAATAAAAATTAACAGAAAAGCCCTAACAAAAATTTAACAAAAAAAAAAACAAGAGCTTGCTATTAGTGGCCTAAAGCTGGGGCTACACAATGATTTCTGGTCACACAATCACAGTGTGACGTGACATTGCAACACACGCAAGTGAATAGGGCTGTCACCATGGCCGTGACCCTGCAGTAGCAAGAAATTTGTCAGAACCTATAGGGTTAAAAGGTTCTGACAGGTTCTTTGTTTGTTTATTTTCCTGGGTTATACCTAGCTGTCTAGCTGGTCAGCTGACCGCTTGATGAAAGCACCTGTGAGTTGCCTATTTTACCTGGCAGTTGGCTCCCAGTCAACACCTGTGAAAGAGTCTCTCCAGTAACTAGCGTGTATTCCCTGTGTCTTCTGTGTAACCCGGCATCTTTAACTTTTGGCTTTCATCTCGACTTCTCTGGTATTAGCGTCTTGGTACTTTGACTTCCCCTGGCTTTGACTCGATTAGTTGACTCTGGACTATTGTGTGAGTGTTATGTTATATTTTCTTAGTCTGTAGTTTATTATTTTGACTATTACGCCCCTCACGTATACAGGAAGGGACTGTCTTCGTGGTTACGGACCTGTCGTTAAGGGCAGGTATGTAAGTAGGCAGGGATAGGGGAGCGGGCAGGATTAGTGTGCACTCCTTCCCAGCCCATACCTGACAATTTCATAGGCCACCATATACCTGCATTTGCTAAGATGGAAGCAATGACAGCTTTAGTAGAGCAAATGCAGAGAGTAACACATTTAGTACAATCCCTTGCTGAAAGGGTCCAGGCTCAGGAAACAGCCAGTGGTCTGTCCTCCAGCTGTTTCGAGTGAACCAAAAATTAATCTTCCTGACCGCTTTTCTGGTGACTGAAAGAAATTTGTTGTATTCAGGGAAAGTTGTAAGCTTTACTTTTGCCTGAGACAGTCTACTAGCACAGAGGTTCAGAGAGTAGGACTTATAATGTCTTTGTTGCAAGGAGATCTCCAGGAGTGGGTATTGTCTTCACCTTCCTCAGCTCCTGAGTTAAGTTCTGTGGATGCTTTCTTTTCTGCTTTGGGCCTTCTTTATGATGAATCTGACCGCGCAGCCTTTGCAGAGTCGCAGCTGGTTAATCTTACAGGGACGGAAAATGGAGGAGTACTGTGCTAATTTTCGGAAATGGTGTACTGCGTCTGGTTGGAATGATCCAGCCCTTAGGTGTCAGTTCAGACTTGGTTTATCTGATGCTATTAAAGATGTCCTGGTGAGCTATCCATCACCTGATTCATTAGAACAGATCATGACTCTAGCAGTACAACAGATGTTTGAGGGAGAGAAGTCATGAACGGTCCATTTCTTCTGTTCCTCACTCTCCTTCCTCCATGTTTTCTTCTTTTCCAACCTCTCATGTCTCTTCTGAGGAACCAATGCAGATAGGAAAATTGTCCTCCCAGCAGAGAGGATCCATTCGGAAGAAAAACAACTGGTGGAGAGAAGGGACATTGGGTCCAGAGTCGCGCCAAACATCAGCAGCTGGGAGACGCCAGTGCCTAAGTGACAATCTGGGAGGTCATTTGGGCGCACAGGTATCTCCGAAATCATCTTCTAAAATCTTGTTACCAGTTCAAATATGTTTTCAAAAAAGAAAAATATTTGGTAAAGCCTTTGTTGATTCTGGTTCTGCTGCTAATTTTGTTGATCTGAATTTGATTAAGTCTTTGAATTTACCCTTGAAATTGTTGGAAAGCCTGATTCCCATTGTTGGAGTGTATTATACACCCTTGTCAGGGGGGTGGTGTCAGTTCTTCCACTCCAGAATTGGGATTACTGGTGGGTTCTCTGCATTTTGAAAAGTGATTCGGTAAAGTGATTTTGGGATTACCTTGGTTATGGAAACATAATCTTGTTTTTGATTGGTCCCCTGGGGAACTCCTGAAGTGGGGGTCTGAATGTTTAAATAAATGCATTACTATATCTGTTGCAACTCTCAGTGTGGTCCAAAGTAATCTACCCAAATGTATTTCTAATTTTTGTGATGTTTTTTCTGAGGAGGCCTCCCATGCTTTCCCCCCACACATCCTAAGTGGCAAATTTATAATTTGTCTGGTCCTGAAAGGGAAGCTATGAAGGATTATATTCAGTCAAGTTTACAAAAGGGTCATATTCGTTCATCCGTTTCTCCCATGGAAGCAGGGTTCTTCTTTGTAGCAAGGTCTGTAGGCCTTGTATTGATTATCGGGGTCTGAACAAGATCACAGTCAAAAATCAATATCCATTTCCTTTAATTCCAGACTTGTTTAATCAATTACAGGGGGCATGTTGGTTCACTAAACTGGACCTTCGAGGGGCTTATAACTTGATCAGAATAAAAGAGGGTGATGAATGGAAGACTGCTTTTTATAACCCTGAGGGCCATTTTGAGTATCTGGTAATGCCTTTTGGTCTCAGTAATGCACCTGCAGTCTTTCAGAATTTGGTGAACGATATTTTTTGCGAATTTTTGGGTAAATTCCTAGTAGTTTATCTAGATGATATTCTAATTTTCTCTCGAAATTTGTCATCTCATGTGGATCATGTATGTTCTGTTCTCCAGGTACTGCGCCAAAACAAGTTGTTTGTTAAACAGGAGAAGTGTGTTTTTGGTATCAAAGAGGTAACATTTTTGGGGTACATCTTAACTCCAGGACATTTTAAAATGGACCCTGAGAAGGTTAAGGCTGTATATGACTGGGTACATCCTACTTCTTCAAAGGCACTACAGAGGTTTTTGGGCTTTGCGAACTACTATAGAAAATGTATTAAAAAAAATTCTATTGTTGCAAAACCATTGCTTGATCTGACTCGTAAATGGGCAGATCTGGTTAATTGGTCTCAGGAGGCTGAAGCCGCTTTAGAACATCTTAAGAGATGCTTCATTTCTGCTCCGATTTTAGTTCAACCCGATCAGACCAAACACTTTATTGTTGAAGTAGATGCTTCTGTTGGTGCTGGAGCAGTTTTGTCACAGTGAACTGCTTCTTTGACTAAGTTACATCCTTGTGCCTTCTTTTCTCGAAAATGATGTTGGAAACTGAGAACTTTGGGCAATCATGTGGGCTTTTGAGGAATGGAGACATTTTCTTTAAGGGGCAGTTCATTGGGTCACTGTAATCACTGACCATAAAAATGTTACCTTCCTGGAACCTGCTAAATGTCTCAATCCTCATCAAGCCCGGTGGGCCTTGTTCTTTACTCGGTTTGATTTTATTATTACTTACCAACCGGGTACTAAGAATGTGAAGGCTGATGCCTTATCTCGAAATTTCAGTGCTTCTCAGTCTATAGACTCTAATCCAGAGACTATTCTTTCAGTAGGTTTGGTTATTTCTGCAGTGTCTGCTGATTTAACTTCTGAGATTTTGGGTAATCAAGGCTTGGTTCCTCCAGAGACTCCTAGAGGCAAGATCTTTGTACCTAGTCAGTTTCGCCTGTGTATAATCGAGGAGTCCCATTGTTCACCGTTAGCAGGTCATCCTGGTATCCAGGATGCAAAAAAATTGCTTCAAAGGAAATGTTGGTGGTCAACCCTCAACAGGGATGTTGAAGCTTTTGTTGCTTCTTGTAAAGTTTGTGCCCGAGCTAAAACTTCTAGGAAACGTCCTGCAAGGGAGTTGTGTCCATTGACAATTCCTGAAAGGCCCTGGACTCATATTTCTATGGATTTTATGACTGACCTGCCTCCATCTGAGGGCAAAACTATTCTATGGGTGGTGGTGGATAGGTTTAGTAAACAGTGTCATCTCATTGCTTTGAAAAATCTCACTTCGGCCAAAATTCTTGCTGACTTATTTTTGACATGTTGTTAGATATCATGGGGTTCCAGAAAATATTGTATCTGATCGAAGGGTACAATTTGTTTCTAAATTTTGGCAAGCTTTTTATAAACAGTTGGGTGTTCAGTTATCTTTTTCATCCGCTTTTCATCCCCAATCTAACGGTCAAACTGAAAGGTTGAATCAAAATGTAGAACAGTACCTAACATGTTATGTAGCAGATAGACAGGGTGAATGGGTATCTTTTCTGTCTCTTGCTGAGTTTGCCTTGAATAACCAAGAAAATTCTTCTACTGGTATGTCACCGTTCTTTTGTGTTTATGGGTTTAATCCGCGTTTTCTTCCTGTACTAATACTGATAGGGATAACCCTGAAGTCGAGACTACCATGTGTAAACTGTGCACAGTTGGGGCCCAGGTTCAGAAGAACCTGAGAAATGCCAAAGAACTACAAAAAAAGACCTGCCAACAAGAGACATACTTTAACATTTAAAGTTGGTGATACAGTGTGGTTGTCAACTAAAAATCTTCGTCTCAAGTAATGTAAAAAATTGGCATCTAGGTTTATTAGACCTTATGAGGTAATAGAAGTTATTAATCCAGTTTGTTACAGATTAAAATTACCTTCTTCTTTTAAGGTTCATAATGTGTTCCGCTTCTCTCTGTTAAAACGTTATGTTCCTACTCAGTCTCCAGTCCCGGTTCCACCTCCTCCAGTTGAGGATGACAGAGAACTGGAGTGTGAGGTCTCCAAAATACTGGACAGTTGAAAGGTACAGAATTCTGTCCAGTATTTGGTTCATTGGAAAAGTTATGGTCTGGAGGAGAGGTCGTGGGTTCCAGCCTCTTCTATTCATGCTTCCACTTTGATTAAAAGGTTCCACGATTCCCCCCGGACAAACCTAAACCCAAATTCAAGGGTCCAGTGGCTCTCAGTCAGCACCTGTGAAAGAGTCTTTTTGCTCCAGTAACTAGCGTGTATTCCCTGTTTCTCCTGTATAACCTTTGACATTTGGCTTTCATCTCGACTTCTCTTCTCTCTGGTATTAGCGACTTGGTACTTTGACTTCTCCTGGCTTTTATGCAGTTAGTTGACTCTGGACTATTGTGTGAGTGTGTAGTCGTATTTTGTTAGTCTGTCTGTTATCCCACTGTTCCCGGACCTAGTCAGTGTCATTGTAGTTTATTATTTTGACTATTATGCCCCTCACGTATTCAGGAAGGGACTGTCTTCGTGGTTACGGACCTGTCGTTTAGGGCAGGTACGTAAGTAGGCAGGGATAGGGGAGCGGCTGAGATTAGTGTGCACTCCTTCCCAGCCCATACGTGACAAAATCTGTCCGACATAGATTTTTGGTGACTGTGGGGTCATGTGACCAAAAAATGCCATGTAGCCCCAGCATTAAAGACAGAAAGTATCCAACCCTGACAGGCTCTTGCACTCTAATCTCTATAAATTTAAAGAAATCCTATTTCCCCATCTTAAAAAAACAATGTAACCCCAGACATGCTTGGTGCCCTACTGTAATATGAATGTAATAAAGAAGATAAAACCCCAGCTAACTTTGCCCTTATTACTTCTTTAGGGTACATTCATTTGTACTTGACTTGCTGTGGATTTCATCCAGCAGATTTCCTACTAATGGTTTTAACCCCTTAACAATGCAGGACGTAAATGTACATCCTGGTGATGTGGTACTTAACGCACCAGGACGTACATTCACGTCCTGAGCATAACAGCGGGCATCGGAGCGATGCCAGCATCATGCACGGCATGTCCCGGCTGTGGATCGCAGCCAGGGTCCAACCGGTAATGGCGGACACCCGCGATCACACGGATGTCCGCCATTAACCCCTCAGATGCCGTGATCAATACAGATCACGGCATCTGCAGCATCGCGGTCACTTAACAGGATGATCGGATCGCCCGCAGCGCTGCCGCGGTGATCCGATCATCCTGCACGGCAGACAGAGGTCCCCTCACCTGGCTACGCTGCCTTCCGGGAGTCTTCTGCTCTGATCTGCCTTCCCGCAGACCAGAGCAGAAGATGACCGATAACCCTGATCAGTGCTATGTCCTATACATAGCACTGAACAGGATTAGCAATCGAGTGATTGCTATAAATAGTCCCCTATGTGGACTATAAAAGTGTAAAAATAAAAGTAAAAAAAGTAAAAAAAAGTAAAAAAAATGTGAAAAACCCCCACCCCCAATAAAAACGTACATTGTCCCATTTTCCCTATTTTACCCCCAAAAAGTGTAAAAAATTATTTTATATACATATTTGGTATCGCCGCGTGTGTAAATATCCGAACTATTAAAATAAAATGTAAATGGTCCCGTATGGTGAATGGCGTGAACGTAAAAAAAAAAATTAAAAAAAATCCAAAATAGCTGCTTTTTTTATAACATTTTATTCTAAAAAAAATTTGGAAAAAATGTAATAAAAGTTTTGTATAAGCAAATATGTTATTAATAAAAAGTACAGATCATGGCGCAAAAAATGAGCCCTCTTACCACCACTTATACGGAAAAATGAAAAAGTTATAGGTCTTCAAAATAGGGGGATTTTAAACGTACTAATTTGACTAAAAAGTTTGCAATTTTTTTTAAGCGCAACAGTAATAGAAAAGTGTATAATCATGGGTATCATTTTAATCGTATTGACCCAGAGAATAAAAAACACATGTAATTTTTACCATAAATTGTAAGGCGTGAAAACAAAACCTTCCAAAGCTTTGAAAAGTTTTCTTTTTTATTTCCCCACACAAATAGTATTTTTTTGGTTGCGCCATACATTTTATGGTAAAGTGAGTGATGGCGTTACAACGGACAACTGGTCACGCAAAAAACAAGCCCTCATACTAATCTGTGGATGAAAATATAAAAGAGTTATGATTTTTTGAAGGGGAGGAGGAAAAAATGAAAACGTAAAAATAAAATTGTCTTAGTCCTTCAGGTCCAAAAGGGCTGAGTCTTTAAGGGGTTAATGCTGTGGATTCCAGCTTTTTATTTATATTGATAAATCCAAAATATTAAATCTGCCACATGAACTTCAATACCTACATAAAAGCTTCCCAGTCAAGAGGTTTCTTTCAGCATTGGTACACTCAGACCATAGGTCATATGGTGCCTTCCATGATTTTTCATGCCTTTTATGAACTACTACAATGGATTCTTATACCTTCTAGAATGCATGTTGCCACTAGATGAAAGACCCCTCATTTCATTTTATCACTAAACAAAAGAGTCAAAAGATTTTACACCTAAATATTGATGCTATTGTGGTAGCCCTTGGGGGGTGTATGGTAGGGATGGTATGATGTTGGTATATGAGGGGTTAATATTAACCCAGTCACTCAAGACGCCAGGGTGAGGGCTGGTATGCTGAATCTATGTTCCGGCCTATCGCCGCCCTTCCCAGAAGCGATAGGTGCAATGAAATGACTGAAGGTCCACAAGCAGGTTTAACTTGAACTTCAATAACTTTACTGCAGTGCTTGCAATATCCAATACGTAATAACAGTCTCTTAATACAGTTCTTTAGTTGCTTAGCGACTGGTAAAAGTTGAGGACCTTGCATAAGACCTATAGTCTCTGAATTTAGGGAATGATGTGCAGATCCGTCCGGATTTAGGGGAAATATTGAGTCCGGTGATGCTGCAGAGTGCTTAGGGGATGACACACTCTATAATTTATATCGTTCGTCCATTGCCGCAAGGCTCAGGCCTAACTCACTGCGATTACTGCAATACTGGTCCTTTTCTGATGAAAGCCAGGAGCAAGAGAGAGACAAGATGGCCGCTACTCCCTTATATGGGCAGGGGGCGTGGCGATTTTGATTGGTCCAAACGTCTGCCACTCACTTTACATGGTGAGATGGGAGAGCGAGGCTTGGAACGCATCACATGACCCGAAGGCACTGCAATGCCATAGAAACAAGCAATTGACCATTTACATGCAGAAATAACACTATATACATTATTTTATAGATAAATTAGTAATCTATACACTATAATGGAGGCGACTAAGGGCGAACTGACCAATAAAGACTACTAAGTCCTAGGGACTCTGGCTATGGGGACCCACAGAAAATAAGTACCGTGTGAAATGCGGTACTGGGACACCACACTATTCTTTCTCACACTTGGGATCACTTCAACAAAGAATTGACGCTGTTGAAAACTAATGTTTGAACTTCCAACATTATGTGTTACCTACATCTCTAGCTCTTCTTTCTACTTTTATCATTTTAAGACATTAACAACCAAAAAATTGTCATTGTTAATGCTTATTTACTCATTTCTTTTTTACACATACATATTGTACTACTACTCTACATGAGTCATTTTGTGTTTTCTAAACATGTTCTTTACCCAAACAAATTGCCTTGCAGTACTTGGGTCCTGAATATGATTCTAACCAAGGGAGGTATATTCCAGGAGTTTGTATGTTCTTCCCATGTCTGCATAACCTTCCCCCAGGTACCATGATTTCCTCCCATACTCCAAAACATTTGGAATTTAAATATTAGGGACAAAGACGGATATAAGTGAAGACTATCACTGTACAGGGCTATTAAATATTTTGGCACTATATAAAAAAATAAATTAAACGTGCAAAATATTTTTTCATAAACTAATAATACTAGATTTACATTTTGATTCCCTACATATAGACAGTGTCTGTTATCCCGCTGACATATTCTTCAATAAATACATTTTAACAACAAAAAGTATGTATAAAAAATCAGTAATTTATAATCCGCCCTGTAGAAATTCCTATTGCTATGAGAATTTAGGACATCATGTAACACTGTCTGGCATAGGACATGCAGCACTTTGCAGAATGATGGGAAACAGCATACAAATGAATAAATTCACGTCAGCCACAGACCATAGCAAGATGACACCATCGTAATCTATCAGGAGTATCTTGCCTTTCTATGAATATTAATTTATTCTCATAGTAATAGTAAATGTTGTTTTGCTTCATATACACACCTTTTATTACATGAGCCTTTTTGTTGAAGCGTAGCATGTAAACTAATACAACCAGAAGATGTCACATAATATTGCTGTTGGCCATGTTTTTTCTTAATTTTTTTACATTAATGTCTATATTTTTTTTCTCAATGACATATGGTCAAATTACAATGGAACTCCATGCACACAAGAATATTTGGGATAATTACAAAATTCTAAATTGTAAAGAGGTTATCCCAAGATTAAAAGTTATACTCTATGTATATGATCAGGGAATACTAGCAGATCTGTAGAGATACTACCACTTGGAACTCCACTGATCATGAGAACAGAGATCAATTGTCCCCCAAGTGAGTGGAGTTATATCACATGTGCTCAGCCACTGCTCCATGGATGGTCTATGGTACTTTTCAACATTACTGAGTTCAGTGCTAGGGATATACAAAGCACTGTAATTATCATAATTGTTTAGATATTCTTTATCATTAAACAGCGTTGTGTGATCAGTGTATCATTATACAGTACACTGTGATTATTATTGTAGTATAGATACCTGCTATTATTATAAAAAAATAAAAAATAAAAAGGCATAGTCTTTATCAGTGTATAGATGTCATGATTTCTGCCTGCTGTCTCTGCCTAAGGAGCACTGTGACCTCAATATGATCTGTGATCTTCTTTATTATTAGGGTATATTCACATGTAGTGGATAAATAACTAATTTTCTGTTCACATTTGCAGGTGGCAATATAGTGTTGAGCGGCATAGGCCATATTTGAATTCGCGATATTTCATGAATATATGGACGAATATTCATCATATATTCGCTAAATTCGCATATTCGTAATATTTGGGTGTTTTTTTTTGCATATGCGAAAATTCGCATATGCGGATATTCACATATACAAAAATTCACACATGTGAAAATTTATGAACTTTATAGTAAGTATACCAGTGTCACTTGATAGGAGCAGCAGAAGGGGGGATCAATATTCGCAAATATTCGCATATGCGAATATTCGCCCGGCGGTCTCACACAGTAGTATTAGAGCCTTCTTTAGACCACACAAGCTGGAAGCAGAGAGGGATGATCACTGTGATGTGTACTGTGAAGTAAAAGAAAAATAAGCGAATATTCGTAGTTTCGAATATATAGTGCTATATTTGCGAATATTCGTGAATATGCGATATTCGCGAATAAAAATCGAATTGCGAATATTCGCAAGCAACACTAGTGGCAAATCCATACCAAATTACCATAGCAGTAGCTGCAGAAAAAAATATATGCAGAAATTGGCATATTTAAAGCCCCCATATGACAATCCTTACTGCACATGTCAATTCTGCAGAATACATAGCATTAAGAACATGTCCATATTGTGAGGCAGGAATTTTATTATTCATCGTCCATTTCTTTAATGGGAGTTTGGGCACTCCTTCCCCAGTGGAAAGCTAGTGTTGAACAGGCCATGTAATTATATTATACAGGACAGACATAGATATGTCTCCACTGACTATTGGAAGTGTGTCACCAAAGCCCTAAATCATGGACCCAGTGTAGGGAGACCGCAAGAGACACCAAGAAAATAACAATCCTTAATAGAATGCATGTAATTTTTGGGTAGAGTTTTTTTTTTTTTTTTAAGTGTCAGACCACAGGGACCAGGATAATCACCAAAGCATAGCCTTGAATCCTTTGTTTTGAACAGAGTGGTGACCCACACATACACTCCGCTCCACTCATGTAGCTTTGGCAGCATGCGCGAGTTGTTGCTGAAGATCAATGGGGTTTCAGTGAGTGGACTCCTCACAATCTGAGACAATCTGAGACTTAACCCTGAGGATAAGTTTAATTTTACCTAGAATACCTCTTTAATACCATGGTCATACATTTTAAAGGGAATCAGTCAGGTACAATTCACAGTCCAATCTTGTGACACTGTTGAATAGCTGTTAGGCAAGGTGAAACATGTAATGTAGACAAATGATTTTATTCTCTGGTACCAAGTGCCAAAGAGGTATTTCCAAGCCCCTGAATTGCTGCTGGTTCGAACAACACCTTGGTTAACCTTCCATGCCTGTCCCTGCTTGATTGATAGCCAGTTGAAAGTCGTGCCCTGTTTTCAAATCTTGTTCCTGTGCTATGCATACAAACTGTGTACAGGTGTAAGATTAGGAAACAGGGCTCAGTTTACAGCTGACTCTTTGACACTTGGCACCAGAGAATAAAAGCATTTTCTCTGTTACGGTAGCTCAATGAAAGAACAATGTCAGCAGTTTAGAACCTGAATTGCAGCTGACTTAAAAAAAAAATTGTTTTCAAGAAGTGGCAAAAAAAAAGGTGCCTAATGAGAAGATGTTCTTATGGATAGTTTAAATCTTTACAATCAAATCAATAAATTCAACAATTGTCCTAAAATACTATCTCTAATAGTAGACTATTTTCTTCTCTCAAATGCTGTGTTTCCAAGTGTTGGTGGCAAATAATTAATACATGTGCCCAGCACATCTTCAGAATAAAAGGTTTCAATGCTCTCCATAATGTTAAATTGTGAGGATTTTGTGTTGTCTCTCAAGTGCAGCAACTGTTTATGTTAACCAACAGCCATAATATATTTGGGAAGTTTTTCCAGCACATCTTTAATTAAAATTATTAAAGGGGTTGTCTGCTCATTCTGTCTGCTTAAACAAAACAAAAAGTACTTACCTCCTTCGCTCTCCTGCAGCCTCTGTTAATGCTGCATCGGGTCTCGTGCTCCACTTCCTGGTGCTGTGGTCAGTATGTCACATTGCCACCCATTGGAGAGCCAAAGATAGCCGAACGGCTCTCCCATAGAGATATATGGAGGGGGCATGGCAGCCCCCGCTTCGGGCGGGGGTTGTGACGCGCCGCTTTGGGGGGACAGCCGGGGCTCCATACAGGAGATCACAGGGGGCCCACAGTGGTTGGACCCCCACGATCTAAAACTTATCCCTGTGGATAGGGGATACATTTTTCTGTACTTCTAGGCATGGGATTTATTCTTTAAGTACATTTTCTTGTTTAAGCAGGCAGCCTGGGCCCATTTGAAAACAAACAAAAAAACAAAAACAAAACACTTTAAGTAGAAAACGTAAACTCTGAAGACCTCATTATGAGCAATAGCATGGCTTTATTTTGCTGATATATTGCTATATTTTGTATACAAACAATTTATCTGTGAGTAAATTATATACTCAGTTAATCAGATCAGTCATGATTCTGGTTCACATTTAACCATATGATAGATCTGACAGCAACATGTCACTAACCAGTGATAAACCAGTGTGACCATTAAGTACTTACTTACCATCTTACTGATCACTGAATATCCTACTTTGTATAACATTTCCTCTGATCTTTCCAGAAGTAACAGCCCTTGGAAGAGCATTCTAGAACTGTAACAGCTGCCGAGCCATAGAGTAACCTAAAATGAATATATATGTGTCTATCTTCTTTTAGTTGATGAGCTCATCATTGGCCCATCACTGTACTGACCTCCTATAGGTCACATATTCATCTAAAGTTTCCAGTCTCCATGAGAAATCCTACTTTAGGTCACACATTCATCTAAAGGTTCCAGTCTCCATGACAAACTCTAAATATACTGTTAACTAAACATTTCCATTCTCAATTATGTTCTGTCTGTAAACTCATGCATTATGCCTAGATATAAACAACCATTGATATCCAATACAGTCTTTATCATTACAACCAATTGCTTCCACTGGCTTTACAAGAACTTCATTGGGACACACTTGAATTGGATCTTAATGTCATACTTTTTTGAAAACCAAATGTACAATTGATTACTTTGGATAGAATTGATCATATTGTATAACTTTGAGTCTATGGTATGAATAAAACTCAAAATATATGTATTTACCAGTTGACATTATAGAAAGGATATTCCAAAGGACAATTATTCTTAATTGGATATGGTCAGAGAAGTGTTGGTTAGAATGACTTTGATATGTATCTTTGTCTTACTTTATGTTAGGCAATCATTTGGCACTTTTGATGATATAAAACCGTAGGAAGTTCTTAAAAGTCTGATTCTCCTATAGGGGCATAGACTCGCCCTGTGGATGGAAATTCCAGGAATGGTTTGTATCCATCCAAATGACACATCCAATTTTTTGGTGGTTCTATTGCCTTTAACAACTATGTTCCTATTTGAGTCTATCAAGAAGAACATAAAAGTCAGTGAACAACATGAGCACACACATCCACTACAGTGCTATTGTGTTATCTCTATTAGGAAGCTCTACTGAATGGCAACTATTAGAGTTGTTTTCCCTTTAATAAAACTCTCCTGACCTGGTATTAAAGATTGTAATGAGAAGCAGGTTGTGGTTTGGTTGTAGTTAATGTATAATTTGGAACATATGGTATTTTAAAATAGTCTCTATTCTTTGTGGAGTGCTCAGATGTGTGAGAGTCTGGGTAATGATGGACAATTAGTCATTTAACAGGCTATGTGAGCTGCCTTGCATGGATTTCCATTTGCTAATATTTGCTCTTCAAATATTTTGTTAGAAACGTTTACAACATATTTTATCTGCAGACCAGACGGTAGGACATCTGGGGAAGGTTCTCTCCCTGGATTTTCATCAAGCCAAGCCACTCTGGGCTTCCAGGCACCCTAAACCTTCTATTTGTTCAAAGCTGGAAAAAAATGTAATAAAACAGAATATAGACTGGATTTATGATTTAATCAAAAGCACTTTACCATATGGCAGCTGTGTTTGCAACAGGCTGTTTGTTTTGAAGAAGGAAAAAAACTCATGGGGAAAGCCAGTCAAGGCCTCTGAAGCCTCCAGGCCCATGCATAGCAATAAGAAAGATGCTGAGGTCACATGACCATCAAATGGTAGGAACTCCTAGGTCAAGACACTAGAAAGTTTACAAGAGCCCTGGATATCTAGAATTTAAACCAAGAAGAAGGGGATATTGGCCAGTGACTAAATACTACACAGCTGGCTAAAATTTTGGAGGACCAGCCAGGTCTATGCAGGTGTATTGAGTGTATAGAGAGTGCTGTCCACACACAGCTAGTGCTGAAATCCACACATCACAATGTGCATCAGTGCCAGTGGACTCTCTTTGATTTTGTGTATTGGGTTTGTAAACTCACTTTAGTCTTGGCATACTGTTAGGATCTATTACTTCATTTCACAGTTTTTCTTTATGTTTTATTAGTAATATAGACTATTATCATAATAATTTAATACAGGGAATTTATTATGAATAAAATACTGCATATTGTCTTTCTGCAAACATCATATGTCATTAAATGCCCCTTCTGGATATTAAATCTATGTAACTATCTTACTATTTTAATATTGGATAACCCAGTTTAGAATTATTTTTATAAAAATGTTTATATATATATTTTTCATTCATATCTTTGTGCTATTACATAATGAGGTGTATACAGATGTACAACTATATTACAAATAGATTCCTATTATAGTTGGTTCCTACATGATTCCAATATACTGATACAAAATTATATTTCAGTTGCAGAGAAACACTATGGGATGTCACAAATATATATATATATATTTTTTTTATACAAAGCATCATCAAGTTATTTTAAGAGGTTTAAGAATAAGTGACACAAAGTATTATGGTGAAATGTTTGCAAGGGTTTATGTACCAGTCATCAGTAATAAGAAGTATTACTTTCAGAAATATGAATACCTGCAAAAGGCAGGTGTACAAACACGAGACTCCTCCCTGCTGTGGTCCTGTCCTGTGATGTCAGCCACATCATCTATAAGATACCAGTACCTGGTCCTCCTCCCCACAATGCCTGGCTCTCACTAAGGAGGAATATGGAAAGCTGCTCAATGGAAGGTAAATGCACTCTTCAATAATTTTATAAGGAATAGATACAATCTAAACCTCTATGTTTAAATACAATTATACAATTGACTAATCTATTTATGTAGTATATAGTAGTATGTTGGAAAAAAATAATAATATATTATCTATTGAGCCATTATAGAAGACATTGATCACAAATCACTAGCTACATAGCTTTTGTAACTGTAAAATACAGAAATATGTGTGTAGATATAATACACACACACACACATATATATATATATATATATATATATATATATATATGTGTGTGTGTGTGCGTGTGTGTATACAGATACATTTCACAATGGAAGGGATTGAGAGTTCCAGTATGGAGATGTACTAGTCACTTATATGTGTAACAACTATTGGGTTACATAGTAATTTTTAAATGTTGTAGATAATGTTTGAAAAAATTTGTCTGGCTTTTTTTCACATTATTATTCCATATTATTAAAAGTGTAAAAGGCAAATGTACATAATACATTTTGAATATCTGGCAAAAAAGAGCCCTATCTACAACTATCTTATTGCATCCATTGCATATTTTTACACAAAAAAGCCACTGGATATTTTATTTATTTTATTTATATAGCGCCAACAGATTCCGCAGCGCTGGATATAAATATTCCATTCAATGACAGGAAACTGGTCCTTAAATTGTCACTCAGGTTATACAAATTCTATGGGCTATTTGATTCATCTAAATGCTGTACAATTCGGTGTATACTGCAGACAATTATATTAGAAATTCACTCCTGGTACTGTTGGACCTTTTTTCAAACTTTAGTTTTTTTAATTTCTTTATCACATAGTCTTACAAGATAGGAAAAGTGCTTTTCAATGCATTATGGGCAGAAGCTAGATCATAGACCAATGTTACCACACCATGCCACAACATTTCAGGGGCCCTTAATCATGCGCATATGATTAAAGGGGTCCGCCCCTGAAACGTTGTGCCATGATCTGGGTTTATGTTTCAGCTTTAGCTTCTGTCTATGATGCATTTTTCCTGTCTTGTAAGACTGTGTGATTAAGAATAAAGCTTAAAAAAGGTCCAACAGAACCAGGCGGGAATTTCTAATATAATTGTCTGCAGTACACACTGAACTGTACAGCATTTAGCTGAATCAAATAGCCCATAGAATTTGTATAACCTGATTTGTGTCTAAGAGCATAGTAGAGTTCTGATTTACAGGCTTTCTAAACATTGGGGAACATTTATCATTGTAGGTGTAAGTGAAGCATTTTTCTACACCTTTTTTTGTGTGTGCTGGTAATGTGTAGGAGCACCAAATTTATTAAATGGTCGCAGAGCATTTCATAAATATTCTACAGGTACACCTTTCCTGAAAGTTTGCTCTTCACACACACCAAAAAGCTAAGTCTGGGCTGGTGTGGTTTAGAAATTTTTCAGGGACTTTGCGCCTTTTTTGCGCCTTTTCACAAAAAGGCACAGTTCATAAAACCCTTCCATATCATGGGTATTGCCAAAATCAGTGGATTGCAACTCAAAATCAGCAGAAATGTGTAAACCAAAAGGTGCAAAAAAGGTGAAAATAAACCCATTTTTTTGTGCCTTTTCTAGACACAAAAACAGTCTAAAAACAATGATAAATGTTGGCCAACATGTTGATGTGGAAAGAGACACTGTTTGTTATTAACCCTTAAATTGTCACTCTCATTGAAAAATGTGTTCATAGAAAGATAAAAGACCCCAAATGATCAGAAGAACTAATCCGGAGAAGCGCACCACAGTACACTTCATTTCCCTGCTTGCTTTAATCTCAATCTAGTTGCACTAACAGACTCCATTATAAGTCCACAAAGTCCATCTAATGCAACTAAATAGATATCCCAGCGGGCAGGGGAGTGAAGCACACAGCTGCACACTTCTCATAGCTCCTTCTACTAATTGATCGGGGTCTCAGCAGTGAGACCCTCTACCAATCAAAACCTTTAAAGTTTTAATTTAAAGTTTTTTTGTTTTTTTTATGGCAGGGACACTTTGCAAAGATTAAGCTTTATTTACATAAAACCAGAAACCCCCTTTTAACTAATAGTAATATTTATAAAACTGTCTAAAAACCTTGTCTATGTTGCCCACAGCAACCAAACATTTTATAGTATTCAATTTGCATTCTGCTCTGGAAAAATGAAAGCTATGTTATGACTGGTATGACTGGAAGTAAATAAATTTGTCCCAATATAAATTTGTCCCAAAAAGTACTAATAAAGGAAAGAGTTTTTCAACATGTTTAAGAAGTTTTTCCCAGCACTGCCTTTTGCTTCCAAACTCATACCATAATCATGTAGCTGCATTCTTGTGATTTCAGATACAAGGTAGCTACTAACCTGAGCGCTTGACCTATGCACTTATATACTGAGCATGATTATCAAAATGGAAATTACAAGCAAAGATGTCAAGGTTTTACTGCTGTGCCATATATGTTGAGTATTAAGACAATGAGTAAAATGCAGTAAACAAATAGTGTTATATGCATCCATACAATTAATTTTGTTTTTTAGTGTTAAATTGCTAATACAGTCTTTGGAGTACTGTGAGGGATCCACATAATCTCTTGTGTTTGGAGATTGAGCAAATAATGGCAACAGTAATTCTATTTCTCTGCATCAGCGTCTAATGGAATAAATTGTGTTTACGTAGCCGCGTCAATGCAGTGATAATGTTATGAAGGTTTAACATAAAAATGTTACCACTGTTGCCTGGAGATGGCTGGTCCAATGCTTGACAAACTTTACCACAAAATAGATATACTTATCTGATTTAAAAAAGCTCCTTTTTTACTACCTTGTTACCCTGAAATCCATTGAATCTTAACATATTTATGAAACGACTAAAAAGCTATCAGATCCAAAATAACAAGTGTATTAAATTATAGCTACAGCTTAGCAGCCTTGACAAGTGCTACTACTACTACTACTACTACATATAATGTTATAGCAAAATAATAAAAAATATACCGATAGATAAAAAATTAATAAATAATTTGTCTTCTGACTTGTCTTCTGACTTGGTAGCCTGACAAATTTATTTTCACCATTGCTGCCTTTATGCCGAGCAAAATTGCTAATAATGCAGTTAAAAGTTTAATAAAGATAAGCATCTGTTTTAAAGAGGTTTCCATACAAAAAATGCTATGGTATATCATATGTGTGTATATACAGATACAGTTCACAATGGAATGGATTGAGAGTTCCAGTATGGAGATGTACTAGTCACTTATATGTGTAACCACTATTGGGTTACCTTAGTACATAGTCATTTTTAAATGTTTAAGATAATATTTAAAATTATTTGTGGAGCTTTTTTTTCAATTATTCCGTGTTATTAAAAGTGTAAAAGGCAAATGTACATACTAAATTTTGAAGATAGTTATCTGACAAAAAAGGGCCCTATCTACAGCTATTTTATCACATCTATCACATACTTTTACATATAAAAAGCCACTGGATATAAAAAGCTATCAGATTTAAAATAACAAGTGTATTAATTTATAGCTACAGCTTAGCAGCCTTGACAAGTGCTACTTCTACTACTAAATATGATGTTTTTATAGCAAAATTAAATAAATTTGGATAAAAAATAAATAAATAAAAATCTGTGTCTTCTGACTTTCCAAGCCTGACAAAATTATTTTCATCATTGCTGCCTTCACAGTCAGCAAAATTGCTAATAATGCAGTTAAAAGTTTAATAAAGATAAACATCTGTTTTAAAGGGGTTTCCATACCAAAAAAGGCTATGGTATATCATATAGACACCCACCAATCTAGGTAATAGGGATACTCAGTTCCCAGACTAAAAGTGAGCTCCTTTTTATTAGGAATGGGACTGGTCACCCTTTTTTTAAGGTGGGTAAAGCCATATTCAGATATTCAGATTTGTAGCAGAGAAGGAGAAGTTATCATTATGGTAGACTTCAATCTTCCGGATATAAACTGGAAAACCAAAATAGCTAGTTGTGCCAGGAGTACAGATATTCTAAATTCCCTACTGAGATTATCTCTACAACAAGTGCTTGAGGAGCCAACCTGGAGGGAGGCCATTTTGGATTTGGTATTCACAAATGGGGATTTGGTATATGATGTTATTGTAGGCGAAAGCTTGGGATCTAATGATCACCAGTCAGCGTGGTTTAATATAAGAACAGTGAAGGAGTCACACCACACAAAACCAAAAGTTTTATATTTTAGAAAAACAGACTTTTCAAAAATGAGATTGGTCATAAATGAGTCCCTATCAGACTAGAACGGATTACATGGAGTCCAGGAGAAATGGTACTACTTAAAAGATGCATTATTGAAGGCAACATAAAACTACATTGTTAGTACTTACTTGTCAGTAAAAGCAGAAAAAGGAAGAAACCACTGTGGTACTCAGCAGAAGTGGCCAAAATCATAAAAAAAACAAAAAGCTAGCATTTAGTCTTAATAAAACAACCCAGAGCAATAAAGATAGGGAAATCTACAAGACTATGCAGACAGAGGCCAAGCAAATCATAAGAACTTCTAAAGGGCAGGCAATAGAAAAACTAGCTCAGTCTGTGAAAAAAGGGGATAATAAATTCTTCAGATATATAAATGAAAAAAGAAAATTAAAACAAGGAATAACTAAATTAAAAACAAAGGAAGGAAGGTATGTAGAAAATAATAAAGGGCTAGCCGACTGCCTTAATGAATACTTCTGTTTAGTTTTTACAAAAGAAAAAGAAGGAAAAGGACCTCAATTCGGGAGGAAGACTAATTAATTGTTTGATGCATGTGTCTGTACAGAGGAAGAGGTTCTACGTTTGCTGTCTAAAGTGAAGACAAATAAGTCACCGGGGCCTGATGGTTTACACCCAAAATTATTAAAAGAGCTTAGTGGGGAGCTAGCAAAACCATTAACAAATTTATTTAACCAATCACTGGTAACAGGAGTCGTCCCCGAAGATTGGAAATTAGCAAATGTCGTGCACATTCACAAGAAAGGTAGTAGGGAGGAACCAAGCAACCATGGGCCAGTAAGTCTGACATCAATAGTGGGGAAATTAATGGAAATCCTACTAAAGGATAGGATTGTGGAACATCTAAAAGGCCATGGATTGCAAGATGAAAAACAACATGGGTTTACTTCAGGGAGATCATGTCAAACAAATCTTATGGATTTTTTTGACTGGGTGACCAAAATAATAGATGGCAGAGGGCCAGTAGACATCACATATCTAGATTTTAGTAAGGCTGTTGACACTGTCCCACATAGGAGACTTAACAATAAACTGCAGTCACTGAGCTTGGACTCCCATATTGTTGAGTGGATTAAGAGTTGTAGTCAATGGAGAATATTCAGAGCAAGGTCTTGTTACCAGTGGGGTACCTCAGGGATCTGTACTGGGACCATTTTTGTTTAATATCTTCATTAGTGATATTGCAAAAGGTCTCGATGGTAAGGTATGTCTTTTTGCTAATGACACAAAGATATGTAACAGGGTTGATGTTCCTGGAGGGATAAGCCAAATGGGAAAGGTTTTAGGAAAAATAGAAGAATGGTCCGAACTCTGGCAACTGTAATTTAATGTGGATAAGTGCAAGATAATGCACCTGGGGCGTAAAAACCTTCGGGCAGAATATAGAATATTTGACACGGTCCTGATCTCAGTATCTGAGGAGAGGGATTTAGGAGTAATTATTTCAGAAGACTTAAAGGTAAGACTGGTGAGATCTCACTTGGAGTATTGTGCGCAGTACTGGAGGCCGTATCTCCAAAAGGATATAGATACTCTAGAGAGAGTTCAGAGAAGAGCTACTAAACTAGTACATGGATTGCAGTATAAAACTTACCAGGAAAGGTTAAAGGACCTTAACATGTATAGCTTGGAAAAAAGAAGAGACAGAGGGATATATGATAGAGACTTAAATACATAAAGGGAATCAACACGGTAAAGGAGGAGAGCATATTTAAAAGAAGAAAAACTACCACAAGAGGACATAGTTTTAAATTAGAGGGGCAAAGGTTTATGCAGTAATATCAGAAAGTATTACTTTACTGAGAGAGTAGTGGATGCATGGAATAGCCTTCCTGCAGAAGTGGTCTCTGCAAATACAGTGAAGGATGATAGGATTCAGATTATTGGGCAGACTAGATGGGCCAAATGATTCTTATCTGCCCACACATTCTATGTTTCTATGTAGCAGATATGTGATATGTAATGCACAACAAAGTATGATAGAAAACATTTGAATGGAGTTTTCAAATCCCATGTATGTTTAGTGGACATTTCTGCAGTGGACTTGATAGGGCGACTTTTATAATGCAGATTTGCCATGATTGTTGCAGAAGAATTCACATTTACAATGTAATGCGGATTGCTATTGATTTTTGGAAGATTTTGGTGGCTTTGTCTATTGCTTTTAAACTCACCTTAAGGCCGAGTTCACACGAGGGAATTTGTGCGGAATGTCTACTCCACAAGGACATTTCACTACATTTACTTCAATAGGATTCTGCTGCACTGTTCACAGTTACTGCCGTGGAAATTCAAATTCTTTGTCTATTCTTTCAGCAAACTCTGCACGGAATGTCCGCCTGTTTTCGGGCAGACATTCTGCACAGTTTTCTAATATGTGAACATACCCTAAGAATATGTTCACACACATAAAGGGCAAATAAACTGACATATATAAAATATGGTCATATTTTTAGTGTGTGAACATACCATAAGGTTGGGTGTGCACTGTGCTGTCATATTTGCTAGCAGAAAACGTGATTTGGCTGCAACAGGTGAATGCAGCAAATGAATTTTAGTGCATTAGATTTTATAGCATATTTAAATGGCAATGACATAGACAAAAATACCCTTGTCAGAGAAATTGATATTGGGTAACAGGCACTATATTAGATGGAAATAATTTCAGCTATGGCATTATAGTGGTAATCCAAACATTAATGCGTGTCCATTTTATTAATTGGGAAAGAAAACTTATTTGGATATAAGTAAGGAAATCCCAAAGTGTGGGAGTCAGGAGTATATACTTATCGCTAATAAACCTTCACCAAGAAATTTTTTTCTCAATATCAGTAGCTGTTAAAATGCTGACTTGCAGGAATCTTACTGCTGCCTTTAAGAATGAAGAAGAAAAATGCAAATTTGCATCTCTACAGCAGAAATGTTGCTCATTGTTGGTAGAAATAATGACTCCCATGGCCCACTTTTCATCACTGTGTATTCCTTTGTATTTTTCTACTTTTGGAAATTAAAAAGCATTTTCCACACTTGGGTATTCTTTTTCATCATTGTGTCTTTGAAGCTTTGAATGTAGTATGCATTTATCTGGGATGAGAGTCAATGACACTGTTCTTTAGTTAAAATGATGTGCCAAATGATTCTCTCTTGTTCTCTTCTCTTATATAACATGGTTAGAAGGCTCTTCAAAAAACAAGACAGTGTAGAATGTGCTGCTACATTTTCAGCATTCGTTTTTCATATGCAATTGTTCATATGGCTTCAGTATTTTGGAGTCCACACACGACAGGTAAAGAGCTGATGACTGTTTCCCAGGGACTAAAGATAACAAAATTGCATGAACAGCTATACAGTTAATATGATATACTGTTGTTATTATTGCGTTAAGCCCAAGAGTGGTGTTTAGATATAATAGAGGGAAGTTTAAATACAAATCCTGAATAAATGATAAAAACATGAAAAGAACAAAAAATACAGCTTACTAACTGACTGGTAAAGAAACAGGGCCCTGACTGTAGTCCAATCTAAAGACATCATGTTATAGAGCAGGAGGAGCTGAGCCGATTGATATATAATTTTGTGGGAAACGTTAGTTATTCATGTAAATGTATGCTCATTCAGGGCTATGTAGACATGTGGGTGGTCCTTCTGGGATATTTATTATTTTTTGGAGGAGATCTATTAGGGGAAACTACCTTTCTCTACTAAGGGCATCTACTTAATGGGGGGGGGGGGGGGTACCTACCTTCTAGTGGCTTCTACCTAATAAGGGAGATTATCTAGGATAGATACGCATGTATGCATAAAAAAGACATTGGTGGTCTTGCTGACCCTTTCTAACCCCAAAAATGTTTGGGTTATATTTTCTGCCACCTCACTTTCAAAGACCCAAAATGTTTGTATTTTTCCACTTGTGAGTGCTTACTTTTCATGGGACAAGTTGTACTTTTTACTGGAACCCTTTATTTTACTATATAATGTGTTACAAAGCCAAATAAAAGTATTCGTAAGTAAAAAATGGCATGCAAACTTTTTTACATGGGTCAGTAGGATTCCATTGATACCAAACTTCGATCATTTATTTTGTTTTACCATAGAGACAAGAAATCTGTGCATTTTCATGTTCTGACCCCCTATACCTCGTTTTCTACCTAAAGAGCTGTATGAGGGCAAATTTTTTTTTCCACTTTTGCATAGATGGGATTTATTTTTTTTTTTTAAAGATGCAAAGTGTACAAAAATCTGCAATTTGGGAGTTTGGTATATTATTTCTGTTTACTGTGATAACCGTACAGGATTTAAAAAAATGGATAATTTAATACTTAGGACCATTCTGCATGCAGCAAGACCAAATATAATTTTTTGTTTACATTTTTTATTTGGAAAATGGGAAAAAGGGGGGATTTTTTTTATAATCTTAAAAATGTAAGGTGTGTGTTAATGTGCAAAAAAATGAAAAAGCAAAGAAAGAATCAGTAAAAAAGAATCCCTTATGATTGGCAAATATCTGTTGTACTGATGGCGTATGCAAACCTATCTATATATTTGGATATCATTAGAAATTATTAATGGTAAGTTGTAGGTTCTTTCCTTCCTGACAACAGAAAAGTAATAGAAGTATTAAGTATACATTTTCTGCTTACATTTTCTCTGCTTCAGTAGATGAGATGTGAACTGCAATAGGATGTTCTAGGAGTTACCCTGAGGATGCTTATGAACCAATTACCTAAATATAGCTTAGAAAAAATGTAGAAAGGGTTTATTCATCATTGTGTGCCACAGCCTTGGACTTTTTCAGCATTCAAGCATTGTATATTTGGTCTATGACAGTTTGGACGGAGTAAATTTACAGCTCAGAAATAAAGCCTTCACATAGACGTATCACAGAGAACAAGGTTGCAAATGTGTTGACGCTTTTATTTTTGTGTTAGACAATCAGTCATTTAAATAAAACTGAGAATAAGGGTGAATGTTTTGATCTTTTTAGCTTTGTATTCAAGTCATTCCCCAGTCTGTCAATGTGGTACATAAATGAATCAAATGAAGTTTATTAAGAGACAATTAACCAGGTAGAAATGGCCGTAAATCAAAGATATGGTTGAACACAAGAGTATGAAAGACTTCAAAGTATCACCCTAAAAACCAGGATGCTCCGATAGATGATGTGATGGCCACTCCTTCCATACAAAAACATAAACCCCAGGGCCAAAGCCCAGAGTCAATAACACCCCTTGTACTAATCAACCCCTAAAATGAGACTTTTATTACAAAATGAAATTAAAATGAAAATGAACCCTGACATTTTTTTTTAAATGATGCTGTGAAGGAGATAGTATAACAGTATAACATATGAAGGGTAACAACACTGATGTTGAAAATATTCAGGTGCTGCAGATCACCTGTAAAATCTCCTACACAGACTAATATTAAAACTTGTATGTCATGCCAACCCTCAACATGTTTCGCCGTAAAAACTGGGCTATCAAGAGGAAGTTATGGCAATGGCTGACGAACGTGGCTCAATGCGGGTATTTATAGATATAAAGTCATGACGTCTTCAATAACTGTCCTGTCTTATTAGCCAGTAATAAGTCACCTAATAAACTACCAATATTAGTGCTCCAATAAGAATACTTCTAGGTGCATTCCAAACTACTCACCTATCCTAATGGCTGTATTACATCCAACTATGTATATCTATACGCCAATGAGCTGCGCATTAGGTACCTTATTGCTGGCTAATAAGACACGATGATCATTGATGACATCAGAGCTTTACATCTACAAAACTTCCTCTTGACAACGCAGTTTTTACAGCGACACATGTTGAGGGTTGGCATGACATACAAGTTTTAATATAAATACGTGTAGGAGATTTTACAGGTGATCTGCAGCACCTGAATATTTTCAACTTTCAACTGTTATACTGTTTTACTATCTGCTTCACAGCAACATAAAAAAAAAAAACTCCAGGGTTCTTTTTAAGCGTTGTAATAAAAGTTGCATTTTAGGGGTTGGTAAGTACAAGGGGTGTTACTGACTCCGAGCTTTGGCTCTGGGGTTTATTGTACTGGCATCTTAGGGCTCCTACCCACCCTATAGGGTTGTTGTATATAGTTTCCAACATAAGTGACTGCAATAGAGATGAAGGTGAAGTTCACATGTTATATAAAACAACATGTGTTTAGAGGAAGAAACAGATTAGTTTGGGAAGTCACCATGTAGAGCATAAAATAGTGTGGTGCTGTGTAGTTGAACACCTTTGTTTGAAAAAACCCTTAAACTATTTCACGTTATTGGCTAAACAGAAAGTCTACATATGTAAGCTCTCGGAGCACAAGGGCCCCTTTATCAGTTAGGTTTACCACCGGATATGGGGGCTCCTGTGGTCTGAAAACTTGCATATGTAATTTTTTTTGTTAGTAAGTAAAGATTCATCCTTTGGATAGGGGATAAGATGTCTGAACGCGGGGGTCCTGCCGCTGGGGATAGTTTAGAGCGTTGGGTGCAGCACCGGAGGCTCGTGACATCACGGCCACGCCCCACTTGTGAAGTCATGGACACAGCCGTCACGCCCCCTCCCATAGACTTGCAGTGAGGGGGCATAGCCGTCACAAGCAGGACGTAGCTGTAATGTAACGAGCCTCCGCCCCGCATTGCCAGTCATCCAGCACGGAGCAAAGTTCGCTCCGTGCACCAGATTCTGGGATGCCGCAGCCGAGATTGTGGGTGTCCCATTGCTGGGATAGGGGATAAGATGTCTAGGGGCGGAGTACCTCTTAAAAGCCCATTTCATATCATTAGATGAAGCTCTAGCTTTGGTGGTGTTTTAAAGATGTTTTATTGGAAAGTGAAGATCTTAGTGATGCAAATGAACTAATGAAAAATTTTTACTTATTTGAAGTCTTTTTGTTATTTTTCCACAATATATTTTCATTTCCAGGTGTCAGCAGTGTGAACCAGCTAGGTGGGGTGTTTGTGAATGGTCGTCCTCTCCCAACATGTAAAAGGAAAAAGATCATAGAACTTGCCACACGTGGAGTAAGAGCGTGTGAAATCTCCAGGATCTTGCAGGTAAGAGTTATGTGTATCTCTTTCTACCATACGTTGAATACATTGGGAGTTGTAAAATAAAGAAAGAGTTGTTCAATCAAGAGACAGCACTCATGCCATACATTCAAAACAATAAAGTTGGCGTTTTTTTAACCTTAGCTAAGGTCTTACACGAGAAACTAAAGGATGGCGACGATCAAAAATACATTCTGAATCTGTGCATTTTCCTGTCAATTCATGTTGTTCACTACTTATAGAACAAGATGAACCAGAGCAGTGCTGGTTTGGGGCTTCTGGTACTCTCCATCAATACATAGATGCATGCATTAACTTTTAGCTGCATTATATTGTTTCTATTGTTGTAAAAGATGGACATATCAATAAGATATAAAAAGTAATTTGGTAAGTTAAAGGCTTGAAATCAGCTCCAAATCTAGTCAAGCCTCTGAGACAGCAGAGGATGATGCTTTCTCAGGAGAGGGGAGTCAGGATCTGCTGAAACAACACCACACTGAAAATGTGTAACGGAGCTGGATGTGGATCCTCTAACCTGTGTGGCTGATGACTCGGACCGTATCGGGGAGCGGAGTCTAGGGTGCCGCTGGTCTTCACCAGACCACGCCGCAAGGCAGGATGGGCTTGCTGTGGCAGGCGACACCCAGGTCGCTACCCCCGACACAGCTTGTGTTGGGGGTAGGAGCGTAGGCTGGAGCGTAGTCAAACGTAGCAGAAGGTCAAGGCAGGCGGCAAAGGTGCGGAGTCTAATAACAGAGGCTAGGGGCACTGAAGATTCGGGAGGGAAGTGTGGGAGGTGCAGGGACTTATAATGTGGTGTCAGGTGCAAGCACTAATTATGGACGCACTGGCCCTTTAAATTTCAGAGCTCCAGCGTGTGCCGGAGCTAAGAGGCAGAGGCAGCGGAGGAGTCAGAGAAGCCTTGTAAGTGATGGGCTGGGACTCGCATGCGGGCGCGTCCCGCGATGTGAATCCCAGCCCCGCTGACAGTAGGGACAAAGCGCCCCCCTTTTGGCCTCCACCTCCTTTTGCAGTTCAGGAATTTCCTGAGAAGGTCCTGGTCCCAAATGTTATCCTGCGGTTTCCAAGACCTCTTCTCCGGACAGAATCCTTCCCAGTCCACAAGAAAAAAGTGCTTTCCTCTGACAAATTTGGAGTCCAAGATCTCCTTAACAACTAAAAAAACATCTGAGGTGCCAGTGATGGGAGAAGGTGAGATGTCCTTTTGAGAAAAACGGTTGTAGATGACTGGTTTCAAGAGGGAAACATGGAAGGAATTTTGGATCTGGAGGGTAGATGGTGGGAATAGGCCACAGGATTAAGTCTCTTCTTGACTTTATAGGGACTCAAATAGCGAGGACCTAGTTTATAACTGGGTATCTTGAAACAGATATATTTAGTTGATAACCAGACTTTGTAACCAGGAGAAAATTCAGGAGGAGGACATCTTGTCCGCTTGGAATTTCATGCGAGAAGTAAAATGCAGAACAGAGCGATGTGTCTTCTGCCAGATGATAGAAAAATTCTGCACTTGTTCATCAACAGCAGGGACTCGAGAGGAAGAAGATAAGGGGCCACATAGAAGGGTGAGGTACCAGTGGCATCGCAATCTTTATGACTGGTGTAGATAGTCTCCTAAGATCTGATTCACCCTCTCATCCTCTCCATTAGATTGAGGGTGGTAAGCCGAGGAAAAATCCAGCTTAACCCCTTAAGGACCAGGCACGTATGAGTACGTCCCTGCGCCCTGGGTCTTAAGGACCAGGCACGTACTCATACGTCCTGGCGATTTCCGGTCCCTGCCGCGCGTCGGGCACAGATCGGAAGTGGATGCCTGCTGAAATTCTTCAGCAGGCATCCAAGGCAAATGCCGAGGGGGCCATGTCTGCCCCCCATGTCGGCGATCGTCGCAAATAGCGGGGGAAATCGCCCCTGTGATCTGCAGCATTACCGGGCTGATCGGGTCTCTGGGACCCAACCGCGCGGTAATTTTCCATGATCCCGGTTGTCACAGACAGCCAGGAACATGCTGAAGTATAGGAGCGAGGTGGCAAGCCTGCCACCTCCTCCTATCCCCTGCGATTCCTAACCGACCAATCGCAGGGAGGGGGGGCGGTTACTTCCTCCCGCCCTGCCCGGCCCCTGGAAGTCTGGAGAGAACGGGAGGAAGACCAGAGGACGCGGCCGGGGACGGGGGAGTGCTGGGGCTCGGCCCCGGTACTTACCTCGTTCCTAAAGACCTGGATCCCGGCGGCAGAGACAGCGGCGGTGGCGACAGGTGAGTGGATCTTCGGCGGCGTTGCGGGACCTTTGTAGCAGTCCAGACCGCCGTAAAGCGATCTGTACTGCTCCATCTGGTCCCCTTACACTACAACTCCCAGCATGCCCAGACAGCCCTTGGCGTCTGGGCATGCTGGGAGTTGCAGTTTTGCAACATCTGGAGGTCCACAGTTTGGAGACCACTGTGCCCTTCCAGATGTTGCAAAACTACACATCCTCAGCATGCCCTTACTGTCCAGGCATGCTGGGAGTTGTAGTTCTGTAACATCTGGCCCTTCGGATGTTGCAGAACTACAACTCCCAGCATGCCTGGACAGTTTTGGCATACTGGGAGTTGTAGTTTTGCAACATCTGGAAGGGCACAGATTGGGAACCACTGTATTAGTGGTCTGCAAACTGTAGTCCTCCAGACGTTGCAAAACAACAACACCAAGCATGCTGGGAGTTGTAGTTCGGCAACATCTGGCTCTAAAGATGTTGCCGAACTACTACTTCCAGCATGCCTGAGAATGCTCGGAGTTGTGGTTTTGCAACAATTGGAGGCACACTGGTTGGGAAACATTGTCTTTTTCCTAACTCAGTGTTTCCCAACCCGTGTGCCTCCAGCTGTTGCAAAACTATAACTACCAGCATGCACTGATAGACCATGCATGCTGCGAGTTGTAGTTTTGCAACAGCTGGAGGACCCCCCCCCCCCCCGTGAATGTACAGGGTACATTCACATGGGCAGGAGGCTTGCAGTGAGTACCAGGCTGCAAGTTTGCGATGCAGCAAATTTTGCGCGGCAGCTCAAACTTGCAGTGGGAAACTCGCTGTAATCCCCGGCCCATGTGACTGTACCCTAAAAACACTACACTACTCTACACTAACACAAAATAAAGTGAAAAGTAAAAAAACACTACATATACACATACCCCTACACAGCCCCCCTCCCCTCCCCAATAAAAATGAAAAACGTCTGGTACGCCACTGTTTCCAAAATGGAGCCTCCAGCTGTTGCAAAACAACAACTCCCAGTATTGCCGGACAGCCGTTGACTGTCCAAGCATGCTGGGAGTTTTGCAACAGCTGAAGGCACCCTGTTTGGGAAGCACTGGCGTAGAATACCCCTATGTCTACCCCTATGCAAATCCCTAATTCAGGTCTCAAATGCGCATGGCGCTCTCACTTTGAAGCCCTGTCGTATTTCAAGGAAACAGTTTAGGGCCCCATATGGGGTATCGTCGTACTCGGGAGAAATTGCCTAACAAATTTTGTGGAGCTTTTTCTCCTTTCACCCCTTATGAAAAGGTGAAGTTGCGGTCTACACCAGCATGTTAGTGTAAAAAAATACATTTTTTACACTAACATGCTGGTGTCGCCCTATAATTTTCATTTTGACAAGAGATAAAAGGGAAAAAAGCCCCCAAAAATTTGTAATGCAATTTCTCCCGACTATGTGGGCGCAAAGTGCTCTGGGGGCGCACAACAAAGCCCAGAAGGGAGAGTGCACCATGTACATTTGAGGTGATTTGCACAGGGGTGGCTGATTATTACAGTGGTTTTGACAAACGACCCCAAAAAAAACAAAAAAAAAACACATGTGACCCCATTTCGGAAACTACACCCCTCACGGAATGTAATGAGGGGTGCAGTGAGAATTTACACCCCACTAGTGTCTGACAGATCTTTGGAACAGTGGGCTGTGCAAATTAAAAATTTTGTACAGCCCACTGTTCCAAAGATCTGACAGACACCAGTGGGGATAAATGCTCACTGTACACCTTGTTACATTCCTCAAGGGGTCTAGTTTCCAAAATGGTATGACATGTGGGGGTTATTTTGCTGTCCTGGCACCATAGGGGCTTCCTAAATGCGACATGCCCCCAGAGCAAAATTTGTTCTCCAAAAGCTAAATGTGACTCCTTCTCTTCTGAGCATTGTAGTTCGCCCGTAGTGAACTTCAGGTCCACTTATGGGGTACCTTCATATTCCGAAGAGATGGGGGTTACAAATTTTGGGCGGTTTTTTCTGCTATTAACCCTTGCAAAAATTTGAAATTTGGGGGGAAACACACATTTTAGTGAAAATTTTTTTTTCCTTGTTACCTTCCTCAAGGGGTCTAGTTTCCAAAATGGTATGCCATGTGTGTTTTTTTTTGCTGTTCTGGCACCATAGGGGCTTCCTAAATGCGACATGCCCCCCGAGCAAAATTTGCTCTCAAAAAGCCAAATATGACTCCTTCTCTTCTGAGCATTGTAGTTCGCACTTCAGGTCAACTTATGGGGTACCTCCATACTCAGAAGGGATGGGGTTACAAATTTTGGGGGGTATTTTCTGCTATTAACCCTTGCAAAAATGTGAAATTTTGGGGGAAACACATTTTAGTGAAAAAAAACCATTTTTTTTCACATATGCAAAAGTCGTGAAACATCTGTGGGGTATTAAGGCTCACTTAATTCCTTGTTACATTCCTAAAGGGGTCTAGTTTCCAAAATGGTATGGCATGTGTTTTTTTTTTTTGCTGTTCCAGCACCATAGGGGCTTTCTAAATGCAACACGCCCCCCAAAAACCATTTCAGAAAAACGTACTCTCCAAAATCCCCTTGTCGCTCCTTCGCTTCTGAGCCCTCTAGTGCACCCGCCGAACACTTTACATAGACATATGAGGTATGTGTTTACTCGAGAGAAATTGGGCTACAATTATACATTTTCTCCTTTTACCCTTTGTAAAAATTCAAAAATTGGGTCTACAAGAACATGCGAGTGTAAAATATTAAGATTGTGAATTTTCTCCTTCACTTTGCTGCTATTCCTGTGAAACACCTAAAGGGTTAAAACGCTGACTGAATGTCATTTTGAATACTTTTGGGGGGGGGGGGGGGTGCAGTTTTTATAATGGGGTCATTTGTGGGGAACTTCTAAGATGAAGACCCTTCAAATCCCTTCAAACATGAACTGGTCCCTGAAAAATAGTGAGTTTGAAAATTTTGTGAAAAATTGGAAAATTGCTGCTGAACTTTGAAGCCCTCTGGTGTCTTCCAAAAGCAAAAACACGTCAATTTTATGATGCAAACATAAAGTAGATATATTGCATATGTGAATAAAAAAATTATTTGGAATATCCATTTTACTTACAAGCAGAGAGCTTCAAAGTTAGAAAAGTGCAAAATTTTCAAAATTTTCATCAAATTTTGGGATTTTTCACCAAGAAATGATGCAAGTTACCACAAAATTTTACCACTATGTTAAAGTAGAATATGTCACGAAAAAACACTCTCGGAATCATAATGATAACTAAAAGCATTCCGGAGTTATTAATGTTTAAAGTGACAGTGGTCAGATGTGCAAAAAAACGCTCTGGTCCTAAGGTGTAAAATGGCCTGGTCCTTAACCCCTTAAGGACACATGACGTTCTCATACGTCTCCATTTCCAAGTCCTTAAGGACACATGACGTATGAGAACGTCATGTGTTTTACCGGCCCCCCGCAACCATCTGGAGCGGAGCCGGTGCCCGATGCCTGCTGAAATCGTTCAGCAGGCATCGGGGCATATCGCCCAGGGGGGTCATTATGACCTCCCATGTCGGCGGTGGCCGCAGATCGCTGGACAATTCAGTCCAGCGATCTGCGGCGGATTCCGGGTCAATCGGGTCTCCAGTGACCCGGTGACCCGGAATTATTGGCTGATCGGGGCTGTCAGAGACGGCCCCGAACAGCCAGAGGCAGCAGGGGTGAGGTGGCACTGGTGCCACCTCACGATCGCCCTGATTCGTCGGCCGGATTACCGTCCGACCAATCAGGGCGCCTGCTGTGGGTGTCACTCCCGCAACCCGCTCCGCCCCTCTTCCGGAGGACGTGAGCGGGTGCGGGACGTGCACCCCGGGTGCTGGGGACCCCGATCCCCGGCGCCCCTGTTGGGATCGGGGCCCCAGGAGCAGCGGCGGCGGCAACGACGAGGGACCGACCTGTGCGGCGAGGATCGTTGGAGGTGAGTGACAGCCTCCTGCTGTTGCTTAGCAACAGCTCCCAGCATGCAAAAAGGGCATGCTGGGAGCTGTAGTTATGCAACAGCAGGAGGCAGACCACCACAACTCCCAGCATTCCCTTATGGGCATGCTGGGACTTGTAGTTTTGCAACAGCTGGAGGCACATTCTTTCTATGAAAAAGTGTACCTTCAGCTGTTGTGTAACTACAACTCCCAGCTTGCACAATCAGCTAAAGTGCATGCTGGGAGTTGTAGTGGTGCATCTGCTGGTTGCATAACTACAACTCCCAGCATGCCCGTTGGCTGTCGGTGACTGCTGAGAGTTGTAGTTTTGCAACAGCTGAAGGCACACTGAGTTAAGTAGCAAACCAGTGTGTCTCCAGCTGTTGCATAACTACAATCCCCAGCATCCCCAGCCAAAGTAGTATGCCTCCAGCTGTTGCATAACTACAACACCCAGCATGCCCTTCCGCTGTCCGTACATGCTGGGGGTTGTAGCTTTTGCAACAGCTGGAGGCACACTGGTTGCAAAACACTGAGTTTGTTACCAAACTCGGTGTTTCACAACCAGTGTGCCTCCAGCTGTTGCAAAACTACAACTCCCAGCATGCACTGATAGACCGTACATGCTGGGAGTTGTAGTTTTGCAACAGCTGGATGTTCCCCCCCCCCCCCCAATGTGAATGTACAGGGTACACTCACATGGGCGGAGGATTACAGTAAGTATCCGGCTGCAAGTTTGAGGTGCGGCAAAATTTCTGCCGCAGCTCAAACTGCCAGCGAGAAACTACTGTGAACCCCCCGCCCGTGCGACTGTACCCTAAAAACACTACACTACACTAACACAAAATAAAATAAAAAGTAAAAAACACTACATATACACATACCCCTACACAGCCCCCCTCCCCTCCCCAATAAAAATGAAAAACGTCTGGTATGCCACTGTTTCCAAAATGGAGCCTCCAGCTGTTGCAAAACTACAACTCCCAGCATGCACTGATAGACCGTACATTCTGGGAGTTGTAGTTTTGCAACAGCTGGATTTCCCCCCCCCCCCCCCCCAATGTGAACGTACAGGGTACACTCACATGGGCGGAGGATTACAGTAAGTATCCGGCTGCAAGTTTGAGCTGCGTCAAATTTTCTGCCGCAGCTCAAACTGCCAGCGAGAAACTACTGTGAACCCCCGCCCGTGTGACTGTACCCTAAAAACACTACACTACACTAACACAAAATAAAATAAAAAGTAAAAAACACTACATATACACATACCCCTATACAACCCCCCTCCCCAATAAAAATGAAAAACGTCTGGTACGCCACTGTTTCCAAAACGGAGCCTCCAGCTGTTGCAAAACAACAACTCCCAGTATTGCCAGATAGCCATTGACTGTCCAGGCATGCTGGGAGTTTTACAACAGCTGGAGGCACCCTGTTTGGGAATCACTGGCGTAGAATACCCCTATGTCCACCCCTATGCAAGTCCCTAATTTAGGCCTCAAATGCGCATGGCGCTCTCACTTTGGAGCCCTGTCGTATTTCAAGGCAACAGTTTAGGGCCACATATGGGGTATCGCCGTACTCGGGAGAAATTGCCTAACAAATTTTGGGGGGTATTTTCTGCTATTATCCTTTTAAAAAATGTAAAATTTTTGGGAAAACAAGCATGGTAAAAAAAATATATATTTTTTTACATATGCAAAAGTCGTGAAACACCTGTAGGGTATTAAGGTTCAAATTACCCCTTGTTACATTCCCGAGGGGTCTAGTTTCCAAAATGGTATGCCATGTGTTTTTTTTTTTGCTGTCCTGGCACCATAGGGGCTTCCTAAATGCGGCATGCCCCGAGAGCAAAATTTGCTTTCAAAAAGCCAAATGTGACTCCTTCTCTTCTGAGACCTGTAGTGCACCAGCAGAGCACTTTTCACCCCCGTATGGGGTGTTTTCTGAATCGGGAGAAATTGGGCTTCAAATTTTGGGGGTATTTTCTGCTATTACCCTTTTTAAAATTGTAAAAATTTTGGGAAACCAAGCATTTTAGGTAAAAATATATATATATTTTTTTACATATGCAAAAGTCGTGAAACACCTGTAGGGTATTAAGGTTCACATTACCCCTTGTTACGTTCCCCGAGGGGTCTAGTTTCCAAAATGGTATGCCATGTGGTTTTTTTGCTGTCCTGGCACCATAGGGGCTTCCTAAATGCGGCATGCCCCCAGAGCAAAATTTGCTTTCAAAAAGCCAAATGTGACTCCTTCTCTTCTGAGACCTGTAGTGCGCCAGCAGAGCACTTTTCACCCCCATGCGAGGTGTTTTCTGTATCGGGAGAAATTGGGCTTCAAATTTTGGGGGGTATTTTCTGCTATTACCCTTTTTAAAAATGTAAAATTTTTGAGAAACCAAGCATTTTAGGTAAAAAATATATATATTTTTTTTACATATGCAAAAGTCGTTAATCACCTGTAGGGTATTAAGGTTCACTTTACCCCTTGTTACGTTCCCTGAGGGGTCTAGTTTCCAAAATGGTATGCCATGTGTTTTTTTTGCTGTCCTGGCACCATAGGGGCTTCCTAAAGGTGACATGCCCCCCAAAAACCATTTGACGCTCCTTCCCTTCTGAGCCCTCTACTGCGCCCGCTGAACACTTAACATAGACATATGAGGTATGTGCTTACTCGAGAGAAATTGGGTTTCAAATACAAGTAAAAATGTTCTCCTTTTTACCCCTTGCAAAAATTCAAAAATTGGGTCTACAAGAACATGCGAGTGTAAAAAATGAAGATTTTGAATTTTCTCCTTCACTTTGCTGCTATTCCTGTGAAACACCTAAAGGGTTAATACACTTACTGAATGTTTTTTTGAATACTTTAGGGGGTGTAGTTTTTATAATGGGGTCTTTTATGGGGTATTTCTAATATGAAGACCCTTCAAATCCACTTCAAAACTGAACTGGTCCCTGAAAAATAGTGAGTTTGAAAATTTTGTGAAAAATTTCCAAATTGCTGCTGAACTTTGAAGCCCTCTGGTGTCTTCCTAAAGTAAAAACTCATAAATTTTATGATGCAAACATAATGTAGACATATTGTATATGTGAACCCCAAAAAAATATATTTTGAATATCCATTTTCCTTACAAGCAGAGAGCTTCAAAGTTAGAAAAATGCAAAATTTTCATTTTTTTCATCAAATTTTGGGATTTTTCACCAAGAAAGGATGCAAGTTACCATAAAATTTTACCACTAAGTTAAAGTAGAATATGTCACGAAAAAACAATCTCGGAATCAGAATGATAACTAAAAGCATTCCAGAGTTATTAATGTTTAAAGTGACAGTGGTCAGAATTGCAAAAAACGCTCCGGTCCTTAAGGTATAAAATGGCCTGGTCCTTAAGGGGTTAAGGGGTTAAAGGGGTACTCCGGTGAAAAACTATTTTTTTTTTTTTTAAATCAACTGGTGCCAGAAAGTTAAACAGATTTGTAAATTACTTCTATTAAAAAAATCTTAATCCTTCCTGTACTTATTAGCTGCTGAATACAACAGCGGAAATTATTTTCTTTTTGAAACACAGAGCTTTCTGCTGACATCATGAGCACAGTGCTCTCTGCTGACATCTCTGTCCATTTTAGGAACTGTCCAGAGCAGCATATGTTTGCTATGGGGATTTCCTTTTACTCTGGACAGTTCCTAAAATGCACAGAGATGTCAGCAGAAAGCACTGTGCTCATGATGTCAGCAGACAGCTCTGTGTTTCAAACAGAAAAGAATTTCCACTGTAGTATTCAGCAGCTAATAAGTACAGGAAGGATTAAGATTTTTTAATAAAAGCAATTTACATATCTGCTTAACTTTCTGGCACCAGTTGATTTAAAAAAGAAAAAAAGTTTTTCACTGGAGTACCCCTTTCACTTGAAGGCGTGAGCAGAGGGCCTGCCAGAACTTAGAGACAAATTGGACTCCATGGTCAGATACTACATGGGAAGGGAGTCCGTGTAAACGAAAGATATGCTGAAGAATAAACTTAGCAAGCTGTGGTGCTGAAGGAAGTCCGGGTAACAGAACAAAATGAGCCATTTTAGAAAATCGATCTACTACCACCCAGATGACTGTATTGCCACAGGAAGATGGAAAGTCGATAATGAAGTCCATGGCAATATTGGTCCAGGGAAGCTCTGGAACCGGCAAGGGCTTTGTTACGCTATGCGCTCTTGTCACACACGCTGGCCGTGAGCGCATGGTCCCCTTACCTTCTGCTGCCGACGGGGCTGGGACTCGCATCACGGGACACGCCCGCATGCGAGCCCCAGCCTGTCACTCTCCGGGGGTTTCTCCTGCCTCTGCCCCGTCCCTTAGGGCGTGCACGCATCGGAGCTTTAAGATTTAAAAGGGCCATTACGCTCATTAGTGTAATCCACCTGTGGTTTGTTTATAAATTCCTCCACCCTCCTCAGTTCTCTGCCGGATCTTTGTTGCCTTGTGCCCTAGAGAAGGCGTTCCATTGTATTGCCTTGCACCAGATCTCCTGCTTTTGTGACTTGACCTTGCTCCTCTGCCGCCTGCCTACCGAACTCCTGCTACGTCCTGACTACGCTACTGTGCCGCCTGCTCTGACCTTCTGCTATCCAGACTACGAGTTGTCTCATCCCTCCTGTGCCTCGCATCTCCTCAGCAGCCTGTGTGGTCGAGCCGTGCTAGGGGTAGCGACCTGGGTGTCGCCTGCAGCTGCAAGCCCGCTTTGCGGAGGGCTCTGGTTAAAACCAGTGGCACCTTAGACTCCGCTCCCTGGTACGGTCCGAGTCATCTGCCACACAGGTCCAGCGGATCCACATACACCGGAGTTCCTGTCTTCACAAACATGAGTGTGACAGTAAGATCCGGCCATGGATCCCACTGACGTACCCCTGCCTGAAGTTGCGGATCTTTCCTCCGTTGTGATACGTCAGTCGCAGCAGTTGGCCCGACAGGCGCAGCAATTTTCTCAACTTTCAGCCATGATGCAACAGCTTTTGGCCGTGCAACAGCAGCAGGTACCACAGTCTGGCCCACTTCCACTGCCAGCTCCTGCAGTGTCTCCTGGCTCCCAGCTGCACCTGCCTTTGCCTTCCAAGTATGATGGGGGTTGGAGCTGACACTGGGCTGGAAAAACTTGGAATATTTGTAAAGAAAGTGACGGAACGAGGAACTGCCCAACGAGATGGAAGGATCCTTGTCAACGATCAAATCTTAGAAGTCGACGGGATTAGTCTGGTTGGCGTCACTCAAAATTTTGCAGCCACTGTTCTCCGAAACACCAAAGGAAAAGTCAGATTTATTATAGGATGGGAAAAACCAGGACAGATAAGTGAGGTGGCTCAGCTGATCAGCCAAACTCTGGAACAGGAACGCCAGCAGAGAGAAATGCCTGTTCGAGAAATCTAGTCTTCCGTTTCTTGGTTACATTGTCTCTCATCAGGGCCTGCAGATGAATCCAGATAAATTGTCTGCAGTATTCGATTGGCCTCGTCCATAGGCCCTAAGTGCTATTCAACACTTTCTGGGATTCGCTAACTATTATCGTCAGTTTATCCCACATTTTTCATCCTTGGTGGCTCCTATTGTGGCTCTCACTAAAAAGGCATCTAATCCTAAATCTTGGCCTCAAGAGGCTGAAGAGACCTTCTCCCGTTTAAAGTCTGTGTTTGCCTTTGCTCCCGTGCTTACAAGACCTGATCCAGGGAGGCCCTTTGCTTTGGAGGTTGATGCCTCATCTATTTGAGCGGGTGCCGTTCTCACTCAGAAAAACGCCAAGGGCAAGAGTGTAACTTGTGGGTTCTTTCCCAAGACCTTCTCTCCTGCTAAGAGGAATTACTCCATTGGAGATCGTGAACTTCTCCCTATCATGCTAGCTTTGGAAGAATGGCAACATTTATTGGAAGGTTCTTCTCATACGGTCAGCATCTACTCCAATTATAAGAATCTTCTATATCTTCAGTCTGCTCAGTGTTTGAATCCCCGCTAGGCAAGATGGTCACTGTTCTTTTCCAGGTTCAACTTCATTCACTTCCGTCCAGCAGACAAGAACATCAGGGCTGATGCTTTCTCCAGGTCCTCTGACATCATTGGTTTGGACTCCATGCCTAGGTATATTATTCCAACTGACCTTTTGATTCCTGCCGCTCCTGCCGAGATTCATCAAGTTCCTCCGGGAAAATCCTTTGTGCCCGCCAGATTGAGAAGCAAGGTCCTGAAATGGGGTCATTCTTCCTTGACAGCAGGACATCCTGGAATACACAAGACCCTCCTTCTTATTTCCCGGCACTACTGGTGGCCCCATCTTGAACGTGAGGTTTCTGATTTTGTTCGGTCCTGTGTAACATGTGCCCGTGACAAAACTCCTCAACAAAGACCTGCAGGACTCTAACAGCCTTTACCCATTCCAGATACTCCCTGGTCCCATATTGCCATGGATTTTATCACCGATTTGCCACCTTCTCATAATAACACAGTCATCTGGATGATGGCTCATTTCATTCCTCTACCAGGTCTTCCTTATGCCCTGCAGCTGGCAAAGTACTTCTTGTTGCATGTCTTCCGTTTACATGGTCTTCCTCAGCATATCGTTTCGGATTGAGGTGTGCAGTTTGTCTCTAAGTTCTGGCGAGCCCTTTGTAACCATCTGGACATCAATCTGGACTTCTCCTCGGCCTACCACCCTCAGTTAAACGGTCAGGTGGAGACGGTTAATCAAATCCTTGAGACTTATGTTCGGCATTTTGTTTCAGCTCGCCAAGATGATTGGGTCAACCTTCTCCCTGGGCTGAATTCTCATATAATCTTAAAGATTCCGAGTCCACGAGGTCGTCTCCCTTTTTTGTTGTCTACGGACATCATCTCCGTTCTCCTCTTCCTCTTCCAGTCTCCTCCAGTGTGCCTGCTGTTGATTAGCTGGTCCGTTACTTCTCCACCATCTGGCAACAGACCCGACAGTCGTTGTCCCAGGCTTCTTCATGCATGAAGGCCCAAGCGGATAAAGGTAGAAGACCTCCTCCTTCCTTCTCTCCTGATGACATGGTGTGGCTTTCATCCAAATACATCCGCTTCAAGATCCCCTGTTACAAGCTCAGTCCCCGCTACCTTGGTCCCTTCCAGATTCTACAAAAGATCAATCCTGTCTCTTACAAACTCTGTCTACCTACTACATTATGTATTCCCAATTCCTTCCACGTCTCTCTCCTCAAGTCTCTTGTCGTAAAGAAGTTCTCACAGAAGAATCTTGTCCCAACACCTGTCTCCAGCTCATCTGATGTCTACAAAGTTAAACAGATTCTTGCTGCAAAAACTTTAAGAGGTAAACAATTTTTTTTGGTCGACTGGGTTACGGTCCTGAAGAGAGATCTTGGGAACCTGAGGAGAATATCCTGGACCGTGACCTTCTCAGGGGTTTTCTCTATCGTAAAAGGAGGGGGAGACCAAAGGGGGGGGGGGGTACTGTTACGCTATGACACACACGCTGGCCGTGAGCGCATGGTCCCCTTACCTTCTGCTGCCGACGGGGCTGGGACTTGCATCGCAGGACGCACCCGCATGCGAGCCCCAGCCCGTCACTCTCTGGGTGTTTCTCCTGCCTCTGCCTCTCTGCTCCGGCGCGCATGTCCCCATCCCTTAGGGTGTGCGCGCACCGGAGCTTTAAGATTTAAAGGGCCAGTACGCTCATTAGTGTAATCCACCTGTGGCTTGTTTATAAATTCCTCCACCCTCCTCAGTTTTCTGCCGGATCTTTGTTGCCTTGTGCCCTAGAGAAAGCGTTCCATTGTATTGCCTTGCCATGTACCAGATCTCCTGCTTTTGTGACTTGACCTTGCTCCTCATCCGCCTGCCTACCGAACTCCTGCTACATCCTGACTGCGCTACTGTGCTGCCTGCCCTGACCTTCTGCTATCCAGACTACGAGTTGCCTCATCCCTCCTGTGCCTCGCATCTCCTCAGCAGCCTGTGTGGTCGAGCCGTGCTAGGGGTAGCGACCTGGGTGTCGCCTGCAGCTGCAAGCCCGCTTTGCGGCGGGCTCTGGTTAAAACCAGCAAGTTTTTGTGGTCTGAATAAATAGTAACAGAATGTCCAGAGCCTTCCAAGAGGTAACGCCATTCTTCTAAAGCCAACTAATGACCAAGAGCTCGCGATCTCCGATCGTATAGTTTTTTTCCGCAGGGGAGAAGGTTTTAGAGAAAAATACGCAAGTTAAAGTTTTCCCCTTAGTAGACTTTTGCATTAACACTGCACCTGCTCCAACTGAGGAAGCATCCACTTCCAAGATAAATGGTTTTCTAGGATCGGGTCTAGAACAGGAGCAGATGTGAAGGCAGACTTTAACTGTTTGAAAGCTTCTTCAGCCTCAGGAGTCCAGACTTTTGTATTTGCAGTCTTCTTGGTGAGCGCAACAATGGGAGCTACCAGAGGGGAGTAGTGAGGAATGAATTGTCGATAGTAATTGGCAAAGCTGAGGAAGCGCTGAATCGCTTTCAGACCAGTAGGTTGTGGCCAGTCCAGAACTGTGGATAACTTGTTGGGATCCGTTTGAAGACCTTGACTTTTAAAAAGTACATTTCTCCAGTTTAGCATAGACATGATTTTCACAGAGACTCTGTAACACTTGGCGGAGGTGAGAGCGATGAGACTGGACATTGGGCGAGTAAATGAGTATGTCATCCAAATAAACAACGACACAGGAGGACAGGAGGTCACAGAAAATATCATTGACGAACTACTGGAAAACTGCTGGAGCATTACAGAGTTCGAATGGCATCACTAGATATTCAAAATGTCCATCACAAGTATTAAACGCAGTCTTCCATTCGGATGAGATGATGGTCCCAAATTTGAGCTATGTATGTGGATACAGTGGTTGTTGCAATGCGGACCCCAGCGAAGAAGTTCTCCAGTTTTCCAATCCGCCTGCGGAGCATGGAGTTGCAACCACGGTAGGCCAAGCAAGAGAGGAGAAGTACAATGTGGGAAAACATAGAAAGACATCCTTGAATTGACTTGATAAGCCTCTCTTAAAGGTGGCGCAAAGAGCTTCATCATTCCATGCTAACTCCGATGCCTGGGTACGAAAGCAAATGGTATACCCGCCCACAGAGGAGTTGCCCTGAGTAAGATTCAGCAATGCTGTCTCAGCGGAGGAAGCTCGAGCAGGTTCCCCGAAAACACCCCGAAATCCCGTCAGAAATGCCTGGAGATTGGTTGTGAGGGCATCACTGCAATCCCAAAGCAGAGTTTCCCAGGCCAAAGCCCTTTGAGTTAAAAGACTGAGGATGAAGGCTACCTTTGCTCGTTCCGTAGGGAACTGATCCGCCATGAGTTCAGTGTGCATGGAGCACTGAGTAACGAAACCATGACAGGACTTGGGATCCCCCTCATATTTCTCAGGAAGAGACAGACGGAGCCTTGGTCCGGAGATGACTGCAGGAGCTGGAGGCAGCACTGGAGCAGGAGGGGGCTATGGTTGGGGAGGTTGTTGCTTTGCAGTTAGCAACTGCTGCATCATGGCAGATAACTGGCTCAACTGCTGTGCCTGCTGGGCCAACTGCTGTGACTGGAGCACCACAATGGAAGCGAGATCTGGACTATGAGACAGAGGAACCCCAGCGGGATCCATGGCCAGATCTTGCTGTAACGGAGCTGGATGTGGATCCTCTAACCTGTGTGGCTGATGACTCGGACCATATTGGGGAGCGGAGTCTAAGATGCCGCTGGTCTTCACCAGAGCCCGCCACAAGGCAGGATGGGCTTGCTGCGGCAGGCAACACCCAGGTCGCTACCCCCCTATTCGGCTCGACCACACAGGTAGCTGGGCAAGGCGAGGTACCGAAGGGTAAGGCAGGAGCGTAGTCAAACGTAGCAGAAGGTCAAGGCAGGCGTCAAAGGTGCGGAGTCTAATAATGTAGCGGAAGGTCTGGATACATGGGTAAGGCTAACAGGCTATAAGGGTCGCTTAATCTGAGGCTAGGGGCACTGTAGTTCCGGCAGGGAAGTGCGGGAGGTCCAGGGACTTATAATGTGGTGTCAGGTGCAAACACTAATTATGGGCGCACTGACACTTTAAATTTCACAGCTCCGACGTGTGCGCCGGAGCTGAGAGACAGAGACAGCGGAGGAGTCAGAGAAGCCTGGTAAGTGACTGGCTGGGACTCGTATGCGGGCGCGTCCCGCGATGCGAATCCCAACCCCGCCAACAGCTGGGACAAATCACTTGCGGCCGGCGTGTACAGCCGGAGCGCAGTCCTTAACAAAATGAAAGAACTACACAACTTCATGTCATGGATATTTCAAGCAAAAACATGTTGAAGCCAGTACAATTAGTAATAACACTATATTAGAAACTTATATACCTTGAGGTGATAGTTTTATTTATAAAAACAATTTTGTTATACTGGAATACCCTGATAAGTCCTTTAAGTTTTTAGGTTGGCCCAACAAGGATAGGGCTTGTTCTCCACAAACGCTCCATTAGATTAAGATTTGGCATATTTGGAGGCCAAGTAAACAAAACTCAGACACCTCAAACTCTGTTATGTTCCTGAAACTATTCCTCAACATTTTTTGCTATGTGGCCGGGCCCATTATGCTGATAAAAGGGGCCATCTATAAGTGATGACCATTGTCATGAAGCAGTGTATTTGGTGTGGAATAATGTTTGGGTAGATAGTAAGTGTAAAAGTAACATCCATATACATTCCAGAACCCAAGATATCCTAGCAGAACAAAGCTCATAGAACAGGATATGACTAGAGATGAGTGAATTTTTGAAAAATTCGATTCAGCCGATTCGCCAAATTTTCCGCAAAAATTTGGTTCGGTCGGAATTTATTCGTTGCGAATCACTATAAAAACAGCTATTTCTGGCCTACAGACAGGCTCAATAGGGGTATACAACACTTTGCCTTGTCTTAACACGCAAAGGAAGTGTGCTGTGTTAGTGAAATAATACTGTTATTCAGAATGACATGCAGATTACAGGCATCGCTATTAGAATCACTGCCACAAAGTGTCTGGATGTGGCAGACTTTTTATGATTACCCATTCTGGTGAGCATCGAGCTGGCGCCAGGCGAGATAACACCTGTTCCAGCCCCTGCCTCTCAGCGGCCCCCTGACTGTGAAAGTGTGAATGTTTCATTTAATCAGTTATGGTTCATTGTTATCACTCCAAGCTGTTTCATTGGATTCTTTTGATAATTCCACAGGTAATATGATGTCGACGACCAAAGGGCCTCAGTCTTGAAAAGATGACATCGATTTTTTAAAATTTAAATTTAAGATTTATATTAGATTCCCAAGTTTAATGTCCCGGCGTTTACTTTAAACTAATACTGTATGACCACAAAACCCAATCTAACAAGGAGTCACATGGCAGCACAATGACAAAGCCTAGAGGTGGCAGCAGCATGAGGAGACCATAATCTGGCAGAATCACACAGCCTGGAATTGGCGGCAGCAAGAGGAGACCATATAGTGGCTGAATGACACAGCCTGGAGTTGGCGGCAGCAAGAGGAGACCATGTAGGGGCTTGAATGACACAGCCTGGAGGTGGCGGAAGCATGAGGAGACCATATAGTGGCCGAATGACACATCGTTGAGGTGGCGGCAGCATGAGGAGAACATATAGTGGCTGAATGGCACAGCCTGGAGGTGGTGGAAGCCTGAGGAGAACATATAGTGGCTGAATGACACAGTCTGGAAATGGCATCAGCATGAGGAGAACATATAGTGGCTGAATGGCACAGCCTGAAGTTGGCGGCAGCATGAGGAGAACATATAGAAGTTGAATGGCACAGCTTGGAATTGGCGGCAGCATGAGGAGAACATATAGTGGCTGAATGACACAGCCTGGAGGTGGCGGACACATGAGGAGACCATATAGTGGCTGAATGACACAGCCTGAGGTTGGCGGCAGCATGAGGAGAACATATAGTGGCTGAATGACACAGCGCGAAGGTGGCAGCAGCATAATGAGAACATATAGTGGCTGAATGGCACAGCCTGGAGGTGGCAGCATCAGGAGTCCTGAAATTGACCCAGTGACAGAGTGGTGCGGTGGGTGGCAATACCAGTACCCGGTGACAAAGGTGGTTGAAAAAAGGTCTGATGCGGTGGAATGTTTGTAACTGGGGAGCAGCACCTTAAATCTGTTTTGCACTATCCACATTTGTGAAGTGTTGGTGTGGCACTATGGTCAATCTATTCTGATGCATCAGGCATTGGTGGGTAGAAATCCTGGCTGATCCATGACTGATTCATCTTCACAAAGGTCAGTCTGTCCACATTTTTCATGGACAGACGAGTTCTCCTTGGGGTTACTATGGCCCCCACCGCACTAAACACCCGCTCTGATGGCACACTACTGGCCGGGCAGGACAGCTTTTCCAGGGAAAACTGTGCTAGTTATGGCCACAAATCAAGTTTGGCTGCCCAGAAGTCCAGCGGATCTTCAAGGTGTGTTGGCATGGGCATGTCAAGGTATGCCACCACCTGCTGGTTCAGGTCCTGCTCCAGGTCTACCTGCTGCTGATTAGTTGCTTCACTATGCGGGTGAATAAAGGTACTCATCAGCGACTGTAGACTCAGGCTGCTGCTGATGGAGCTGGTACTGCTATTGCCACCACACTCCTCCACAGCAGCCATGGCAGTGGAAGGTGAGCGCAGAGGGCCCCCCGAGTCAGACCTGTGAGAGGATGGACGATGGCGTCGATAGGCATCGGCCAACTGACTATGTAGGATGTCTCTGTAGTAGGTCAGTTTGTCCTCCCTCTCAGTGGGTGTAAAAAAGGCCCTCATTTTGTGGCGGAAGTAAGGGTCCAATAAGGTGGAGAGCTAGAAGTCCTCCCGCTGCCGAATGGTGACAATTCGGCGGTCACTACGCAAGCAAGTGAGCATGCATGGTGCCATTTGTGCAAGTGACTCGGAAGGACTCCCTGCCTCCATCTCCACTGCATACTGCCACGGTGAGTCCTCTGTCTCACCTTTCTCATAACCCTCTAGCTCCTCTGGCTGCTCCTACTCCTCCTCTCCTGACAGATGACTACAAAATCCACCCATTTCGCAAAACCTAAACTGTGCTCCACTGTGCCCCTCCCCCTCCTCCTGTAGGCGCCACATCTCCAATGCCCTGACCAGCCATCGTTTCCAACACATGTTGTAGGTAATGAAGCAGTGGAATGATGTTGTTCATCCTGTAATCCTGGCGACTGGCTAATAATGTGGCTTCCTCAAAGGGCCTGAGCAAACGGCAGGTGTCATGTATGAGCTGACACTGGTTGACATTGAAGGGGAGTCCCCCTATCCGCTTGGATCATCAAGAAATCGATGATGGCTTTTCTCTGTTCGTATAGTTGGTCCAACATATGGAGGGTGGAATTCCAATGTGTGGCAACGTCACAAATCAGACTATGTTGAGGGATACCGTTCTGACACTGCAGCTCAAGGAGGGTGTGCTTTCCGGTGTACAAATGGCTGAAGTGCATGCAAAGTTTCCTTCCCATTGTTAGAATGTCTTGAAATGGGGGGGGGGGGGAAACACTTCAGGAACCACTTGACAACCAGATTGAAAACATGTACCATGCAGGATGCATGGCTCAGCCTTGCTTGTCGCAGCACAGACAAGACGTTCTTTCTGTTGTCAGTCACCATGGTTCCCATTTCCAGTTTTCGTGGAGTAAGCCATGCTCCGATTTCTTTATGAATGACTTTTAGCAGTTCCTCCTCTGCGTGACTTTGTTCGCCAATTCAAACTATGTGAAGAACAGTGTGAGACAGCCGTGCCCTGCACACATGGTATGCTGAAGGGGCACTGAGACTTTTCCGTGCAGTGGAGGCTGAGGACACGGTGGAGGATGAGGAGGTGCCATGACTAAGAACCAGTACAGGCTCGAAACGCGTCGGTTTACCTTCCTTCTTTTTTTATTTCCATCATGGATATCCTTTGTTTTTAAACATGCTATATTAAAGGTGAAGTTTTAATTTTTCTAATTGGACTTTTTTGGAGCAGCTGGAGGCACCCCAGCACGTGTGCTTTCTTCTTCCACGTATGTGGTATGCACTTATGAGGAGAGAAAAATGCACTACAGTACACTTAAAAAAGTATTTGAGTACAACACCAGCTGGTGAGTCCTTTAGCCTTGCCTTTTACAGTATATAGGCCCTTGAGAGTTTAACAGGTACAAAATAGTACACCACTTAGATGTAGGTATGTGGTATGCACTTATGAGGGGAGAAAAATGTGCTACAGTACGCTTAAAAAAAGTATTTGAGTACAACACCAGCCGGTGAGTTCTTTTGCCTGGACTTTCGCAGTATCTAGGCCCTTGAGAGTTTAACAGGTACAAAATAGTACACCACTTAAATGTAGGTATGTGGTATGCACTTATGAGGGCAGAAAAAGTGCTACAGTATCCTTAAAGAAGTATTTGTGCACCACACCAGTGTAACCCTGCTGGATCTGGATCCACTAACCTGTATGGCAGATGACACTGGCCGTATCGGGGAGAGGAGTCTAAGGTGCCGCTGGTCTTCACCAGAGACAACCTGCAAGGCAGGACGGGCTTGCTGCGGCAGGCGACACCCAGGTCGCTACCCCCAATTCGACTCGACCACACAGGTAACTTGGCAAGACGAGGTACAGAAGGATGAGACAGAGGCGTAGTCGGACTTAGCAGAAGGTCAAGGCATGTGGCAAAGGTGCGTAGTCAAATAATGTAGCGGAAGGGTCAAAATACATGGGCAAGGCAAACAGACAATTGGGAATGCTTAATCTCAGGCTAGGGCACTGAAGATCCAGCAAGGAGGAAAGGGCAGAGTTGCCTTATATAATTTTGGCAGAAGGACCAGGCACCAATCAGTGGTGCACTGGCCCTTTATATTTCATGAAGCCGGCGCGCGCACACCCTAGGAGGTGGGGGCACGCATGCTGGGAAGCAGAGGCCAGAGTGGAGGCAGGTGAGAAGCGGGTCGCGATTCGCATGCAGGCACGTCCCGCTATGTGAACTGCGGCCCGGATGGGAGAGCGGGGAGGTGAGCGCTCATGGTCGGAATGCCGAACCGGAGCGCTCACCGTAACAACCAGCAGTAGACACCAGTGCTGTTGCTGTGTACTACACCCAAAATTGCACTTTCTCTCTCAATCTCACTCCCTTCCTGAATCGCTGCTGTTATTCTGTACAACACACTGGAATTCCATTATATTGTCTTCTACAGGCCATGAGCCCTCACAAAAATCACAGTGCTTAAGATAATCCCCCAAAATACTGCTTTGCAGAAAATGTTGTCAAAACAGATTTGGAGTGGTTTCTGTTTAAAGTTCATGCTCTGCAATTAAATGATTAACAATCTATCCAGTGCCAAAGTGATTTTATGGTTTTGGAATGGCTGACGATTTATCCACTAATCGGGGAAACACTATGGCAGCTGACATTAAGTCACTGTTAAGCCAGGATCACACTGCAGAATCCGAGTGCAGCCAGTGCTGTCTACAATAGACTGCAATGTGTTCTGTGAGAATTTCTGCCTGAAGAATGAGCGACGCCATTCTTCAGGTGGAAACTTTCAAGCGGATTTTCCATTCACAAATTCCACTTCACATATTCTGAAGTGTGAATTAGTGAACTATACAGTAAATTTTAGTAAGCGAAATTTCTGCCTGTAATTTCAAAGTGAAATTGCAGGCAGAAATTCTGTAGTGTGAACCTAGCCCTAAAGTCATTTTTGCAGCATTTGTTATTTCATATAGCAGAACTCCATTATAATGTGGTACACAATGATAAATTCTGGGCTCATAAGAGAGGACCAGTTAGGATAAACACAATGTTATTAGATGTTGTGTTGTGTTTTATATTGGCCTCTTTTTCTCTACCTTTAGTACGGTGGTTCTTTTTTATGATGATCCAAAAATACAGATTATTTTATAATCAAAATTGATATTAAATAATGACATGTTTTTGTAATTTGTTGTATTCCTCACTGCAGATATGTATGCTTACTTCACGACAAGTATTTATCACATCTGTTGTCAGAATGAGCATTTTTTATATATTGCAGGTATCCAATGGATGTGTCAGCAAAATTTTGGGCCGCTATTACCAGACTGGTTTTGTAGAGCCTAAAGCAATGGGAGGAAGCAAGCCAAGACTAGCTACCCCAAAAGTGGTAGAAAAGATTGCTCAACTGAAGTGGGAGCATCCATCCATGTTTGCATGGGAGATCCGAGAGAGATTGCTTACTGACAGGATCTGTCCTGAAGATAAAATTCCAAGCGTAAGTACAAACAACTATTTGGAATGAAACCACAGACGGCTTTTAAGACACTCTTCAAATTCAGTTAGATTTCCTTTTCAGCCTGCATTCTGATCCTTTGTTCCATTTATGTGTAATCCATTATAAATATTACATAGAACATTACATACATGTGTTTGCATTGAATCCTAGATAACAGGGTAAATTGCACAAAAACAAAAACAGCTGCACTGTTTGAGACGGTACTTTGTGGGGAAAAACGAACTTGGACTCAGGTTAAAGACTTTGGTCAATTGAGCTGACCACAGAACTTGGACTCAGGTTAAAGACTTTGGTCAATTGAGCTGACCACAGAACACTATTTTTTTCTGATTTCTAATATTCAGGATAATATCTGGTTGGTGTAAAGTGCCTTCTTTAAAGATGACCTGTGTCACACTCAACAAAATAAATTGAGATTTTACTATCATTAAATAGATTAGGGCTCTATGTATCAATTTCTTGATACACACTTTCATTACCAAGATATATGGGTTTATAGTTTGTCTGACAATTCATGGAATCAGTCAGATTGGCGTGAACTTAATTTTAGTAATGTAACCAAATTATGGGCTAGGCTCTCCAGGACCTGGAGTGGGTGCATCAGTGTGATCTGTATAAGAGAATCACTTCTCAAAGATTCTGTTAATTCTGTGATGTTCATTAGAATGAATGTAGCAAGGGATACTGAGGAGTAGTGTGTGAGAGAATTTGAGGGAAGAGAGATCTGTGTCAGAAGGGAACAGATAGGAAAAGGGAATAAAAGAGAGAAAAAGATGAGAAAAAATGGAACAGAGCCCAGAATATTTGCATATAACAGAAATGGCCAATGGAGTTAAATATATAATTTATGAAGGATAAAATGTAACAACATATATAAATATAGTATAGATAAAAAAAATATATAGAACAGGAGCCACTGGGCCCTAGTGGTTCATAATAAAGATAGAACAAATGCTGCAAATGGAAAGTACCGTATATGCCGGCGTATAAGACGACTTGGCGTACAAGACGACCCCCCAACTTATACAGTTAAAATATAGAGTTTGGGATATACTCGCCATATAAGACTACCCCTCCTACCGCGATGTACAGTACCTTGTAGTTCCCTCCACATTAGGTCAGCAGTTCCCCCACAATAGTAGGCAGCTCCTCCCACATTTGTAGGCAATTCCTCCACATTAGGTCAGCATTTCCCCCACAATAGTAGGTAGTTCTTCCACAATAGTAGGCAGCTCTCCCCACATTGGTAGGCAGCTCCCCCCACAATAGTAGGCAGCTCCCCCACATTTGTAGGCAGCTCCCCCCACATTAGGTCAGCAGTTCCCCCAAAATAGTAGGCAGCTCCTCCCCCATTAGATTGGCAGCTCCCCCCAACAGACATACAGCTTCCAGCCATATACAGTGTATGGCTGCAGGCTGTATGTCTGTACTGGTTTGCCCCCACAGTGTTCCGATCACCGCTCCTCCGGCCCGGGTCATCATCTACTGCTATGGCCTATGGACCATAGCAGTAGGTGCTGGGACCGGGGAGCGGTGACCGGATCACTTAAGATAGCACGGCCGGTCACTCATCAGGCCCCGGTCGGCGCGTGTCCTCCTGCAGTCCTCCTGGTCCTGCACTCCTCTGCCTCTATGGTTGTAGGCACGTGACGTCACTGACGTCCTGAGCGTACAACCATAGAGACGGAGGACAGGACCGCAGGAGGACGCCGGGGAATGGTAAGTGACCGGCGGACATCCTTATGTCCCAAAAAGATTTTTCGGGACACAGGGATGTCCGGCATAGGAATACCTATGATTATCTGCCCGGGCCGGCTCCCGTGTGTGGCTGCAGGCGGGGGCCGGCCAGAGCAAGTAAAAACTAATACTGTATACTAAAAACCAGGGGGCCTCCAGCTGTTGTAAAACTATAACTCCTATAACTATAACTATATAACTATAACTTGTAGTTTCACAACAGCTGGAGGCACCTTGGTTTTTAGTATTCAGTATTAGTTTTTACTTGCTCTGGCCGGCCCCCGCCTGCAGCCACACACGGGAGCCGGCCTGGGCAGAAATGTTCCTATCCGGGACCTCAATACCCGGCGTACAAGACGACCCCCGACTTTTCAGAAGAAAATTCGGGGTTAAAAAGTCATCTTATACGCCGGGATATACGGTACAAGGTTTGTCCTGTATATATTAGAGGAGGCACACTCGCTGTGAGTATCCACCGTCGTCACGGTGGGCACTCGTTAATGTGGTTGAAGCCGTTTAGAATAGTGAATAACAGTAAATGCCAGCAGTCATACATGGCAAATTTCTTCTATATAAAATATATGATCGTATAGGTACTTTAATAGCACGCCGTTCTCAAGGTGCGATCGCCAATAGAGGAGTGAGGCAGTTCAGAGATATGCGGCTATGCCGCTGCAAATGTTCGGCTCCCCCCCTGTGAGTGAGTATGGATGTATTGGTACTATGTTGTCACTCGTATCTTCTCAGCTGATGGTTGTGGTCTTCCCTGCTTCAGTCAGGCGCTGTTGCTGGGAGCTGCTGACGGGGTGCCGTTGAAGTCCTTGTGGGGCAAGTGCGCAAACAAGGATGAGTTAAAAATGGTGGTTCCGGTTTCCAAGAATAGCAGACCTTCAAGTCTGTTAGTCTATAATGTGTGTTACAAATTTGCATCAGATGTGTTTCAAGCCAACTTGGGCCTTCATCAGTGATGTGTATATCACTGATGTACCTATACTATCATATTTTTAATATAGAACTTTGCCATATATGACTGCCGGCATTTACTGTTATTCACTATTCTGAATGGCTGCAACCACATAAACGAGTGCCCACCGTGACGTCGGTGGAGACTCGCAGCGAGTGTGCCTCCTCTAATATATACAGGACAGACCTCGTACTGTTACGCCGAGCGCTCCGGGTCCCTGCTCCTCCCCGGAGCGCTTGCGGCGTTCTCCTCTCTGCAGCGCCCCGGTCAGACCCGCTGACCGGGAGCGCTGCACTGACATTCACGATGGGGATGCGATTCGCATAGCGGAACGCGCCCGCTCGTGAATCGCATCCCAAGCCACTTACCCGTCCCGGTCCCCGGCTGTCACATTCTGGCGCGCGCGTCTCCGCTCTCTTGGGCGCGCGCGCACCAGCTCTCTAAGATTTAAAGGGCCAGTGCACCAATGATTGGTGCCTGGCCCAATCAGTCTACTAGCTTCCACCTACTCCCTGTCTATATAACCTCACTTCCCCTTGCCTTCCTGGCCGGATCTTGTTGCCTTGTGCCAGAGAAAGCGTTTAGTGTTGTCCAAAGCCTGTGTTCCAGATCTTCTGCTGTTCCCCTGACTACGATCCTTGCTGCCTGCCCTGACCTTCTGCTACGTCCGACCTTGCTCTTGCCTAATCCCTTGTACCACACCTATCTCAGCAGTCAGAGAGGTTGAGGCGTTGCCGGTGGATACGACCTGGTTGCTACCGCCGGTGCAAGACCATCCTGCTTTGCGGCGGGCTCTGGTGAATACCAGTAGCAACTTAGAACCGGTCCACCGGCACGGTCCACGACAATCTCTCTCTGACACAGAGGATCATTCTCCAGCTTGCCGAATCCTAACACGTACATTCCATCTGCAGCATTGTTCTATCTTTATTATGAACCACTAGGGCCCAGTGGCTCCTGTTCTATATATTTTTTTTTATTTATACTGTATTCATATATTTTATCCTTAATAAATGATATATTTAACACCATTGGCAATTTCTGTTATATGGACTTTTTGGAAATATTCTAGACTCTATTCCATTTTTTCTCCTCTTTCTCTCTCTCTCTTATTCCCTTTTCCTATCTGTTCCCTACTGACACAGATCTCTCTTCTATCATTCTCACACACACCACCCCTCAGTATCCTTTGCTACATTCATTCTCATGAACATCACACTGATGCATTCACACTAAGTCTTTGAGAAGTGATTCTCTTATACGTATCACACTGACACACCCACACCAGGTCCTGGAGAGCCTAGTCCATAATTTGATTATATATTTTGTTTGCCTTTGCAAAACATTGGTGTAAAAGTTGGGGTTTACACTGAACTCTAGATCTCAGACACACATACAGATTGAGCACTTTTTATAGGTAGTCTATACATTCATTCAAACCCTGGGGACTCAAAGGCCGACATTTATCATTGTCTTCAGACAGTTTTTTTGTGTCTAGAAAAGGCGCAAAAAAGGCGCAAGCAGGGTTTATTTACGTCTTTTTTGCGCCTTTTGGTTTACACATTTCTGCTGATTTTGAGTTGCAATCCACTGATTTTGGCAATACACATGATATGGACAGGTTTTAAGAACTGTGCCTTTTTGTGAAAAAGTGCAAAGCCACTGAAAAGTCTCTAAAACTACACCAGCCCAGACTTAACATTTTGGTGTATGTGAAGAGAGAAATTTCAGAAAATTTTACCTGCATAACATTTATCAAATGCTCTTTGACCATCTAATAAATTTTGAGCTCCTTCACATTATCAGCACAAATAAAAAGGTGTAGAAAAAGGCTTCACTTGCACCCACAATGATAAATGCCGGCCAAATTGTTAATAGTGTAGACCCAAAAGGACTCTCATTTCCTTAATCTCTCAAATTTGTCTTCGACACTGTCAGAGATTTTCTCCAATATTGTTACTTTAAAATCGGTGAAAGCATTATTGTGTACCAGCATGGCGTGTCTAGAGACACTGGCCGGCATTTATGATTGTAGGTGTAAGTGAAAAATTTTGAAAAATTTTGTGCAGGTCACATTTTCAGAAATTTCTCTCTTCACACACACACCATAAAACTAAGCTAAGTCTGGGCTGGTGTAGTTTTAGAGACTTTTCAGTGGCTTTGCGCCTTTTTTGCGCCTTTTCACAAAAAGGCGCAGTTCATAAAACCCTTCCATATCATGTCTATTGCCCAAATCAGTGGATTGCAACTCAAAATCAGTAGAAATGTGTAAACCAAAAGGCACAAAAAAAAAGGTGAAAATAAACCCTGCTTGCGACTTTTTTGCGCCTTTTGTAGGCACAAAAACCAGTCTAAAAACAATGATAAATGTCGGCCACTATGTCTGACATAGTTATATAGTTATGGGTGATGTTATAGTGATGGTTATTCATCCTGCTTTTCAGCTGTTGTGTTGTGCTACCAATATATTGAAGGTTACATGTACATTAGAGGAGATAGATGATGTACGAGGATGTACAATCGGTCTTATCTCTGATGGGAAAGACTTCCCCTGTTGTTCTGCTTATGAAGGTTTTTGTTCCATTGTTAATATTGGGACATAATTTGCAGCTGCCCAAGTTGCATCTGTAGCATCCTTTTTCTGTTTTTCATTTTTCTTGTTCCATGTTTGGTTGTTTATTTTCTTCAGGCGACTGGGTCAGTGTTTGTGGCCCTTTCGTAGGCGGCTTGAATCAGCTTTTTAGGATATTTCTTCTCCGTTAGGCGTTCCTTTATGATTTAGCTTTGATCGATTAAGTCTTTTGTCTTCGAGCAGTTCCTACAGACTCTATTGTATTGTCTAGAGATGAACGAATCAAAGCTGATGAACCCAAATTCGTTAGGAATTTCATGAAAAATATGATTCTCAACGAATGCGAATATCGCTGCGCTTCGATTGCACAAATCACTTCATTAAACTCCATTTACTGCGGTCCAGGCTCCAGGGCATCTAAAATGGCAGATCCACATGTCAGCACATGGGGCAAGGAATGCTTGGAAGGCGGGAAGAGTAGTAGGCGGGATGACCCTGAATCACATGCAGGATGCAGCCTATCAGCAGCCAATCACCCCTGTGATGTCCCAGCCCTATATATTCAGCAGCCATTTTGCGGCTCGTCATTTCATTCATTACACTGCATACAGATAAGACAGACATTGCTGTGTGTGTGTGTTACACAGAAAAGCTTGTTGCAGCAGCGTTTCACCTCTTAGTCACCTCAGGCTTCTGTAGGACACAGAGCACAGTGTTTTTTGCACAGAAATTAATTCTTACTAAACCCCTCAGTCACTGTGAACAGCATTGCATTACAGAGAGGGGCAGAGAGCTGCGTGTTGCCTTAGCTGCAGAAACATATGGCGTCCGCATTAGTGTGAAAAGGAGGCAGGAAAGGATGCAGGCTTAAGGTGTAAACACATGATTCCAGATTAAAAAGTGAGAAGATGGACAGAGTATACTTACCCCAAGTAATTTCTGGGTTTGGTACTGTGGAGCTATGGGGTGGACAAGGCAGGGGTTAATATAATGCTTTAGTCATGGTCCTAGGTGAGGAGGTTTGCTCGCTTCTAGGGGAGGTAGATTACCTGGTTTAGGGGTCCTGTGTTCCTCTGTGCTGCTGCCAGTCTGAGGCAGCGTGCCGGGAGTGCGCGTATTTGGCAGGGAGCCTGCCAATACGTCACTACTGGTGTTTGTAGGCATGGAGATGGGTGACGCTGCGAGAGCGTGTATGCCATATGTGTGGGTGGCGCATGTTAGCGCTAGTCCCGGATAGGGAATCTGTTAGTGTGTAGATTGAGGGAGCGGTGATAAGTGTGATACCTGGTTCTCTATAGTGTGGAATGTATGGCAGATAGGGAATGGAAGGGGAGGACGGCATAATGGTCCAGTGAATGGGGAATAAATGTAGTACTGTTGTATGGAGTGAAGGGGTATAAAGGTGGTGGATCTATATACATTTGAATGGAGGATATGGAATGCAAATATGGGAAATGGTCTGGATGAATGTATGATGGAAAGGAAAGGGATGGGAGAGGGAATTGTGAGCATACATATACACAATGGTTTAAATACATGCATGTACACAGATGTATATGAAATAGAAGTAATGAATTGGAGTAAATGGTTTGGGTGACTAGAATGGAGACCAGAGGTGAATTTGAGAAAATGAAAAAATGATGATAAGGAACTTGGAAATGAACAAGAACAAAAAAAAAAAGAAAAAAAATTTGGAATGAAAATGAAAAAAATAATAAATAAAAAATAATAATAAAAAAATATCTAAAAATAAACATGATAGTAAAAAATGAAATGAATGTGGTAATAAATAAGTAAAGATGAAAATAAAAAATGCAAATAAATATGAGAATGAAACTAAAAGATAATAAAGATGAAAAAAGGAGAGAGTATGGAGATGAAGTTGATATTGATGGAAATAAAATACTAAGGAATGAGTATTGAAGGGTCAGACTGCCGGGAGGGTTGGAAAAATTGAAGAGCTGGAAAAATTGAATTAGAGTGTGGAGTGGGATAGGGAAAGGGGAGTGGAAAGGGGATGGGGGTAGAGGGTGGGGTATGGGATGGACATGAGATACCCTAGGCTGTGGGCATGACAAGATGATTTAAATCACAACAGAAGGTGGACTGGGATGGAAATAGTATTGGGTAGATAATGTAGGGGTGTATGCTGGATACATTGAGAATTAAAGTTCTATACATTCATTTAGTCCGTTGGGTTGGAGACAGTTCAATTTGAATATCCAGAAGACTTCTCTCCTGTTCAAAGTGGCCACTCTGTTCTGGGTGTCTGGATGAATTTGTTCGATCGGTAGGATGCGTATCTGTGAGAAGTCCTTGTTGTGTGATTCAGCTAGATGGCGAGAGACACTGTGTTTCAGAAATCCAATGGAACAATTGTGAAGGTGACCGTTTAGGCGTTTGCATAATGGTTGGGTAGTTCTTCCAATATACTGGAGTCTGCAACTGCATTTAATGAGATGAATTACATGTGAGGAGCCACAATTGAGGTGGGTTTTGATTGTAAAGGTAGTAGAGGTGGTTTTGGAGGTGAAGGTATTCACGTTGTGGCCGATGTTATTGCAGCAAAGACATTCCCTCTGGCCACATTTGTGTGAGCCTGGATTGAGGGGGTTAGTACGAACTGTTTGTTTGTCTTTGTTTATTTCTTCAGACGGCTGGGGGCCAATATGTTTATTAGTGTTTTGGCCCTTCTAAATGTGAAACCTGTTTTTTTGGGGATTATCTTTTTCAGTATAGGGTCTTGCATCAGGATATTCCAGTATTTTTGAAAAATTGGTTATAGGTGGTGATGAAATTGGTGGAGAATTATGTGGTGGTGCCTGAAGTACTTGCTGAAGTGGAAGGTGTTTCTTCATCTGTAGTCTGTTCATTGGATGGTAGAAGCGGTTGCGAGGTTCCAAAGATAGGCATCTTTTAAGAGAGGTGCGGGATAGTTTTTTTTGACAGAATCGTTTTTGGAGAGTCTTGGATTGATTCTTGTAATCTTCTGTGTTGGAGCAGTTTTTTCTGATCCTGCGGTATTGGCTAAAAGGTATATTCTTTAGCCATTTGTTGTAATGTGCACTTTTAAAATCAAGAAAACTGTTGGTATCAACGTCTTTAAAATGGGTGCATGTTGTAATGTTGTTTTTCTGGTGGTTTATTTGTAGATCGAGGAATACAATTGATTCAGGACTGATGTTAGGTGTGAATTCAGAGCCCCATTGGTTATTATTCAGATCCTGTATGAATTGTTCAGCTAGATGCAGACCTCCACTCAAGATGATGAAAAGATCATCTATGTATCTTTTATAATAGATGATATATGTTTTAAATTCAGTGGTGCCATTGATGTGGGTGGTTTCGAACCCTCCCATGAAGAGGTTTCAATAGGGGGGGGGGGGCTACACGGGTCGGTCCCCATAGCTATGCCCCGTTTTTGATGGTAGATGGAATCTTCATGGGAGAACACGTTGTGTGTTAAGATGAAATTGAGTCCGTTTAGAATGAAGTTGATCTGTTGATCTTCATATTTTTCTGTTTGGTGCAGGAATTTTGCAGTCTTGTTTAAACCGAGTTCATGTCTTATGTTTGAGTATAGTGAAGTGACATCCAAAGTGAGAAACAGGTATCCTGGTTGCCACTGGATATCCAACTAGCAGAATCTTTTAAGTAGGAAGGAAGAGTTATAATGATGTATTGTAAGAACAAATCAAGTTAATGAGATATTTGGCTTGTCAAAGATCCGATGCCCGAGATGATGGGTCTACCTGGTGGACAGTTGAGGTTCTTATGGACCTTGGGGAGGTGGTAAAAAAATGCCAGTTGTGGGGAAGGTATAGTGAGGAAGTTTTTCTTGTTTTTGTTGATTAATCTGGCTGGGTATGCTGCAGATATGAATTGGGTGTATTCCTTGAGGTAGGCTTCGGACGGATCTTCATAGTACCAATGCTACAATACTGACGCCATGATAACCTATGCACTACCACAATGACTCCACACCAGTATACAGAAATGCATTTTTATTTTTATTTGCATAATTCCATTTACATGGCAACTCTTTACTACAGCAACAAAGTACCCTATCGCATTTATGTGTTTTGTACTTCTTTTAATAGCGACAAACTATTCCATGCTGAACTGGGGTTTTCTTTTAATGCTCTTTTAATGCCTTATTTTTTCTTTCTATTGCAAACTATTTCTATTTTTATTATACCGCCATAAGGTGTTGTGCTCCTTACACCATGACATGTTTCTTCATATAGAACATACACTCGGTCTCAAAAAGTTTCGCCATCACTGGCCTAGATACTGTGAAAGTCAAGACAAAAGTGGCTGGTGTTTTACTAAAATACGTTTTTTAAGCGCACTGTAGCGCATTTTTGCCCTCATAAGTACATACCACATACGTACATCTAAGTAGTGCACTATTTTGTACCTGTTAATCTGTCAAGGGTATAGATACTGTAAAAGTCCAATCAAAAGGAATCACCGGCTAATGTTTTACTCCAATACGTTTTTTAAGCATACTGTATCGCTATTTTCTGCCCTCTTTGTTCCACAACAAATGGTCTGCTGGTTATACTAGTCTGTAGACGGTATAATACATACCCAGCAGTCCATTCCTAATAGTCTGTGAGAGAGTGCAATTTTGGGTTTATTATACAGCGACTGTGTGCTGCAGCACTGTTAAATTTGGTCCTTTGTACCCACACGCTGGGGCCTGGGACACTAAAACTTGGGAGTTAAAATTTCTATTTCAAAATCCTCAATTTCAAACTCTTAAATTTAAAAATCTTAAATTTCAATGGTCTCCTCATGCTTTAGCCACCTCCAGGCTGTGCAATTCATCCACTATATGGTCTCCTCATACTGATGCCATCTCCAGGTTCTGTCATTGTGCCACCATGTGACATGTAAATCCTTGTTAAATTTGGTCCTTTGTACCCACACGGCAGGGCCCGGGGCACTACAACTTGGGAGTTAAAATTTCAATTTTAAAATCCTCAATTTCAATTTCAAAACCTTAGATTTAAATATCCTAAATTTCAATGGTCTCCTAATTCTTCAGCCTACTCCAGGCTTTGCCATTCAGGCACTATATAGTCTCCTTATGCTTCATCCACGTCTAGGCTGTGCAATTCAGCCACTATAGGGTCTCCTCATGATGCAGCCACCTCCAGGCTGTGCCATTCAGCCAATATATGGTTTACTGATGCTGCTGGGCCTGGGCCTAAAAACCTTTATGGTAACACTAGCTACCATAAATCTTCAATTTAAATTTCAAAATTCATCTTTTAATCTTAGGGATTGTGAAGCCCTAGTGTATACTCATGCTGCTGCCAGCTCCAGGCTGTGCCATTCAGACACTATATGGTCTCCTCAAGTTTCAGCCAACTCCAGGCTGTACCATTCAGCCAATATATGGTTTACTGATGCTGCTGGGCCTGGGCCTAAAAAAAATTATGGTAGCACTAGCTACCATAAATCTTCGATTTCAATTTCAAAATTCATCTTTTAATCTTAGGGATTGTGAAGCCCTAGTGTCTACTATATGGTCTCCTCATGCTGCCACAAACTCCAGGCAGTCATTCAGTCACTATATGGTCTCCTCATACTGATGCCATCTCCAGGCTCTGTCATTGTGCCACCATGTGACATGTGAATCCTTGTTAAATTTGGTCCTTTGTACCCACACGCCGGGGCCCGGGGCACTAAAACTTGGGAGTTAAAATTTCAATTTCAAAATCCTCAATTTCAAAATCTTAAATTTAAATATCATAAATTTCAATGGTCTCCTAATGCTTCTGCCAACTCCAGGCTGTGCCATTCAGACACTATATGGTATCCTCATGCTTCAGCCACCTCCAGGCTGTGCCATTCTGCCACTATATAGTCTCCTCATGCTTGAGCCACCTCTAGGCTGTGCCATTCAGCCACTATAGGGTCTCCTCATGATGTAGCCACTTCCAGGCTGTGCCATTCAGCCAATATATGGTTTACTGATGCTGCTGGGCCTGGGCCTAAAAACTTTTATGGTAACACTAGCTACCATAAATCTTCAATATAAATTTCAAAATTCATCTTTTAATCTTAGGGATTGTGAAGCCCTAGTGTCTACTCATGCTGCTGCCAGCTCCAGGCTGTGTCATTCAGACACTACATGGTCTCTTCATGCTTCAGCCAACTCCAGGCTGTGCCATTCAGACACTATATGGTCTCCCCATGCTGCCACCTGGGGCACTAAAACGTGTGAGTTAAAATTTCAATTTAAAAATCCTCAATTTCAATTAAAAAATCTTAAATTTCTATTTCAAAATCTTAAATTTCAAGGGTCTCCTCATGCTTCAGCCACCTCCAGGCTGTGCCATTCTGCCACTATATAGTCTCCTCATGCTTCAGCCACCTCTAGGCTGTGCCATTCAGCCACTATAGGGTCTCCTCATGATTCAGCCACCTCCAGGCTGTGTCATTCAGCCAATACATGGTTTAGTGATGCATACTGGGCCTGGGCCTAAAAAATTTTATGGAAGCACTAGCTACTGTTACGTTATGTGCTCCAGCCGCATCCTATACCTGCTGCTGCCGACGGGGCTGGGATTCGCATTGCGGGACGTGCTCGCATGCGAATCCCAGCCCGTCGCTCACCTTGTGCTTCTCATGCCTCCGCCTCTCTGCCCCAGCGCACGTGTCCCTGTCCCCTAGGGTGCGTGTGCGCCAGAGCTTTAAGATTTAAAGGGCCAGTGCGCCCATTAGTGAAGTAACAGCTGTGGCTCATTGATAAATTCCTCCACCTACCACACTTCCCTGCCGGATCTTAGTTGCCCTAGAGCCTAAGAGAAAGCATTCCTGTGTATTTGCGGAGGGCTCTGGTGAAAACCAGCGGCACCTTAGACTCCACTCCCTGGTACAGTCCGAGTCATCTACCACACAGGTCCAGCGGATCCACTGCCATCTGTGTTCCAGTCTACCGAAACGTGAGTATTACAGCTGCCATAAATCTTCAATTTAATTCATCTTTTAATTCATCTTAATTCATCTTTTAATCAACTTTGAACGCCGCGTCTAAAAGGTTAATAGCGCGCGGCACCGCGATCAATGCCGCGCGCTATTAGCCACGGGTCGCGGCCGTTGTTAGAGGTCGGGCCCGACCCGCTATGACGCAGGGCCACGCCTTGGCTCCATGTTATAGATCGGGAGCGGACACATGATTTACCGGTACGTCATGTATCCTTAAGGGGTTAAGGAAAGTGGACATTCCAGATAACTTATATGTTGATTCACATATACAATTATGGTACGCCTTGGGGGGTGTATAGTTGTGGGGATGTTGTTTCGGTATATGAGGGGTTAATATTAACCCGATAGTTCATGACGCCAGGCTGAGGGCTAGTATGCTGAGGTAATTCTCCGGCCTATCGCCGCCCTTCCCAGTAACGATAGGTGCATGAAATGACTGAAGGTCCACAAAGAAGTTAAACTTGAATAACTTTACTTAAAGGGGTTGTGCGCTGCCCTGCAGTTCGGAGCTCCACTCACAGCATCCGGAAGTTCATTACTCTGAAAGCTGTGTGCGGGCTTCCGTGTTCGCAGCCGCCGGGCGTGACGTCACGCCCGGCCCCTTCGTGACGTCTCGCCCGCCCCCTCGTGACGTCACACTTTCGTTGAGGGGGCGGGCGAGACGTCACGAGGGGGCGGGCGAGATGTCACGAAGGGGCTGGGCGTGACGTCACGCCCGGCAGCTGTGAACATTGAAGCCCGCACACAGCGTTCGGAGTAATGAACACCCCTACCCTTCAATTCCCTGGTGGAACTTGATGGACGTATGTCTTTTTTCAACCGTACTAACTATGTAACTATGCAACTTCCGGACGCTGTGGGTGGAGCTCCGAACTGCAGGGCAGCGCACAACCCCTTTAAGTGCTTGCGGTAGATCCAATGCACAGTGACAGTCTTATATAAACAGTCTCTATATTGCTCAGTGACTGACAGTTGTTGCGGACCTTGAGTATTATTACAAGTCTCTGAATTTAGGATAATTATTGCAGATCCGTCCGGATTTAGGGGATAGATAAGGTCCGGTGATCTTGCAGAGTGCTTGGGATTGATACACTCACATTTCTGAATAGATTCAGCCGTTGCCGCAAGGCTCAGGCCTAACTCACTGCGATAATAGCTGCACAGATCCTTCTCTGTCAACAGCCCACGAGGAAAGAGAGAGAACAATGGCCACCGCTCCCTTATATGGGCAGGGGGCGGGGTGAATCTGATTGGTCCGAATACCTGTCATTCACTATTACACGGTATGATGGGATTACATACATCATAAGGACCTCCAAAGGTCCCAAAGCAGAAATACCATAGAGTTCACCTAGTCATGTGACGTGCAGGTAATTAATCATTTATTCACATGTATATCACTATATTTACATAAACCTTGAGTAAACTACTGATTTACTATATGGAATAGAGGTGACAAGGGCAGGCTATACAACCTGGACCCCTACGTCCTAGGGACTCTGGCTATGGGGACCCACAGACATATAGGTACCATATAGAATGCGGTACCGGGACACCACAAACCCCCTTACTTAAGATAAGTCGACCTCGACGTCTGTCCCCTAAGACAGAGGGACTAGGACTAGAAAAGGATGCTATAGAACAGGATGATCTACACATTTGCTGTACATCCTAAGTAAACACTGAACACATCTACTATCTCTGATACTCTTGCTAGTGTCTGGACTAGACAATAAAAATCTATGTAGACATTAGTGCTATCTAGACATTAATGCTATCTATACATTCACGAAGCTATTTATCCTTTAGTTTCCAGCTTCTAAGGCATTTTATTAAACCTATTATACACTTTAAAGCTTACTAGACAATTAGGCAGCCATCTGACATATAGTTTCTAGCTCCTAAGACATTTTTATTAGCTCTCTACACATTCTTGGAGGCTAAACTGAACATTAATATAACTCTCTGTACATGAGACTATCTATATATTAGTTCAGCTCTATATACCTTTAGCGTCAAGCTGACTAGACAATTTTATTATCTCACACATTTTATTTCTTTGCCAACAATAAGTTACCTGTAAGTACACATAAGGTTATACTGGCTAGCCGGAAGCTAGGTCACAGTAAGGGTGGCTGCTAGGGTCTATCGGCTACACGCTACTTATCCCTAGAGCACTTTCAAAAATAACCTAACTAGGTTATTCTCAGAATTACGTGTTTAATTCTGTATTGGCAAGAGCACCTACTGGCCAGACAGAGCATCTCACACACGCAATGAAAGAGAAGAGTGTACCTAACAGTGGCAGGAATTGGGTATCAATGTGCTACAATTCCTAAGTGTTTTCTTAAGTGAGACATACCGTATTTATCGGGGTATACCACGCACCGGTATATAACACGCACCCTCATTTTACCAAGGATATTTGGGTAAAAAAAGTTTTTTACCCAAATATCCATGGTAAAATGAGGGTGCGTGTGTGCGCGTGTATACCCCGATATACCCCCAGGAAAGGCAGGGGGAGAGAGGCCGTCGCTGCCCGCTTCTCTCCCCCTGCCTTTCCTGGGGTCTAGAGCCCTGCTGCCGGCCCTTCTCTCCCCCTGGCTATCGGCGCCGCTGCCCGTTCTGTCCCCCTGACTATCGGTGCCGGCGCCCCATTGCCGGCGCCGATAGCCAGGGGGAGAGAAGCGGCGCTGACAGCCAGGGGGAGAGAAGGGGCAGCGGCACCCATTGCCGGCGCCGCTGCCCCGTTGCCTCCCCCCATCCCCGGTGGCATAATTACCTGGGTCGGGTCCGCACTGCTGCAGGCCTCCGGCGCGTGTCCCCTGCGTCGTTTCTATGCGCTGCACGGCGCGGCGCATGACGTCAGTGCGCCGCGCCGTGCATAGCAACGACGCAGGGGACGCACGCCGGAGGCCTGCAGCAGCGCGGACCCGACCCAGGTAATTATGCCACCGGGGATGGGGGGAGGCAACGGGGCAGCGGCGCCGGCAATGGGTGCCGCTGCCCCTTCTCTCCCCCTGGCTGGCGGCGCCGCTTCTCTCCCCCTGGCTATTGGCGCCGGCAGTGGGGCGCCGGCACCGATAGTCAGGGGGACAGAACGGGCAGCGGCGCCGATAGCTAGGGGGAGAGAAGGGCCGGCAGCAGGGCTCTAGACCCCAGGGAAGGCAGGGGGAGAGAAGCGGGCAGCGACGGCCTCTCTCCCCCTGCCTTTCCTGGGTGTGTATCGGCGTATAACACGCACATAGACTTTAGGCTAAAAATTTTAGCCTAAAAAGTGCGTGTTATACGCCGATAAATACGGTACTTTGTTTTTGTGTATGTACTAGAAAAACTTGAAGTAGTACATTTAAGTTAGTAATCTAGGGTACTATGTGTACAAGTACTATTTTAAGGGGAATCCTCCCTACAATTTTTGTTGAGACAGGTGCTAGCGATGGGCGACAGCAATAATACTACCCTCGGAGAAGCCGAGGTGTCCCCTGTTGAGTTACCTACTAAAAACCTTTAGCATTTTATACATTTATCTGTAAAAGAATTAGTTATGTTTTTAGTGTTGAGTGTACACGTGCAGTACATCAATATTTTCTCTGTACAGCTCAAACTTACTTTTTATGTACATAGACATTAGACTATTTTCCTATGTACAAACCTTTACTTACTACTTATGTACACAGACATGAGGATACCTTCCTGTGTACATGAACCATATACATATTTACTATATACACTCCAACATGTTTCAGGTGCATTCACCCAATAAGTGCAACATTTAGCATAAGAGTTCTTATGAAGCTGCTGGTATATACATAAAACAGACGTGTAAGGATCAGCAGTCCACCTACACTAGGAGTCCAAAGAAAATATACAAATTGGGGTGTAAGGATCAGCTGTCCACCTACACTAGGAGTTCATAGGAAGGGAAAGGTAAACACGGCCTTACCACAAATCAGTCGGGTACAGTCCTTAATGAATCTCCTACAGGCTAGGAGTCTCTTGACTTAATAGTCAGGCACAAGCTTAGTGGTTACGTTGCTGAACTTTGAACTGGAACAAAACTTAGCACAGTCCTGCTAGGCACAATTCTTGAACTTGGTTGCTGTAAGACAAAATGGTTAGACAGAAAAACAATATGACATTACTTTAGAGTCTCTTTAGAAGATGTTCTTCTTTACTCTTGTAGTGCCTCTCTTGGTTCCCCTATATCTGCCAACATCAGGGGCAGGATTAGACTTAACATAGCTTTGCCACACCACATTGGTGAGGATGGAGTTGTGGAAGGCAGCTTGAGAAGGGGTTATAGGCTTACTAGCCAGGATCACAGTGGGGCAATAGGGCTTGAGTACCATCTCCAAACCAGGATGGACCCATGACTCTTTTGTTGGTACCCTGGAAGCAGGCAAACTCTCCAAGTCAGAAGAGGGCCTTGGTACATACGTTGGTACCTGTGCAGGAGGCAAACTCTCATTGCTCCGAGAGGGCCTAGGTACGGTCTTTGGTGCCCCCAATTTGGGCTTGCTTTCTTGAACTTGAGCAGGACTTGACTCTCAATGATCTGTAGAAAATGAAGAACTTGACTCTTTACTGTACATAGAAGATGATGAACTTGACTCTTTGCTGTACATAGAAGATGATGAACTTAACTGTTGAAGCTCCTCCTTGGGTGCGCTGGTGGAGGCTTTAGGAGCAGACCTTGTCGGCCTCAAGTTGAAGGGATCGGACTCCCAATCCGTTGACGGGAAATATTTGAAAGGAAGCTGTGTTGGGGCTGTCGGTCTAGTGAGCGCTGCAGCCCATTCTCCACGAAGGCTCTGGACGGGGTGTACTTCACAATTTCACCCACCTCCAAGGTGTAGAACTTCTTATGGAGATATGGCCTTTGCACTGCTCGCCGGTTTACGAGGATGGTTTGCCCAGTGTGGCAGTCAAGGAGTGTCCCATAACCTGTGACCTTGTCGAACTTTGCCACAGTTGCTCTTCTTCTTTCTAATGGCTCCTCCCCTTCTCGGGGGTGATCACATTTACGGATGTACAATGCCTCCATTGCTTTGGTATTTTCTTGATACCGCACTTTTTCTTCATAAGGCAAATGCACGTGCTTGGGGGCATAGTGTTCTTTGTATCGGGCCTTTAACTTTTCCATCAATTCGGCCAGCTCGGCTTCTTGATGGGCCCTTTCTCTTTCTGCAGTTGGGATTGGTGGGAGTGGCTTCCCAGGTAAAGGTTGAAGTACTCTGTGCATGTACTCGATCAGCTCCGGCTCATCTCCGAACACCCATTGCGGCAACTTTGGTGAGCACAGTCGTGCACTTGGCAAGCTTGATCGAGGAATGACCTCAGGGCTAGAGGAGGAAGAATAGGCCGCCTCTGGCGGGGTACTCACAGCAGACTCCTCCGACGGGATATCGGCCCACGAGCCCCAGGTTCTGTGCTGAGGGAACAATCTCACCAGTGATGCACCTCCAGGTGTCCCTGCGCTTTCTGCTGGAGGTGTTTCTGGCCAATCGTCGTCATCATCAGGCAGTGGGGGAAGATTGCAGGCCCCCTCTTCGTCTAATGACAACCGCTGCAGACGGTCAGCAAGCTCTTGAAAAAGTTGGGCTGCGACTGCCACAACTTTCCGTGTTTCTGGCGCCATTTTGCTAACTTCACCATGTGGAACGCTGCTCTCCGCCATGTCTGTACTCTCCGGCTCTCTGTGAAGACTGAAGAGGTCGCTCTGCGTGGCGTCTTTTACAGTGGGCTTCTTCAAAATGGCGCAGGGTAGGAAGGACACTGTCGGTGCAGCCCCGACTTCCGGTCCCTCCAGAAATGACTCCTGTACTTCTGAATTCCCTTTTGGCTGCGACACAGCAACTTGGTGGCCATGCCCAGGGGATGGGCGTGGCGCAGCACGGGCTTTCTTCGCGCGCTTTTCCGGCAGCAGTTCGGCTCCGCCTGTGCCGACCGGACCAACAGATCGCAGCATGAACTCATTGCGCAGTTTACACATCTTAGTTGTAACAGAATTTTCGCCTCCCCCCTTACTTTTCTCTTGGCCCACTTGTATGGTGCACCACAAGCACCATTGTCACGATGCCGGCTGGCAGGAGGTGGATCCTCTGTGCCAGAGAGGGATTGGCGTGGACCGTGCTAGTGGACCGGTTCTAAGTCACTACTGGTGTTCACCAGAGCCCGCCGCAAAGCCGGATGGTCTTGCTGCGGCGGTAGTGACCAGGTCGTATCCACTAGCAACGGCTCAACCTCTCTGACTGCTGAAGATAGGCGCGGTACAAGGGAGTAGACAGAAGCAAGGTCGGACGTAGCAGAAGGTTGGGGCAGGCAGCAAGGATCGTAGTCAGGGGCAACGGCAGGAGGTCTGGAACACAGGCTAAGAACACACAAGGGAACGCTTTCACTGGCACAATGGCAACAAGATCCGGCAGGGGAGTGCAGGGGCAGAGATCAGATATAGTCTGGGAGCAGGTGGAAGCCAATTAAGCTAATTGGGCCAGGCACCAATCATTGGTGCACTGGCCCTTTAAATCTCAGAGAGCTGGCGCGCGCGCGCCCTAGAGAGCGGAGCCGCGCGCGCCAGCACATGACAGCAGGGGACCGGGACGGGTAGGTGACCTGGGATGCGACTCGCGAGCGGGCGCGTCCCGCTGTGCGAATCGCATCCCCGACGGCCATGACAGTGCAGCGCTCCCGGTCAGCGGGACTGACCGGGGCGCTGCGGAGGGAGAGGCGCCGTGAGCGCTCCGGGGAGGAGCGGGGACCCGGAGCGCTAGGCGTAACAGTACCCCCCCCCTTAGGTCTCCCCTTTTCTTTGTCCGGTAACTGCCTCCCCTGGGATGAGGACACCGGGAAAGAATGGAGGGTTTCCTCAACGGCAGGCAGTACAGCAGGAATGGGAATGGGGAGGGAGGGCAGAGGGCGAAGCCTGGCACGGGGCAGTGTGACACCAGGACGGGGGCCATGAGGAGGCACTGAGGCTTGCCTGACGGGACTGGGAGGGGGGGAGAGGCACTTCCCATGGCAGGCAGAGTCCCAGTTCTTGATCTCTCCTGTGGACCAATCAAGGGTTGGGGAATGGCGTTGAAGCCATGGTAGTCCAAGGAGAATTTCGGAAGTGCAATTGGAGAGGACCAAAAACTAAATTTTTTCGTGATGAGGTCCGATGCACATTAGGAGGGGCTCCGTGCGGTAACGCACGGTGCAATCCAACCTGACTCCGTTGACCGCGGAAATGTAGAGTGGCTTGACGAGACGGGTCACCGGGATGCGGAATTTATTCACCAAGGAATCCCGAATAAAATTCCCAGAGGCACCAGAGTCCAAGCAGGCCACGGCTGAGAGGGAGGAGTTGGCTGAAGGAGAAATCCGCACGGGCACCGTGAGACGTGGAGAAGCCGACTTTGAATCAAGAGACGCCACACCCACGAGAGCTGGGTGCGAGCGTGCGTTTCCCAGACGTGGAGGACGGATAGGGCAATCCACCAAGAAATGTTCGGTACTGGCACAGTACAGACAAAGATTTTCTTCCTTACGGCGATTCCTCTCCTCCTGGGTCAGGCGAGACCGATCCACTTGCATGGCCTCCTCGGCATGAGGCCTAGGCGTAGATTGCAACGGAGACTGTGGGAGAGGTGCCCAGAGATCAAAGTCTTTTTCCTGGCGGAGTTCTTGATGTCTCTCAGAAAAACGCATGTCAATGCGAGTGGCTAGATGAATGAGTTCATGCAGGTTAGCAGGAATTTCTTGTGCGGCCAGAACATCTTTAATGTTGCTGGATAGGCCTTTTTTAAAGGTCGCGCAGAGGGCCTCATTATTCCAGGATAGTTCAGAAGCAAGAGTACGGAATTGTATGGCGTACTCGCCAACGGAAGAATTACCCTGGACCAGGTTCAGCAGGGCAGTCTCAGCAGAAGAGGCTCGGGCAGGTTCCTCAAAGACACTTCGAATTTCCGAGAAGAAGGAGTGTACAGAGGCAGTGACGGGGTCATTGCGGTCCCAGAGCGGTGTGGCCCATGACAGAGCTTTCCCAGACAGAAGACTGACTACGAAAGCCACCTTAGACCTTTCAGTAGGAAACTGGTCCGACATCATCTCCAAGTGCAGGGAACATTGTGAAAGAAAGCCACGGCAAAACTTAGAGTCCCCATCAAATTTGTCCGGCAGGGACAAGCGGAGGCGAGGAGTGGCCACTCGCTGCGGAAGAGGTGCAGGAGCTGGCGGAGGAGAAGGTTGTTGCTGCTGTAGCTGAGACTGAAATTGCTGTAGCTGAGACTGAAGCTGCTGTAGCTGCGACTGAAGTTGCTGAGTCATGGTGGTCAAGTACGACAGCTGGTGCTCTTGTTGGGCGATCAGTCGAGCTTGTTGGGCGACCAGCGTAGTGAGGTCGGCGACAACTGGCAGAGGAACTTCAGCGGGATCCATGGCCGGATCTACTGTCACGATGCCGGCTGGCGGAAGGTGGATCCTCTTTGCCAGAGAGGGATTGGCGTGGACCGTGCTAGTGGACCGGTTCTAAGCTGCTACTGGTTTTCACCAGAGCCCGCCGCAAAGCGGGATGGTCTTGCAGCGGCGGTAGCAACCAGGTCGTATCCACTAGCAACGGCTCAACCTCTCTGACTGCTGAAGAAAGGCGCGGTACAAGGGAGTAGACAGAAGCAAGGTCGGACGTAGCAGAAGGTCGGGGCAGGCAGCAAGGATCGTAGTCAGGGGCAACGGCAGGAGGTCTGGAACACAGGCTAAGAACACACAAGGGAACGCTTTCACTGGCACAATGGCAACAAGATCCGGCAGGGGAGTGCAGGGGCAGAGATCAGATATAGTCTGGGAGCAGGTGGAAGCCAATTAAGCTAATTGGGCCAGGCACCAATCATTGGTGCACTGGCCCTTTAAATCTCAGAGAGCTGGCGCGCGCGCGCCCTAGAGAGCGGAGCCGCGCGCGCCAGCACATGACAGCAGGGGACCGGGACGGGTAGGTGACCTGGGATGCGACTCGCGAGCGGGCGCGTCCCGCTGTGCGAATCGCATCCCCGACGGCCATGACAGTGCAGCGCTCCCGGTCAGCGGGACTGACCGGGGCGCTGCGGAGGGAGAGGCGCCGTGAGCGCTCCGGGGAGGAGCGGGGACCCGGAGCGCTAGGCGTAACAACCATTCCTGTACACAGCAACAAGGTTTACAGCACATGAATAAAGTTCTTTTCTGGGGGGGAGTACACTTTCACTAATGGCGACTGTAGTAGGCACACACCCGTATCCTCTTCGTGCAACGCCAAAAAGGCTTTGTGGTACGCCTTAGGGGGCTTATAGTAGTGGAGATGTTGTTTTTGCATATGAGAGGTTAATATTAACCAGATAGTTCATGACGCCAGGCTGAGGGCTAGTATGCTGAGGTAATTCTCCGGCCTATCGCCGCCCTTCCCAGTAACGATAGGTGCATGGAATGACTGAAGGTTCAGAAGGAAGTTGAACTTGAACTTGAATAACTTTACTTAAGTGCTTGCAGTAGATCCAATGCACAGTGACAGTCTTATATAAACAGTCTCTATATTGTTCAGTTACTGACAGTTGTTGCGGACCTTGAGTATTATTACAAGTCTCTGAATTTAGGATAATTATTGCAGATCCGTCCGGGTTTAGGAGATAGATAAGGTCTTGCAGAGTGCTTGGGATTGATACACTCACGATTCTGAATAGATTCAGCCGTTGCCGCAAGGCTCAGGCCTGACTCACTGCGATAATAGCTGTGCAGATCCTTCTCTGTCAAAAGCCCATGAGGAAAGAGAGAGAACAATGGCCGCCGCTCCCTTATATGGGCAGGGAGCGGGGTGAATCTGATTGGTCTGAATACCTGTCATTCACTGTTACACGGTATGATGGGATTACATACCTCATAAGGACCTCCAAAGGTCCCAAAGCAGAAATACCATAGAGTTCACCTAGTCATGTGACCCGCAGGTCCTGGTACGCTACGCGCAGGTAATTAACCATTTATTTACATGTATATATCACTATATTTACATAAACCTTGAGTAAACTACTGATTTACTATATGGAATAGAGGTGACAAGGGCAGACTATACAGTGGCGTTGCTAGGGTTGGTGTCACCCGGTGCGGTAGAAAATGGTGTCACCCCCATACCTACCCCCTCCCCCCAGTAAGTTTTTAGCCTGTTGTGACAGACACCACTGTTGTAGCGCATTGTGAGAAATTCCAGTATAATAATCAGATATACCAGTTGCCACAGAATAGGAAAGTGTTAAAGAAGTTTTCACCATTGAAATATACAGCTCCCATAATTACTTAAAGGGGTACTCCACTGGAAAACATTTACTTTTATATCAACTGGTGCCAGAAAGTTAAACAGATTTTTAAATTACTTCTATTTAAAATCTTAATCCTTACAGTACTTATCAGCTGCTGTATGCTCCACAGGAAGTTGTGTAGTTCTTTCCAGTCTGACCACAGTGCTATTTGCTGACACCTCTGTCCATGTCAGGAACTGTCCAGAGCAGGATAGGTTTGCTATGGGAATTTGCTCTTACTATGGACAGTTCTTGACATGGACAGAGGTGTCAGCACAGAGCACTGTGGTCAGACAGAAAAGAAATTAAAAAAGAAAATAACTTCCTGTGAATCGCTTATACAGCAGCTAATAAGTACTGGAAGGATTAAGATTTTTAAATAGAAGTAATTTACAAATCTGTTTAACTTTGTAGCACCAATTGATAAAAAAAATGTTTTCCAGTAGAGTACCCCTTTGAGCAGTGGTGAGGTTATGCTGGGAGTTGTAGTTTCACTGACCTAACTGTAGAACTGACAAGCGACTACAGCTCTGATAGGACATAGAGAGGAGAATGTAGAATGGAATCAGTGACTACAGGTGACGTCTTCTCTATAGTGAGGAGATTGTACAATGATATCAGTGATTACAGGTGACGTCTTCTCTATAGTGAGGATAATACACAATGATATCAGTGACTACAGGTGACGTCTTCTCTATAGTGAGGAGAAAACACAATGATATCAGTGACTACAGGTGACGTCTTCTCTATAGAGAGGAGAATACATGATGATATCAGTGACTACAGGTGACGTCTTCTCTATAGTGAGGAGAATACACAATGATATCAGTGATTACAGGTGACGTCTTCTCTATAGTGAGGAGAATGTACAATGATATCAGTGATTACAGGTGACGTCTTCTCTATAGTGAGGAGAATACACAATGATATCAGTGACTACAGGTGACGTCTTCTCTATAGTGAGGAGAATACACAATGATATCAGTGACTACAGGTGACGTCTTCTCTATAGTAAGGAGAATACACAATGATATCAGTGACTACAGGTGACGTCTTCTCTATAGTAAGGAGAATACACAATGATATCAGTGACTACAGGTGATGTCTTCTCTATAGTGAGGAGAATACACAATGATATCAGTGATTACAGGTGACGTCTTCTCTATAGTGAGGAGTATACACAATGATATCAGTGATTACAGGTGACATCTTCTCTATAGTCTTCCCTTATCTAATTCCGATGGTACATACCGCTGGGACTTGTTCCAGCTAAAACTTCTCTCTGCAGAATGTGACGCCCAGACGTCTCCTCACTATGTCAGCGCATTCTCATCCTCTATATGAAAACAATTATTATTATAAACCTGACAGACACTGTATCCTCTAAATATAATACTACTATACACTACACTCTTTGATTATAAACCTTCCATACACCGTACCCACTGAATATAATACTACCACACACTGTACATTCTGAATATAATACCAACACATACTGTACCCTCTGAATATAAATCTGCCACATACTGTACCCCTGAATATAATACCGCCACACACTGTACCCACTGAATATAATACTACCACATACTGTACCCTCTGAATATAATACTACCACAAACTGCGCCCTCTGAATATAAATCTGCCACATACTGTACCCTTTGAATATAAATCTGCCACATACTGTACCCTCTGAATATAAATCTGCCACATACTGTACCCTTTGAATATAAATCTGCCACATACTGTACCCTCGGAATATAAATCTGCCACATATTGTACCCTCTGAATATAAATCTGCCACATACTGTACCCCTGAATATAAATCTGCCACATACTGTACCCCTGAATATAATACCGCCACATACTGTACCCCTGAATATAAATCTGCCACATACTGTACCCCTGAATATAATACCGCCACATACTGTACCCTCTGAATATAATACTACCACCCACTGCGCCCTCTGAAAATAATACTTAGAGATGAGCAAACTACAGTAAATTCAGCTCGTCACAAACTTCTCTGCTCGGCAGTTGATAACTTTTCCTGCATAAATTAGTTCAGCTTTCAGGTGCTCCGGTGGGCTGGTAAAGGTGGATACAGCCCTAGGAGACTCTTTCCTTGGACTGTATCCACCTTTTCCAGCCCACCGGAGCACCTGAAGGCTGAACTAATTTACGCAGGATAAGTCATCAACTGCCGAGCCGAGAAGTTCGTGACGAATCAAATTTACTGTAAGTTCGCTCATCTCTAATAATACTACCACGCACTGTACCCTCTGAATATAATACTACCACCCACAGCGCCCTCTGAATATAACGTTGCCATACAGTGCACCCTCTGAATATAATACCACAACCGCAGTAACACCCCTCAACATCCGTTAGCTGATGCTATTACCACGGGAGGGTTTTTTTGGTGGTGTTGCTAGTGGATGATGGGGGTGCTACTACTGGGGGGGTGTTGCTGGAGGATGATGAGGGTGCTACTGGCCATCCCCCCTGGCAGTATCACCCCCATCATCCATCGGCAGGATCATCCTCCTGATGGAGGTGCTGCTGGGGGGGGGTGTTGCTGGTGGATGATGAGGGTGCTATTGCCAGGGGGGGGAGCATTAGGTAGGCAGAAGTTCCCCCACATTAGGTAGGTCGCAGTTTCCCCACACTAGGTAGCATCTATTCCCCACATTAGGCAGCATAGATTCCCCACATTTGGTACCAGTTCCCCCACATTAGGTAGGTACCAGTTACCCCACGCTGGTTATAGCCCCCCCCCCCCCCCCCCACACACACACACACACACACACACAAAAAACACATACAACACAGAGAGACAAACACAGTCACACACACACAGAGTCACATACACACACACAGTCACATACACACACAGTCACTTGCACACACAGTCACATACACACAGTTACATACACACAGTCACACACACAAATAGAGACAGACAGAGAGACAGACACACACACTCACCCATCCAGCGCAGCACTCCTTCTCACCGGGCGCCGTGCGAGTGACGTAACTGACGTCCTCCTGCGCGGCCATGCGGTGTGACGTCAGGCCGGCGCAGACGTGGGAGCGGAGGCCGGGCACAGTGCTGGTGAAGGTGAGGGGGTGTGATGAGGGACGGGCGCACAGTGAAGGTGAAAGAGGGGGGTTGCTGATGGACGGGCGCACCGCACACACAGCGCAGGGGGGAGGGGTGCTGACAGATGGGAGGCCGGTCGGGCACAGATGGGGGGGGGGGTCTGTGTAGCTGGGGAGGGGGGTGCTGCTGAGCGTCTTGGTGTCACCCCATTAGGTTGATGTCACCCGGTGCGGGCCGCACCCCCCGCACCCGGGTCGCAACGCCACTGAGACTATATAACGTGGACCCCTACGTCCTAGGGACTCTGGCTATGGGGACCCACAGACATATAGGTACCGTATAGGATGTGGTACCGGGACACCACACAATATATCTAGTTTGTGTTTGCATCATAAAGTTGACATGTTTTTACTTTTTGAAGACATTAGAGGGCTTTTTAGTTTAGCAGCAATTTTCCAGTTTTTTATGAAAATTTCAAAATCGGAATTATTCAGGGACCAGTTCAGTTTCAAAGTGAATTTGAGGGTCTTCATGTTAGAAATACCCTATAATGGACCCCATTAGGAAAACTGCACCCCTTAAAGTATTCAAAATGATATTTACAAAGTTTGTTAACCCTTTAGGTGTTTCACAGGAATAGCAGCAAAGTGGAGGAGAAAATTCAAAATCTTTATTTTTTACACTAACATGTTATCGTAGACCCATTTTTTTTTTCATTTTTACAAGGGGTAATAGGTAAAAACGCCCCCCAAAATTTGTAACCCTATTTCTCTCGAGTAAGGAAATACCTCATATGTGGATGTAAAGTGTTCTGCGGGCACAGTAGAGGGCTCAGAAGGGAAGGAGTGACAAAGGGATTTTTGAAAGCGAATTTTGCTGAAATTGTTCTTGGGGGGCATGTCTCATATAGGAAGCCCCCATGGTGCCAGAACAGCAAAAAAAAAAAAAAAAAAACACCACATAGCACACTATTTGGGAAACTACACCCCCTAAGGAATGTAACAAGGGGTATAGTGAGCCTTAAAGGGGTATTCCAGGCCAAAACTTTTTTTTATACATCAACTGGCTCCGGAAAGTTAAACAGATTTGTAAATTACTTCTGTTAAAAAAATGTTAATCCTTCCAATAGTTATTAGCTTCTGAAGTTGAGTTGTTGTTTTCTGTCTAACTAATCTCTGATGACTCATGTCCCGGGAGCTGTGCAGTTCCTATGGGGATATTCTCCCATCCTGCACAGCTCCCGGGACGTGACATCATCATTGAGCAGTTAGATAGGAAACTTCAGAAGCTAATAACTACTGGAAGGATTAAGATTTTTTAATAGAAGTGATTTACAAATCTGTTTAACTTTCCGGAGCCAGTTGATATATATATATATATATATATATATATATATATATATATATAAAAGGTTTTGCCTGGATTACCCCTTTAACACCCCACAGGTGATTGACGAATTTTCGCTAAAGTTGGACGTGAGAATGAAAAATTTAAATTTTTTTACTAAAATGCTGGTGTTACCCCAAATTTTTTATTTTTTACATGGGGTAATAGGAGAAAAAGCCTCCCAAAATTTGTAATACAATTTCTTTTGAGTATGGAAATACCCCATATGTGGATGTAAAGGGCTCCGTGGGCAAACTACGATACTGAAGAAGAAGAAGAGAAGGAGCACCATTGGGCTTTTGGAGAGAGAATTTGGCTGGAATTGAAGGCCATGTGCGTTTACAAAGCCCCCATGTTGCCAGAACCGTGGACACCCCGCCCCCCCACCACCACCACATGTGTTGTGTTAAGGCTCACTATACTCCTTGTTACGCTCCATGAGGGGTGAAGTTTCCAAAATGGGGTCACATGTGGGTGATTTTTTTTGTGTTTATGTCAGAACCGCTGTTACTCAGCCACCCCTGTATTTAGACCTCAAATGTACATAGTGCGCTCTCACTCCTGAGCCATGTTGTGCGCCCGCACATCACTTTACACCAACATATGGGGTATTTCCGTACTCAGGAGAAATTGCATTATAAATTACATTTTTTTTCCCCTTTTACCTGAAAAGTATGGAGCAACACCAGCATGTTAGTGTAATTTTTTTTTTTTTTTTTTTACCCTAACATGCTGGTGTAGACCCCAACTTTACCTTTTCATACGGGGTAAAAGGAGAAAAAGCCCCCCAAAATTTGTTAGGCAATTTCTCCGGAGAACGGAGATACCCCATATGTGGCCCTAAACTGTTGCCTTGAAATACGAAGTTAGAGAGCGCCATGCGCATTTGAGGCCTAAATTAGGGATTTGCATAGGGATGGACACAGCAGTGTTCCCCAAACAGGGTGTTTCCAGCTGTTGCAATAGTCCCAGAATGCCTGGACAGTCAATAGCTGTCCAGCAATGTTGGGAGTTATTTTGCAACAGTTGGAGGCTCTGTTTTGGAAACACTGCCGCATGAGACGTTTTTAATTTTTATTGGGGGGGACATCATATGGAATTTTATGTGCAAAATTTAAAGCGTTATGATTTTTAGAAGGTGATGAAGAAAAAATGAAAATGCAAAAACGGAAAAACGCTGAGTCATTAACCTGTTGGGGACGAAGGGCGTATGCATACGCCCTTGCGTCCTAGTACTTAAGGACGAAGGGCGTATCCATACGCCCGTGGGAATTTCAGTCCCCGCCGCGCGCCGGGCGGGGACCGGATCGGGGTGCCTGCTGATATCTATCAGCAGGCACCCCGTGCAAATGCCCAGGGGGGTCATTAGACCCCCCCATGTTGGCGATCGGCACAAATCGCAAGTGAATTCACACATGCGATTTGCGCCGATTCCGGGTCATTACGGATCTATGGTGACCCGGGGACCCGGAATATAAGGGGGACCGGGTTTTCTAAGACACCCACGATCCCCCTGAAGCGATAGGAGTGAGGTGGCAGGGGTGCCACCTCTCCTATCCCTGCTATTGGTGGTCTAGGCGCGAGCACCAATAGCAGATCGGGGGCGGGGGGGCTTTACTTTCGTTTTCCCCGTCCTGCCCACCCACAATAGGCGGGCCAGAATGGGGAAAACGAAGAGGGCCGGGCGCCGACGTCCACTTACCCATCCGGAGGCTGCGGGTGACGGGGATCGGCGGGCGGCGACGGAGATCTGCGGGCGGCGTGAGGAAGAGGACGGCTCCCTGGATGCGACGGAAGCCGGTGAGTAGTTGCCTAGAAACATCTAGAGGGCTACAGTCTGAGACCACTATAGTGGTCTCTAGACTGTAGCCCTCCAGATGTTGCAAAACTACAACTCCCAGCATGCTCAGACAGCTGTTTGCTGTGTGGGCATGCTGAGATTTGTAGTTTTGCAACAGCTGGAGGTCTACAGTTTAGAGACCACTGCACAGTGATCTCTATACTGCCCTCTAGATCTTGCAAAACTACAACTCCTAGCATGCCCACACAGCTGTTTGCTGTCTGGGTATGCTGGGATTTGTAGTTTTGCAACATCTGGAGGTCCAAAGTTTGGAGATCACTGTTCAGTGGTCTCTAAATTGTACCACTCCAGATGTTGCAAAACTGCAAATCGCAGCATGACCACACAGCAAACAGCTGTCTCGGCATGCTGGGAGTTGTAGTTGCGTACCTCCAGCTGTTGCATAACTACATCTCCCAGCATGCCCTTCTGTGATCAGTACATGCTGGGAATTGTAGTTTTGCAACAGCTGGAGGCACACTGGTTGGAAAATACTGAGTTAGGTAACAGAACCTAACTGAAGGTTTTCCAACCAGTGTGCCTCCAGCTGTTGCAAAACTACATCTCCCAACATGCACGATCTGTCAGTACATGCTGGGAGTTGTAGTTTTGCAACAGCTGGAGGCACACTGGTTGGAAAATACTGAGTTAGGTAACAGAACCTAACTGAAGGTTTTCCAACCAGTGTGCCTCCAGCTGTTGCAAAACTACAACTCCCAGCATGTACTGACTGACCGTGCATGCTGGGAGTTGTAGTTTTGCAACAGCTGGTTGCACACTGGTTGGAAAATACTGAGTTAGGTAACAGAACCTAACTGAAGGTTTTCCAACCAGTGTGCCTCCAGCTGTTGCAAAACTACAACTCCCAGCATGCACGGTCTTTCAGTACATGCTGGGAGTTGTAGTTTTGAAACAGCTGGAGGTTTGCCCCCCCCATGTGAACGTACAGGGTACATTCACATAGGCGGGCTTACAGTAAGTTTCCTTCTTCAAGTATGAGCTGCGGCAAATTTTTCGCCGCAGCGCAAATTCCTAGCGGGAAACTCACCGTAACCCGCCAGTGTGAATGTACCCTAAAAACACTACACTACACTAAAACATAATAAAGAGTAAAACACAACATAAACACCCCCTTACACTGTCCCCCCCCCCCCCCCAATAAAAATGAAAAACGTATTGTACGGCAGTGTTTCCAAAAGGGAGCCTCCAGCTGTTGCAAAACAAAAACTCCACGCATTTCTGGACAGCCACTGACTGTCCAGGCATGCTGGAAGTTTAGCATCAGCTGGAGGCACCCTGTTCGGGAATCACTGGCGTAGAATACCCCTATGTCCACCCCTATGCAATTCCTAATTTAGTCCCAAATGCGCATGGAGCTCTCTCACTTCGGAGCCCTGTTACAGCGGTTCTGACATAAACCCAAAAAAATAAATACCCACATGTGACCCCATTTTGGAAACTACACCCCTCACGTAATGTAATAAGGGGTACCGTGAGCATTTACGCCCCACAGGTGTCTGACAGATTTTTGGAACAGTGGTCAGTGAAAATGAAAAATGTAATTTTTTTGTTTGCACAGCCCACTGTTCCAAAGATCTGTCAGACACTTGTGGGGCATAAATGCTCACGGTACCCCTTATTACATTACATGAGGGGTGTAGTTTCCAAAATGGGGTCACATATGGGGGGTCCACTGTTCTGGCACCACTGGGGGCTTTGTAAATGCACATGGCCCCCGACTTCCATTCCAAACAAATTATCTCTCTAAAAGCTCAATGGCGCTCCTTCTCTTCTGAGCATTGTAGTTTGCTTGCAGTGCACTTGACGTCCAAACATGGGGTATTTCCATACTCAGAAGAAATGGGGTTACAAATTTTGGGGGGCATTTTTTCCTATTACCCCTTGTAAAAAAGTAAAATTTTGGGAAAAACCAGCATTTTAGTGAAAAAATGTTTTTTTTCATTTACGCATCCGACTTTAACAAAAAGTAATAATAGTGGGCGATGTGGGGGGGTTTGCTGTCCTGGCACCATAGGGGCTTCCTAAATGTGACATGCCCCCAAAAACCATTTCAGAAAAACTCACTCTCCAAAATCCCATTGTTGCTCCTTCCTTTCTGAGCCCTCTACTGCGCCCGCCGAACACTTGACATACACATATGAGGTATTTTCTTACTTTTTTCCTTTTACCCCTTGTAAAAATTCAAAAACTGGGTTTACAAGACCATGCGAGTGTAAAAAACGAAGATTTTGAATTTTCTCCTTCACTTTGCTGCTATTCCTGTGAAACACCTAAAGGGTTAACACACTTACTGAATGTCATTTTGAATACTTTGAGGGGTGCAGTTTTTATAATGGGGTCATTTGTGGGGTATTTCTAACCAGAAGGCCCTTCAAATCCACTTCAAACCTAAACTGGTCCCTGAAAAATTCCAATTTTGAAAATTTAGCCAAAAAGTGGAAAATTGCTGCTGAACTTTGAAGCCCTCTGATGTCTACCAAAAGTAAAAACATGTCAACTTTATGATGGAAACATAAAGTAGACATATTGTATATGTGAATCAAAATATTATTTATTTGGAATGTCTATTTTCCTTACAAGCAGAGAGCTTCAAAGTTAGAAAAATGCAAAATTTTCAAATTTTTCATCAAATGTTTTAATTTTTCACCAAGAAATGATGCAAGTATCGACGAAAATTTACCACTAACATAAAGTAGAATATGTCACGAAAAAACTATCTCGGAATCAAATTTATAAGTAAAAGCATCCCAGAGTTATTAATGCTTAAAGTGACAGTGGTCAGATTTGCAAAAAATGCTCCCGTCCTTAGGGTCATAATGGGCCCAGTCCCCAAGGGGTTAAGGGGTTAATACCCATTTGTTATGTCCTTTGCACGAACATTATGTATATTAAACATGAGGGATTTTAATGCACTATGTTTGTAATGGAGTTTACTTGCTGTGTGGGAGTGTTCTGTTAATTTCCACATGAATGGATCACACCTGTGATAACAGTTCCCTCCCCCATAACAGCATTCCAAAAAAAGAGACTGTCAGAACGATTAAGAACACTGAGACAATCGACGCATCACTGCTGTCCTGGTCCATGTGTGTCGCTGTTCTGAAATAAATTTACCTGCATGTGAACTACTGCGCTGGATAATTTCTTTCTTCAATATTTCCTCCAGTGTTGTCCACACTGATCCGTGACGCGCGAGGCGAACTGGGGTGAGCTGGATCTTGCAGTTTTGTAACCCCCTGTGTTAGTATGATAAATATGTAGCATATGTAGCACAGGGAAAACATCTAATCTATGATCCAGTATGGTGTATATGGTAGTTTACATTTTTCTGTTGCATTTACTAACATGATTATCTTGATAATTAGATAATTATTTACTATAAACAATATAAACAAAAATGCTCTACCTCACTATATTCTGACACTGTTAACTTTTGTTATTTTTCTATCTATGGGACTGAGAGCCCGATTTCTGCAGGGTGAACTGTACTATTTTTGGGTATGTAGAAGTTTTTATAAATTTTATATCACATATTTTTGAAAAGAGACTTTATTAAAAACAAAAATTGTCTCTTTTTTTTTTACAAAATTTACTGTGTAGGCTAAATAACATAATATTTAACTAGTTCATTTTTTCTTTATACAGTTTAAAAAAAATGTATTACTTTTTTATTAGTTTACTAGTCCTTCAACAGGACTTTAACAGGTTATCACTTGATTTCATGCACAATACAGTAATTCTGGCCGATGTTACTTTACACGGGGTCAGTGTGCCATTTATGGCACAGTAGGCCTACTACTGTCACCATTAGGTCTTATGAAGGCCTCCTTCTAATTCTTATTCCACAACAACTAGGGCGGAGTCTGGATAGTATGGGACACACTAAAAGTCTTTTTTCGTAAGGAAGGGGTGTATGAGGTTTATCCCCATCCCCTTTACAGATATAGACACGAAGGCTAGCAATCATTGTCCATTAGTATGAGCCCTCTAGTGAGCATAATTTATTTTCTGATTCCATTGAAACAAGTAGGTAATGCATTTGTAAACATTTTAGGAAGGCTGCTAACAATGAGTCAACTACATATCTAATCAAAATTTTTAGTTTAGGAAGATTAATATTTGCATGCTATAGGTATTGTAGAAATATATATGTATGTTGCTAAGATGTGATGTTATCTAAGACAACAATCTCACAACTTCAGCAGTACATACATCAAATTAAATACACATTTTATAACCAAAATGAAGCCACTTTGTTCCATTATATGATATTTGATATAATTATGTAAAGTGTTATCATGGGTAATGATTAGTCAGAAGACAGTGTGATTGGGATGAAACAATTCTATATTATATAAATGTGTACTGTTTGTGAATAGCATTATGAAGGTAATCTCTTATGGCTGCACAGTAGTCAAACCAATTGTGTTTAATTTTGGTTACAAGAATCAAATACAGATACAATTCTGATCATGTTTCAGGACTAAAACCAAATACCGTCCTGCCTTGCGGAAGTCTCTTTAGTTCACAAATCAATAACTGTGACTGAGCAGTCATTTCTGGTTACACTAGTTTACCTTATTCATCCTAAACCAATTTTTATTTTATTTATTAGTAATATGTTGCTAAAATTCTCTGTTTCAAGGTGTCTTCAATAAATAGAGTTTTAAGGAATTTACCATCAACGTTGAACTTTTCTTCTCCTTTGGACCAATCCAGTCCAGGTAGGCTTCTATCTTTAATATATAACTCATTATACAAGCCATAGCACATGACATATATACCACAAAAACCTGGATTAGTAATAATAATGTTATAACTGTTATTCTTTTTACCCATAAAAGTAAGAACATGTTAGTTAATTTAATGGGCAATAGGAAAAAACACTAGGATACTTAAAAACATACTTTTATTGGTGTACATTTGTTATATAGGCACAAAAAATTCACACATTTAAACAATAGAAGGTACAATGCAATGTTTGTAAAATTCTTCACAAACCTAGCTTGTCCTATTTTGAGGATAATTTGCTAGAGTAAGGCTATACTGGCCCTACTAGTCGCATAGGACCCCCTACCTGTTACTGCAGGGAGGCCTTCCTAGAGAATGCCAACCTGCAACAGGAACCTCTTATCTCTCCCTGGTTTTGGTGAATTCATGTCTGCACTAAATTCCAACACAGTGGGTTTATTCTTTACCTCAGACATCCAGAAGGACTCACTTCCCTTTCTGGATGTAACAATAAAAAGAGGTACTGATGGGAAAGTAGAGACATCCTTATATCGTAAACCAACAGCTGGGAACACCCTTTTGAGATGGGAAAGTGCACATCCTAAACCTCTACGAAAGGGGATACCAAAGGGTCAATTCCTACGGCTACGAAGAAACTGTTCTTCAACCGAGGAGTATCAAAGAGAGGCAAGGGCTCTATCAGCTCGCTTCTCCGAACGAGGATATCCCAAAAAATACTTGATAGAAGCTATGGAAAGTGCACTAAAAACACCTAGGAATACTCTACTTACACCTAGAAACCGGGATATTGAAAAGAAAATCACTCGGCTTATAGGGACCTTTGACGACGCATCGACAGAAATTCGGAACATCATCACTCAACACTGGAATATCCTCCTAATGGATCCGGATCTAAAAGACACACTCTCCAGTACCCCTTCTATTACATATAGAAGGGGACGTAATCTAAAAGATAGACTAGTTAAGAGCCATTATGAACCACCAATAACATCAACATGGTTAGAACAAAGAAGACCCGGCACTTTTAAGTGCGGTAAGTGCCGGGCATGCCGGTTCATAAATCCGGGCCCTAGTTATACAGATGCGCATTTGAACCAGACTTTCCCCGCCAGGACCTTTGCTAATTGCCGCACTAAGTTCGTGGTATATATCTGCATCTGCACATGTGGTGCAAGATACATAGGAAAAACTATAAGAGAATTCAAAGTACGCATCCTAGAACACATAGGAGATGTAAATAACCAAAGAGACAAACCAGTGGCCAGACACGTGAATGAGAAACATAATGGAGATCTTACATGTATCTCTTTCAAAGCCCTTGAAACAATCCAGATGGGAATAAGAAAAGGAGAAATCGATCAAATTGTAACACAGAAAGAAACACGCTGGATTTTTACTCTTGGCACGGTATATCCAAATGGACTGAATGAACAATTAAATTTTGCCAGCTTCATTTAATTATATATATAACCGACTGTTTAACTAGTGCATCCTTAAGAGTACCCAGTTATCATACATGTACTCTACACATATGTTAAACATCTAGGTAATGGCCCACTCCTCCCTGATCCTCACCCACACCCCCCTCCCCTTTTCCCTCCCCCTGACTCTCCTTTACCCCCCAGTTCCCCTTCCATAATCGTCCTTTTAGCCTATCAACCTAAATAGGGAGACCAGAATAAGAGTAGCACCCTTAAATAACACCAGATAGAGATCACTGCACCCTTTTAATGAGGCAGACAAACCCGCGGTTAAATCCATAGATAATGCCGACCTAGAGATCACTGTACTCTTACAATGAGAGAAACCGGTGGTTAAATATACTGATTTTGCCGACTCTGTCTCTCATGTGTTCTTTATTTGCGTCCCACTGTGGAGCGCAAGCAAATTATGGCCGACGGGAGTGTGCGCATCGGATGCGCCCCACTGTGGAGCATCCGCCCCCTCCCTGATGCGTTCCACGGTGGAGCGCATGACAGCACTGCGCTTGCGCGCACTCAGCGTGTCATGCGCTCCACAGTGATGCGCAAACCGGAAGTGATCTCACTTCCGTTTGGCGCATACACGCCCGCACGCCGGGGAGCTATAAATAAGCAAGGTGCCGGCACTAGGTAGATGCCGCGCCATCCTGCACCCCTGCATTTGCTGACCACCGAATCAGCTGACTGTAAGTAATTTATCCTATTCTCCTACTATCTATGCCTATCTAGTTTTAAATCATGCCTTAGGTAATTTACTTTGTCCTATAGGCAGGTACCTGCATCCTAATGGCTCCCTAAACTATCCCAAGGACGCCATATGGTAGGACATCTATAATTAATTATATGTATACCACTCTGCATAACCTGGCACTCCCACTGTTTCACCCATCTAGTTTACCCATCTATTTATCCACAGATATTGCCCTATTTTGAATGTGGAAACCTCATCCTGTGGGTAAATGCCCTGTGCCCTCACATACTAGGTAAATAATACATTTATCTATTTCCCCTGTCACTATACCAACCCAACCTATGATAGTGTAATAATATTATGTTCCTCCCTGTTAGGCTTACCTCTACCAGCCTACAACAATACAAATTAAAATCATATTAAACCATTGTATCCATGCAAGTATCGCCTCTGCACCTACACATTTGCCGTACCAATCTAAGGTAGGCTTTAACCCCTTCCCGCAGAATGTCATATATAAACGCTGGGTTGTGCAGTGCGTTCGCGCATCCCGGCGTTTATAAATGACATGCAGTTAACCCGGCGATGCGCAGCATCGCACGGGTTAACTGGCAGAAGTCCCGCTGTTTCCAGCAGGGGACAACTTCTGCTTCACCCCCAGGACCATCAATTGATGGTCCTGGTCAGCGATCACTGTGATTGGTCCCTGTGGACCAATCACAGTGATCTGGGGTGAAAGTTCAGATCCCCCGCACTGCCCGCCCCTGGAAGTCGGGCAGAACGGGGGACGAAGGCTGCAGGGGCTCGCGGGGACCTGCGGCATTCGGGGGGAACACGTGGGGACCGGCGGACTTACCTGATCCAGCGGCGGGACCGAGGAGCAGCGCGGGACCGGCCACGTGGACGAGCAGCGACGGGTAAGTATGTGGTCCTCAGAGGCAGCAGTGAAGATCTTCACTGCTGCTTCTAGGAGTCTGAAAACTACAACTCCCAGCATGCCTAGACAGCCTTTGGCTGTCTGGGCATGCTGGGAGTTGTAGTTTTGCAACATCTGGAGGGCCTCAGTTTGGAGACCATTGTATAATGGTCTCCAATCTGTGCTCTTCCAGCTGTTGCAAAACTACAACTCCCAGCATGCACTGACTGTCCAGGCATGCTGGGAGTTTTAGTTCAGCAACATCTGGCCCTTCAGATGTTGCCAAACTACAACTCCCAGCATGCCCTTCAGCTGTCTGGGCATGCTGGGAGTTGTAGTTTTGCAACAGCTGGAGACACACTGGTTGGGAAACATTGTTTCTAACTCAGTGTTTCCTAACCTGTGTGCTTCCAGCTGTTGCAAAACTATACCTCCCAGCATGCACTAAAAGACCATGCATGCTGGGAGTTGTAGTTTTGCAACATCTGGAGGGCCCCAGTTTGGAGACCATTGTATAATGGTCTCCAATCTGTGCTCTTCCAGCTGTTGCAAAACTACAACTCCCAGTATGCACTGACTGTCCAGGCATGCTGGGAGTTTTAGTTCAGCAACATCTGGCCCTTCAGATGTTCCCGAACTACAACTCCCAGCATGCCCTTCAGCTGTCTGGGCATGCTGGGAGTTGTAGTTTTGCAACAACTGGAGACACACTGGTTGGGAAACATTGTCTGTTTCTAACTCAGTGTTCCCTAACCTGTGTGCCTCCAGCTGTAGCAAAACTATGACTCCCAGCATGCACTAACAGACCATGCATGCTGGGAGTTGTGGTTTTGCAACAGCTGGTGCAAGCCCCCCCGCCCCGCCACCCCCGTGAATGTACAGGGTACATTCACATGGGCGAGGCTTTTACAGTGGGTTTCTCGCATCTTGAGATGCAGCAAATTTTGCGCTGGGAAACTCGCTGTAATCCCCCGCCCATGTGACTGTACCCTAAAAACACTACACTACACTAACACAAAATAAAATAAAAAGTTAAAAACACTACATATACACATACCCTTACACAGCCCCCCTCCCCCAATAAGAACGTCCGGTACACCACTGTTTCCAAAGCAGAGCCTCCAGCTGTTGAAAAACAACAACTCCCAGTATTGTCGGACAGCCGTTGACTGTCCAGGCATGCTGGGAGTTTTGCAACAGCTGGAGGCACCCTGTTTGGGAATCACTGGCGTAGAATACCCCTATGTCCACCCCTATGCAAATCCCTAATTTAGGCCTCAAATGCACATGGCGCTCTCACTTTGGAGCCCTGTCGTATTTCAGGGCAACAGTTTAGGGCGACATATGGGGTATCGCTGTACTCGGGAGAAATTGCGTTACAAGGTTTGGGGGGCTTTTTCTTCTTTAACCCTTCATGAAAAGGAAATGTTGGGGTCTACACCAGAATGTTAGTCTAAAAATTTTTTATTTTTTACACTAACATGCTGATGTTGCCCTATACTTTACATTTTCACAAGAGGTAAAAGGGAAAAAAGCCCCCCAAAATTTGTAACGCAATTTCTCCCGACTACAGAGATACCCCATATGTGAGCGCAAAGTGCTCTGGGGGCGCACAACAAGGCCCAGAAGGGAGAGCGCACCATGTACATTTGAGGTGATTTGCACAGGGGTGGCTGATTGTTACAGCGGTTTTGACAAACGCAAAAAAACAAAACCCCACATGTGACCCCATTTCGGAAACGACACCCCTCACGGAATGTAATGAGGGGTGCAGTGAGAATTTACCCCCCACAGGTGTCTGACGGATCTTTGGAACAGTGGTCCATGAAAATGAAAACTTGTACAGCCCACTGTTCCAAAGATCTGTCAGACACCAGTGGGGGGCAAATGCTCACTGTACCCCTTGTTACGTTCCTCAAGGGGTCTAGTTTCCAAAATGGTATGCCATGTGTGGTTTTTTTTGCTGTTCTGGCACCTTAGGGGCTTCCTAAATGCGACATGCCCCCCGAGCAAAATTTGCTCTCAAAAAGCCAAATATGACTCCTTCTCTTCTGAGCATTGTAGTTCGCCCATAGTGCACTTCAGGTCAACTTATGGGGTACCTCCATACTCAGAAGAGATGGGGTTACAAATTTTGGGGGGTATTTTCTGCTATTAACCCTTGCAAAAAGGTGAAATTAGGGGGGAAACACACATTTTAGTGGAAATTATTATTTTTTTTTTTTACCTGTGGGGTAATAAGGCTCACTTTATTCCTTATTACATTCCTCAAGGGGTCTAGTTTCCAAAATGGTATGCCATGTGGGTATTTTTTGCTGTTCTGGCACCATAGGGGCTTCCTAAATGCGACATGCCCCCCGAGCAAAATTTGCTCTCAAAAAGCCAAATATGACTCCTCCTCTTCTGAGCATTGTAGTTCACCCATAGTGCACTTCAGGTCAACTTATGGGGTACCTCCATACTCAGAAGAGAAGGGGTTACAAATATTGGGGGGTATTTCCTGCTATTGACCCTTGGAAAAATGTGAAATTTGGGGGGAAACACACATTTTAGTGAAGAAAAATTTTTTTTTTTTACATATGCAAAAGTCGTGAAACACCTGTGGGGTATTAAGGCTCACTTTATTCCTTGTTATGTTCCTCAAGGGGTCTAGTTTCCAAAATGGTATGCCATGTGAGGGTTTTTTGCTGTTCTGGCACCATAAGGGCTTCCTAAATGCAACATGCCCCCAAAAACCATTTCAGAAAAACGTAGTCTCCAAAATCCCCTTATCGCTCTTTCCCTTCTGAGCCCTCTACTGCGCCCGCCGAACACTTTACATAGACATATGAGGTATGTGCTTACTCGAGAGAAATTGGGCTACAAATAGAAGTATACATTTTCTCCTTTTACCCCTTGTAAAAATTTAAAAATTGGGTCTACAAGAACATGCAAGTGTAAAAAATGAAGATTGTGAATTTTCTCCTTCACTTTGCTTCTATTCCTGTGAAACACCTAAAGGGTTAAAATGATGACTGAATGTCATTTTGGATACTTTGGGGGGTGCAGTTTTTATAATGGGGTCTTTTGTGGGGTATTTCTAATAAGAAGACCCTTCAAATCCACTTCAAACCTGAACTGGTCCCTGAAAAATAGTGAGTTTGAAAATTTTGTGAAAAATTGGAAAATTGCTGCTGAACTTTGAAGCCCTCTGGTGTCTTCCAAAAGTAAAAACTCGTCACTTTTATGATGCAGACATAAAGTAGACATATTGTATATGTGAATAAAATTTTTTTTTATTTGTAATATACATTTCCCTTACAAGCAGAGAGCTTCAAAGTTAGAAAAATGCAAAATTTTCAAATTTTTCATCAAATTTTAGGATTTTTCACAAGGAAAGGATGCAAGTTACCACAAAAATTTACCACCATGTTAAAGTAGAATATGTCACGAAAAAACAATCTCAGAATCAGAATGATAACTAAAAGCATTCCAGAGTTATTAATGTTTAAAGTGACAGTGGTCAGATGTGCAAAAAACGCTCTGGTCCTTAAGGCCAAAATGGGCTTGGTCCTGAAGGGGTTAAATATTATTCAAAATCTCAAACAATGTGTATAAAACAACACTCTATATACAGAATCTCTATTTAATTTCAGGACGGTACTTATCTATATACAAGAGGGAACATAAGCCCTTGGACCATTACCCACATAACTTCATCTGGGCCTTCATTATCTAAGCACATCAGAATATCTATCTATACCTCTATGTCGTATCACGATCATACTACTATTCAGTGAGATAGGTGACGGGAGAAACTATACTCCTGCTCTCCAAACACTTGTCCCTGAAGAGTTGCGATGCTTGAAATTGTGCCGCAACGAAACGCGTTGGAAATATGTGGTTCTAATATGTACTATATCTGTATGCAATCATTGTACCAATTTGATGTGCTTACAGTTGTATACTCACCAAATAATTCAGCTGAGGTCTACAAACCGGCTGATTTTTTGCTGGTGACGTGCTATACGTACTGCACCCGGTGCCTCCATTCCCTCCAGAACCAGGGAGAGATAGGAGGTTCCTGTTGCAGGTTGGCATTCTCTAGGAAGGCCTCCCTGCAGTAACAGGTAGGGGGTCCTATGCGACTAGTAGGGCCAGTATAGCCTTACTCTAGCAAATTATCCTCAAAATAGGACAAGCTAGGTTTGTGAAGAATTTTACAAACATTGCATTGTACCTTCTATTGTTTAAATGTGTGAATTTTTTGTGCCTATATAACAAATGTACACCAATAAAAGTATGTTTTTAAGTATCCTAGTGTTTTTTCCTATTGCCAATTGAATATTACACATAGGTCTACACGCATCATATGCTCCCTCCTATATTATAGTTAATTTAATGGCCATTGAAATAAATGCAAATTGACGACAATGGAATACGGTATATTAGGGAGATTTATTAAAACCTGTGCAGAGGAAAAGTTGACAGGTTGCCCATAGCAACCAATCAGATCCCTTCTTTAATTTTTAAAACAGTATTTTATGCTGCGGATCTGCCGACGATGGACCCTGCATTGTGCCTGCTCATAGCAGCGATCTGCTGCTACGAGCAGACACAATGTGATGTGCGAGTTGCCACACACATGCACAGTATACTCGCACACATTGTGGCTGCTTTTGGCCTAGCTCAGGAAGCAGGGAGAGTGGCCACGATGTTTGTGAGTATACAGTGCATGAAGTCGGCAACTTGCACATCGTAGTGTGTCTGCTCCGCCGCTATGAGCGTGCACAGCTGGATGCACACATTTTCGGCGGATCCACATCGTAAAATACACTGCGGATGCATCCGAGTGAACATACCCTAAGGCCTTTTACAGGTGTTTAACAGCAAAGTGGGCAATTTTACTGTGTGTACATGGCCTAACCAGGACAAAGCAGTCAAACACAGTTGAATCTGCTAGTGAAATTTCCAAAGAAGCATGGTCTTTTATAAAGAGTTGTTCCATATGTTGATCAATGACTGGTTCAAAAATGTATGGTCTATATGTGAGCATGATCAATACATGGGAGAAAAAAAGGTACGTTTCCTGCTATCTGGGTTGGTATATTCTCATGCACTTAAAGGGTACTCCGGTGAAAAACATTTTTTCTTTTAAATTAACTGGTGCCAGAATGTTAAACAGATTTGTAAATTACTACTATTTAAAAATCTTAATCCTTCCAGTACTTATCAGCTACTGTATTCTCCACAGGAAGTTATTTTCTTTTTGAATTTCTTTTCAGTCTGACCACAGTGCTCTCTGCTGACACCTCTGTCTGTCTCAGGAACTGTCCAAAGCAGGAGCAAATTCCCAGTTCCAGCAATCCACCAGTTGATTTAAAAAAATAGTTTTTCACCGGATTACCCCTTTACAGGGGTACTCCGCTGGCCAGTGGAGTACCCTTTGAATGGTTTGGTGAATTTTAAGCCAAGCAGCCCCTCATCTATTGCAAGAGTCATTGTGGATGCATATGTGTGTCTCTTCAGGTCTTCTGTAAGGGTTACTACCTTTCCCACCAGTTTATTTCTACAGCAATCTATTAGAATTTTTGTCTGTAAGTGGAAAAGTTGTAAAATTAGAAAAATGTATTAAGTGTGGACCATAAACATATAGCTTAGCCCCTTAACCCCTTAATGACCAAGCCCATTTTCACCTTTCACCTTATTTTTGCGTTTTCGGTTTTTCCTCCTTGCCTTCTAAAGTCCATAACTCTTTTATATTTCCATCTGCAGACCCATATAAGGGCTTGTTTTTTGCATGACTAATTGTACTTTGTAATGAAACCTCTCATTTTACCATAAAATGTACAGCGAATCCCCCCCAAAAAAATTTTTAGGTAGGAAATTTAAATGAAAACCAAAATTTTGCACATTTTGGAGGGGTTCGTTTTCACACTGTACAATTTACGGTAAAAATTACATGTCTTCTTTATTCTGTGGGTCAATATGATTAAAATGATACCCATGGCTAGATACTTTATATTATTGTACCGCTTAAAAAAAATCTAAAACTTTTTGTACAAAATCAGTAATCTAAAATCGCCCTATTTTGACCACCTATAACTTTTTCATTTTTCCGTATATATATAAATCTTTTAGATCATTTTTTATAAAAAAAATTTAATAAAATGTGACAAAAAAGCTGCATTTTTGGATTTTTTTTTTCACGTTTACGCCATTCACCGTACGGGATCATTAACATTATATTTTGATCGGACATTTACGCACGCGGTGATACCAAATATGTTTATTTTTTTTAAAATTACGCTTTTTGGGGGTAAAATGGGAAAAATATGGACAATTTTCATTTTTATTGGGGGAGGGATTTTTCACTTTTTTTTTTTACATTTTTCAGCTTTTATTTTACACTTTTTTGTGTCGCCTTAGGGGACTATCTATAGCAAACCTTTGATTGCTAATACTGTGCAGTGCTATGCATAGGACACAGCACTGCTCAGTATTATCGGTGATCTTCTGCTCTGGTCTGCTCGATCGCAGACCAGAGCAGAAGACCCCGGGAGACGGCCGGAGCCAGGTGAGGGGACCTCCGGCCGCCATGCTGGATGATCGGATCGCCGCGGCAGCGCTGCGGGCGATCCGATCATCCAATCAAAGTACCGCAATGCTGCAGATGCTTGATCTGTATTGATCACGGCATCTGAGGGGTTAATGGCGGACATCCGCGTGATCGGGGATGTCGACCATTACGGGCGGGTCCCCAGCTGCTGCTAGCAGCCGAAACCTGCCATGTATGACGCAAGCACCCTTCCGATGCTCGCGGTCATACACAAGACGTAAATGTATGTCCTGGTGCAGGAAGTCCCGCCAAACCAGGACGTAAATTTACGTCCGTGGTCGTTAAGGGGTTAAAGCAATATGATATGTATCAGTCTTTCCAGTTTTCGATTTACTTGAGTAAGGCTGGGTTTGCATATTAATTAAAGCATGCATTTTGGCCGCGAATGGACAAAATTGCGGTACTGTGATTATGCTAAATATGTCAATTGCAGTAAAATGCACCCTTTTTACTGTAATTAAGTAATTCACAGCAAAAATGCACATTAGTTCTGGTACGGCAGAGTGTGAACACAGCCTAAATGCGGCTAGTCTGCCATAAAATTAGCACTCTTAGCTAATTAGCTATTCTTTTAATTTATTGTTAGTGGACCAATTATCTCTCCCACCCAGTATTTTCACAAATTAAAGGGGTTATCCACCATAAGGTGATTTTAGTACGTACCTGCCAGACCGTAATGGACATACTTTGGAAGGATCTGCGCTTGTTTTAGGGCTAAATGGCTATGTTGTGAGATTACCTTAACACTGTGGCTAGCTGTTTGTGAACTCACATGAGCCACCCCACTCATTGAAACATAAACCTATTTAACGCTGTGGATGTGCTTCCAGCAGTCATAAGAGACGGCAGAGCAAGCTCCTTGCTCCCTGTGTGTCGGCTCATAGCGGTGCATTTCTCATTGGCAGTCACAAGCTGACACACAGAGCTACCAGGCTGCACAGAGAGCTTGTTCTGCAGTGGCTCTGTGATTGTCAGCAGCGCATTTGCAGTGGTAAATATGCTGTGGATGTGCTGTGTGTGACCTCACCTTAACTTTTCAAAAAGGTCTCTATAAAATAAAAGAAGCATTGATTAGTTGCTGATAGCAGCTGGGACCTGCCTTGCATGATGCGTGCACCGCTCCAGTGCTCGCGTCATGTACAGGACGTAAATGTTCTAAGTCCCAGCGCATCAGAATGCACATTTATGTTCATTGTCCTTAAAGGAAAACTGTTTTTAAGCGGTACTGGCTGGTAGTATGAGGGACGCTGATCAGTTTGATCCTCGGCATGCCCGGATCCGCCGCGCCGTTCCGCCATAATCTTCTATTTTCGGTATATTCAAATGAGGTGCTAACTGGCACTCTGAAGTCAGTGCCGGGCCGCAGCACCGCCCAGCTCATCAATATTCCTCCCCTCCCTCCGCCTCTCCCTCTTTTCCCCACTCTGTAATGAAGAGAGAGGGGAGGAATATTGATGAGCTGGACGGCACTGCGGCCAGTGGCACTGATGTCAGAGTGCTAGTTAGCCCGGCCGGTCCCTGTTAGCACCTCATTTGCATATACCGAAAATAGAAGATTAAGGCTGACCGACGGGGAAAAAACGAAAACGCAAAAATAAAATTGGCCTGGTCCATAAGGTTAAAATGGGCTTGGTCCTTAAGGGGTTAAAGTGTTACTGTCATTAGTAAGAAAAAAAAATGTTCAAGTCAGTGTAGAAAGGTGCCCCATGTAAAATACATATATTTGATCTATGTTTTACTGTCCTCACTCTTCTAGCACCTCTACTTAAGGCTGGGGTGTTTCTTCAGGAGCAGCATGGCAGAATTTCTGTGCGGAATTCCACAGAAGAATCCTGCTGGGAAATCAGCTAAAATTTTAAGCCCATTGGGGGACATTTATCAAAACCTGTCCAAGGAAAAAGTTGCCTAGTTGCCCATAGCAACCGATCAGATTGCTTCTTTCGTATTGCAGAGGCCTTGTCAAAAATATAAGAAGGGATCTGATTGGTTGCTATGGGCAACTAATCATCTTTTCCTCTGGACAGGTTTTGATGGAATCCCATTATGTTTAAATGATAATGGGATTCCATTGTCCAATTCACACAGCGGATTTTCCACAGTGGACATTCTGCTGCGGAAAGTCAGCAAAATTTAAAGACCTGTCCTTAAATGTTGCAGATATGTGGAAGGAATCTCAATTTACTCAATGAGGCTTGAATTTCAGCAGAAGTCTGTGTTTACAGAATACAGAAATTCCACTGCAGGCTTTGCTGAATGGAGTTTGTGTGGAATTATGGAAATTCTGCACAAACATTTTTACATTTGCAAAGCTTTGTGCTTAAAATACAGGCTTTATATAACTCAGCAGCCATGGCCTATATGGTGCAAGTACACAAGAAAAACCTCCATAAAAAAATAAATTGTGCTCAAATTGCATACTTTATATAATGCTAAAGCAGCCAAGTGGAACCTAATGCGTTACAAGTACAGAAGAAAAACCTGCATTTTATGCCTAAAAAAAAAACTTTGTTACATTTACAAAGCTTTGTTCCCAAAGTGTATTCTTTATATAACCCCAAAGCAGCTATGTGGAACCTAAACAATGCAAATACACATAAAAAAGTTCTTAAAATGACCAAAGAGAAATCAGTTTGCATATAAATAATAATTTAGCACCTTTATTGCTTGTCATTGTGCCTGGAAACGCTCCTCTTCTGAAAAGACTGCAAGCTGTCTGGGTCCTGTCTGGATCTTACAGGGGTTCATCTCACACTAGTGAAAGTGGCATTATACACTGCACTGAAGCACAGGAGGGAGCAGAGCAGAGAGATAAGCACACCCTCTTTTAGCAAACAGGTCCAAATTTCTAGTTGTTAGGACCAAACAGACTAAGATAATAGGATTCGTTTGCAAAATTAAAAAGACAGAGACACCATTTAAATTAAAAAATTCACAACTTTAGCAATCACATTTTTTATGAAGTATATGGGGAAAATGTTTAGTTTTTAACTCCTTAAGGACCAGGCCCATTTTGGCCTTAAAGGGGTACTCCCACCCTAGACATCTTATCCCCTATCCAAAGGATAGGGGATAAGATGTCTGATCTCGGGGGTCCCGCCGCTGGGGACCCCCGCAGTATTGCATGCGGCACGCACCTGTTTTTTGTCCGGAAGCGCTGGAGGGTCTTAGTCGCGACTACGGGAACGGAAGTCCGTGACATCAGGACTCCGCCCCCGTGTGATGTCACACCCGTCCCCTCAATGCAAGTCTATGGGAGGGGGTGTGACTAAGACCTTCCAGCGCTTCCAGACAAAAAACAGGTGGGTGCCGCATGCAATACTGTAGGGGTCCCCAGCGGCGGGACCCCCGAGATCAGAAATCTTAACCCCTATCCATTGGATATGGGAGTACCCCTTTAAGGACCAGGCCAATATTATTTTTGCATTTTCATTTTTTCCTCTCATTTATATTTCCATCCATAGACCCATATGAGGGCATATTTATTTTTTTGCCTCACCAATTTTACTTTGTAATGACATCAATTATTTTACCATAAAATGTATGTCGCAACAAAAAAATTCTTATTTACATGGGAAAATTGAAAATAAAACTGCAATTTAGCAACGTTTGGAAGGTTTTGTTTTCACACTGTACACTTTACGGTAAAAATGACGTTTTCTTTATTCTATCGGTTAATACAATTAAAATAATATCCATGTTATGTGCCTTTTTATAATTGTACTGCTTTAAAAAAATCTTAAATTATTTTAACAAAATTTCTTTGATCTTTGTTCTCCCCTGATTACTTAGTTGGGTGGGGCAAAGTTCCCTGGTTGTTCCAAATGTATGCCTTAAGGGTACGTTCCCACACAGCGTATTTGCTGCTGCGTATTTTATTTTCCCTGTTGAAGTCAATGGGTAGGAAAATACGCAGCAAATACGCAGCAAAATACGCCACGAGGGAATGCACCCTTAAAGAATAATATAGGCCACTATGCTTGTGGGAACTTGCACGTGAGTAGGGCTTGGTACTGAGCAACCACAGCTGTCACGCCCCCTCCCATGGATATAAATGGAGTCGGCGTGACATCACAAACAGGGCCGCCCAAAGCTGCTGATCTAAACATAAATGTTTAGAACGTCGAGGTGCCAGCCCGGAGATCGTGGGCGTCCAGGCACTAGGACCCCCACGATCTCCGGGCTGGCAGCTCAACATTTAAAACATTTATGTTTAGATTGGCAGCTTTGGGCGGCCCTATAAGATATAAAATATCTCATCCCCTATCCTTTGGATAGGGGATAATATGTCTAGAGGGAGCACCTCTTTAACCCCTTAAGGACTGAGCCCTTTTTCACCTTAAAGGGGTTCTCCGTTGCTTAGACATCTTATCCCCTATCCAAAGGATAAGATTCCTGATTGCGGGAGTCCCACCGCTGGGGACCCCCCGTGATCTTGCACGCGGCACCCCGTTTGTAATCACTCCCCGGAGCGACCACAGGGCCGGTGTCGTGTGACGTCACGCCTCCGCCCCCGTGTGAGGTCACGCTCTGCCCCTAAATGCAAGCCTATGGGAGCTATCACGCCCCCTCCCGTAGGCTTGCATTGAGGGGCGGAGCGTGACGTCACACGGGGGCGGAGGCGTGACGTCACACGCCGCCGGCCCCGTGATCGACAGTAATCAGACCCGGAGCGAACACGCTCTGGGGAATGATTACCAACGGGGTGCCGCGTGCAAGATCAAGGGGGTCCCCAGCGGCGGGACTCCCGTGATCAGGCATCTTATCCCCAATCCTTTGGATCGGGGATAAGATGTCTAAGCACCGGAGAACCCCTTTAAGGACTGAGCCCTTTTTTGCTATTCTGACCACTGTCACTTTATGCATTAATAACTCAGGGATGCTTTTACCAATTATTCTGATTCCGAGAATGTTTTTTCGTGACATATTGTACTTTATGTTAGTGGTACATTTTCTTCGATACTTGCATCATTTCTTAGTGACAAATTCAAAAATTTGATGGGAAAAAATTGAAAATTATGAATTTTTCAAACTTTTTTTTTTTAAACTTAAATTTACCTAACTTTGAAATTCTTTGAAAACTTTGATTCACAAATACAATATGTCTACTTTGTGTTGACATCATAAAATTGACATGTTTTTACTTTTTGAAGACATTGGAGGGCTTGAAAGTAGAGCAGCAATTTTCAAAATTTTCACGAAGATTTCAAAATATGAATTTTTCTGGGACCAGTTAAGTTTGAAGTGGATTTGAGGGGCCTTTCTTTGAGAAATACCCCATAAATGACCCCATTAGAAATACTACACCCCTCAAAGTATTAACAATGACATTCAGAAAGTTTGTTAACCCTTTAGATGTTTCACAAAAATAGCAGCAAAGTGGAAAAGAAAAAAAAAATCTGCATTTTTTTTTACACTAACATGTTCTTGTAGCCCCACTTTTTTCATTTTTGAAAGTGGTATTAGATGAAAAAGCCCTCCAAAAATGGTAGCCCAATTTCTCTTGAGTATGGAAATACCTCATATGTTGACATAAAGTGCTCTGTGGGCTTACAACATGACTCAAGAGGGAAAGAGCAACTCTGGGATTTTTTAATGCTCAGAAGAGAAGGAGCAAAATTTGGCTTTTTGAAAGATAATTTTGCTGAAATGGTTTTTGGGGGGGCATGTTGAATTTAGAAAGTCCTCAGGGTGCCAGAACAGCAAAAAAAAAAAAAACACATGGCATACTATTTTTGGAATCACACCCATCAGGGAATGTAACAAGGGGTATAGTGAGCCTTAACACCTCACAGGTGTTTGACGACTTTGCATTGAAGTTGGACGTGAAAATGGAAAATTTTATTTTTAACACTAAAATGATGGTGTTACCCGAATTTTTCTTTTTCACAAGGGGCAATTGGAGAAAATGGACCCCAATTTCTCCTGATTAAGAAAATGCCCCATATGTGGATGTTAAGTGCTCTGCTGGTGCACTACAGGTCTCAGAACAGAAGGAGCGCCACTGGTCTTTTGAAGAGAGAATTTTGCTGAAATTGAAGTTGGGGGTCATGTGCATTTTCAAACCTCCAATGGAGTCAGAACAGCAGAAACCCCTCACATGTGACACCATTTTGGAAACTAGACCCCTCCAGGAACGTAACAAGGGTTACAATGTGTAAGTAAACCTCACATTTTTTTTTTAAACAGTGGGCTGTAAAAGTGATAAATTAGATTTTTAACACTAAAATGATGGTGTTACTCCAAATTTTTCATTTTCACATGGTGTAATCGGAGAAAATGGACCCCAAAATGTGAAGCCCAATTTCTCTTGATTAAGAAAATGCCCCATATGATGATGGTAAGTGCTCTGTTGGCGCACTACAGGTCTCAGAACAGAAGGACCGTCATTGGTCTTTTGAAGAGAGAATTTTGCTGAAATTGAAGTCGGGGGTCAAGTGCACTTTCAAACCTCCCATGAAGCCAGAACAGCAGAAACACCCCACATGTGACACCATTTTGGAAACTAGACCCTCAAAGGAATGTAACAAGGGTTACAGTGAGTACTTTTTTTTTGAACAGTGGGCCGTAAAAGTGAAAAATTTGATTTTCAATACTTAATTGACGGTATTAACCAACATTTTTTTTAGTTTCACAAGTAGTAAGAGAAAAAAAGCTCCACAAAATTTGTAGCCCAATTTCTCCAGAATAAGGATATACCCCCTATATGGCGGTAAAGCACTATGCAGGTGCAAAACAGGGCTTAGGAGTGAGACAACACCGATGAGATTGAAGGCCTAAAGTGGTGCTTTGCACTGCAATGGTTGAGGTTCTGACGTAAAATCTAAAAAAAAAAAAAAACCTTTCAAGTGACCACAATTTTGAAACTACACCCTCAAGGAAGGTAACAAGGGGTACAGTGAGAACTTATACCTCACAGGTTTTTTAACAGTAGTCCGTAAAATGAAAAAAAAAATATATTTTTTTTATACCAAAATGCTGGGGTTACCCAATTTTTTAAATTTTCACAAGGAGTAATTGGAGAAATTGGGTTACAAATTTTGGAGGGCTTTTTCTCCTGACTATGGAAACACATCCACATATGGGGTAACGTGCTGGGCGGGCGCACAACAAGGATCAGACGTCATAGAGGTTTGTTTGCATTTGAGGCTATGGCATATCAGTAGCTGACGGTTACATACATTCAGAGGAAAATACAAGAATGAAACCCCCACATGTGACACTATTACAGAAAGTACCCACCCTGAGGAATGGGTATAGGGATTAAGAGGACATTTTGAACGCACGGGTGTTTCCTAAATTTATTTTCCAGGAATGCGTGAAGGGTAGCTTTTGAAAATTGCAATTTTCAACCTATGCTCTGCTTCATCTTTCTGGGAACAACTAACATGTGACTCCGAATTGTCGCCTGGAAATACGGCATGAGTTCATGAGTGAGAACTCTTTGCATTTGAGGCCGATGTTTCTTATGGAGCTAACAGTTACATACATACAGAGGAAAATACAAGAAATTAACAGCCACATGTGAGCCTATTACAAACAGTACACCCCCTAGGGAAGGAGTGTAGGAGTGGAGATTTGGAACAGGTGGGTGTTCCCTAAACTTATTTTCCAGTAATGGATGAAGTGTACTATGGGGGGGGGGAGGGGGGATGAAAATTGCTATTTTAACCCCTTAAGGACCGAGCCCTTTTTCACCTTAAGGACCAGAGCATTTTTTGCAATTCTGACCACTGTCACTTTAAACATTAATAACTCTGGAATGCTTTTAGTTATCATTCTGATTCCGAGATTGTTTTTTCGTGACATATTTTACTTTAACTTAGTGGTAAAATTTTGTGGTATCTTGCATCCTTTCTTGGTGAAAAATCCCCAAATTTGATGAAAAAATGAAAATTTAGCATTTTTCTAACTTTGAAGCTCTCTGCTTGTAAGGAAAATGGATATTCAAAATTTTTTTGGGGGTTCACATATACAATATGTCTACTTTATGTTTGCATCATAAAATTTATGAGTTTTTACTTTTGGAAGACACCAGAGGCTTCAAAGTTCAGCAGCAATTTTCCAATTTTTCACAAAATTTTCAAACTCGCTATTTTTCATGGACCAGTTCAGGTTTGAAGTGGATTTGAAGGGTCTTCATATTAGAAATACCCCATAAAAGACCCCATTATAAAAACTACACCCCCCAAAGTATTCAAAATGATATTCAGTAAGTGTGTTAACCCTTTAGGTGTTTCACAGGAATAGCAGCAAAGTGAAGGAGAAAATTCAAAATCTTCATTTTTTACATTCGCATGTTCTTGTAGACCCAATTTTTGAATTTTTGCAAGGGATAAAAAGGAGAAAATTTTTACTTATATTTGAAACCCAATTTCTCTCGAGTAAGCACATACCTCATATGTCTATGTTAATTGTTCAGTGGGCGCAGTAGAGGGCTCAGAAGGGAAGGAGCGACAAATGGTTTTTGGGGGGCATGTCACCTTTAGGAAGCCCTTATGGTGCCAGGACAGCAATAAAAAAAAACATGGCATACCATTTTGGAAACTAGATCCCTCAGGGAACGTAACAAGGGGTAATGTGAACCTTAATACCCTACAGGTGTTTCACGACTTTTGCATATGTAAAAAAAAATAAATTTTTTTTTTTACCTAAAATGCTTGGTTTCCCAAAAAATTTACATTTTTAAAAAGGGTAATAGCAGAAAATACCCCCCAAAATTTGAAACCCAATTTC